>NC_134804.1:22011758-22016758 GCF_046742065.1 Oratosquilla oratoria | reverse complement strand
TTTCTTCCTGTCCTCCTTTCTTCTTTTCTATCTTCATTTCTTCCCTTCTGCCCTTCTTTTCTTCTTTTTTCATTTCATCCTTTCTCCCTTTCCTTCCTTCCATTCCTCTTTTCCTCCTTACTTCCTTTCTTCCCTTTTTTCCTTTCTTCCTTTCTTCCTTTCTTCCTTTCTTCCTTTCTTCCTTTCTTCCTTTCTTCCTTTCTTCCTTTCTTCCTTTCTTCCTTTCTTCCTTTCTTCCTTTCTTCCTTTCTTCCTTTCTTCCTTTCTTCCTTTTTTCCTTTCTTCCTTTCTTCCTTTCTTCCTTTCTTACTTTCTTCCTTGCTTTCTTTCTTCCTTTCTTCCTTTCTTCCTTTCTTCCTTTCTTCCTTTCTTCCTTTTTTTTCTCATTCATTCTCTTTTCGATTCTTCTTTCAGTGAATCTTTCTTCCACCTTCCCCTTCTTGTTTCTTTTCTTTCCTGTCTTCCTTCCTTCTATACCTTTTATTTCCCTTCAAACAGAAGACTTTTTCAATGGAGTAAGAACCTGCTGCGTTCCCCAGCAGTTCCTTAATGACAATTCATGTAATAACAATTCATATCTCCATGAGTGAATCTCTCCAGTACAATATCGTCCCCTTATCCGAATAGAATCGTCTTGTCTCCATCAGAACAAAACCTAATTTCCATAGCCGTTATTAGTGAGCATTTTTCGTAAATATTGAAGTTCAACATATAGTGTTTCCCACGAGGAATAAACTTTTATTGCTCTCCCGACGCAAGCTCTAATCACACCTTTCTAATAATCATCACTGCACTCACTGTTACCATTCATGCATTTATCAGTGTTAGTGGGCTTACGCCAGACATTAGTAGTAAATTTAGTACTTAGAATCAACCAAGACGTCAAGGAAAGGGAGTTTACAGTTTATATTCATCTCAGTTGTGAAATTTGAATTAAATTTCTTGTAAGCGCAGCCTAAGTTTCTTTAGGAATTCGTTAGTGTGCGTACACACGAAAATATCGTCAATGTACCTACACAAAAATTTGGGTTTAAGTTTACTGTAGATACACTGACGCATCCTAGCCAACTCTAGAGAAACATAGGCTGCGCTTACAAAAAACTTCAGGTCATTTTTACCTATGTGCATAACCTTGCATTTACTTGTTTTAAATTTCATTCCGCTTTTCAAACCATTGTTGTATTCTATCTAAATCTTCTTGACTATCTAATTAGTTTAAGTGATTATTTGCCATTCCGTACAGTTTTGTATCATCAGCAAGTTTAGAGACAATAGATTTTAGCCCGTGGTGTATATCATTTATATATACTATGAATAGAAGTGGCTCAAGAACGGAACCCTGAGGAACTCCTCTCGTAACATTTTTTCATCTAGATGTTTTGTCATTTAGAACAACTCTCTGTTTTCGATCATTCAACCAATTACTAGTCCAACTTAGTAAACTACCACTTATTCCGTGTGAAGCTAATTTAGTAAGTAGTCTTTCGTGGGGATGGTATCAAAAGCTTTTCCAAAGTCTAAATATATAAAATCTGTGTTGTTTCTTTTGTCATAATTCGAGGTGAATGTGTTGTAGAATTCAAGTAAGTTAGTCACGCAAGAACATTTCCATCAGAAACCATGGTGGCTGTCATTTATCAAACACTTACTTTCAAAATGATGCTCGATAGCATCTCTGATGATAGTTTCCATAATTTTTCCTATTATTTAAGTCAAGCTTATAGGACTATAGTTATTTGGTTTCTTTTTGCCACTTTTTTTGAATATGGGAGTAACGTTAGCTAGCTTCCATTCTCTTGGAATATCTCCGGATATGGCGGATTTCTTGAAAATAATTTCTAATGGAACAACAATTTCATTTTTTATTTCCTTTACTATTCTTGAGTACCAACCGTCAGGCCCTGTTGTTTTACTAACTTTGAGTTTTTCTATACACCTCTTATTTTTTTCTTTTGTTATATTTACCGTAGTAAGTTTACCCTGGTCTTTCCCCAGGTTTAAGTTTGGTGCTCACTTTGAGGTGTTTTGTTTACGAATACTGAACTAAAATAGTTGTCTAAAATATCATCCATTCTTTCATTTGAATATTCAAGTTGACCGTCAGTAGATGATAGTGGGCCAATATGATTTCTAATAACTTTTTAATCTCTAATGTAACTATAGAATTCTTTGGGATTCTCTTTGGATTTATCAGCGATATTTATTTCATAATGTCGTTTTCGTTTTTATTGTCTTTTTTAAATCTCCCTGTATTATTACATAACTTTGATAGTCATAAGGTGCACCCGAGCACTTGTATTTCTTATAAACCAGTCTCTTTTTAGCAATACTTTCTTTAGTTTCTTTGCCAAGCCATTTTGGGCGAGCCTGATTTGGGGATAGTTTGTTCTTAAACGGGATGTAAGTATAAACCATCTTAGTAAGCGTGTTTTGAAATATTTCTCACATCTGATTTACAGGTCTTTCGCTTAATTTTGCCTCCCAATCTGTAAGCTGAAGCTTATGATAGACGCCTCCTAATTCTAGAAGTATTCTATATTAAGGAGTTAAGCCCAAATCTAAATATACAAGCAGACGGCCTTAGAGCCCTCCCAGGCATGAGACAAACCGTTGCAAATCCAAACATGAGACATTATACCACAAACGCCAATATGAGTAAAACGCCACTAGTGCAAATACGAGACAAAACGCCATAACCACAAGCATGCCACATCCCGCCACAACACGGCCCGGAGGCTCTCCTAGTGCACGTGACATTTCGTCAATGCCCGAAATACCGGGTGACCGCCCCCAAAATGATTAGCATGTAAGAAACTCTAGTATAAAACTTAGAACTTTAATAAGACTCATCGGATTAAATCTTATGGTAACAAGATAGAACATCCCTATAGCTAGATATGGACCAAAAGGTCTCCTGTCGGCATGCTCCGCCTTTGTAATCCTTTGCAATCTAGCTAATATGACTACATACAGCAAAGTCATAAATTTCCTTTCTAAGGACCACAAATCTATAATAATGTATATGGAAAATACTTTTAAGAAAATAATTAATGCAAAACTAGCCATCACTTTTAATTATATATGCATACACTCACACACACACACACACACACACACACACACACACACACACACACACACACACACACACACACACACACACACACACACACACACACACACACACACACACATACACACGGTGGCGCGGTTGGTAGAGTCACAGACTGTCAGCACGGGGGTGCTGGCGGTACCTGGTTCGAATCTTGCCCAGGGCTGAAATTATTTCAGTATCGCTGCGCTTCGAGTCGTTACTCCAACTCTCGTGGGCGGGGAGTTTTGTGTGTGTGTGCATTACCCATAGATCGCTAATACGAGTTCTGAGCTCTCTTCCGGGAGGGAAATAGCTGTTGATCACGAGTCCAATACGTGATCCAAAGACCAAGGTGAAATACACACACACACATACACACACACACACACACACACACACACACACACACACACACGCATATACATATAGATATACATATATATATATATTATATATATATATACATATATATGTATATATATATATATATATATATATATATATATATATATATATTCACGTTCCCTATGAAGAAGTGAAATAGATTTGGAGAGAGAGAGGGACAAGAAGGAGTAGTAGTTATATAGAATGCTAGTGAGAAGAGGAGAACAATAGAAATGGTAATTTTTTAAGATATTATTAAGAAGAAAAAAATTAAAGGTGACGGTGCTCTCGTCCTTTGCACCATGATAGCACTTTTCACTTTCCTTCTGCTTTTGTTGAGCTATCTAATTCTTTTTCCTGGAACCCCTTTCTTAGTTAAGGGGCAAAGCTGGACAGGACACAAAGGATGCTGAGGTGAGCTGTTGGCGAGTGTTGGGGGCAGAATGTAAAGGATAGGTAGAGGGAAAAAGAGGAGAAGTATGAAAAGCGGCTAAATGTGATTTGGTTGGAAAGGGGTTAATCCCTTCGCCGCTGTAATGTATTTAATAGATTTTGCTTCAGCTTCAGCTTCAGGTAAGGATTTTTTTGTCACTTCGCATACAGAGGTGTTTGTATGTGGAGGAGGAGTAGGTCGAATTCTAGCCTGAAGAAGGTCGCAATCGATCAAGTCCTTCTAGAGGAAATTTTTCTTTTCTTTTGGTTGCATTAAATCGACTGGTTTCAGACAGAACAGAATACATGGCTTCGCAATCGGATCAAGTACTCCTAGAGGACAAAGTTTTTTCTTTTGGTTGCACTAAATCGACTGGTTTCAGACAGAACAGAATACATGTTTTCGCAATCAGAAAGTTCTTCTAGAGGACAAAGTTTTTTTTTCGGATGCATTAAATCGACTGGTTTCGGACAGAACAGAATACATGGCTTCGCAATCGGATCAAGTCCTTCTAGAGGACATTTTTTTTTTTTTTTCGGATGCATTAAATCGACTGGTTTCAGACAGAACAGAATACATGCCTTAATTTGAAGGAAGTGTTGGAAAAAAAGGAAAGTGTTCTCGGGAAATTGTAAGGGGAGGAAGGAGGAGGGTAAGGGTATGGTGGAATGAGTTGTAAGGGAAGGGAATGAGATAAGGGAAAATCGTATCGTAAGTGGAAAAGGAGGAGGAAGAGGAGAGTGGCAAAGGTGGAGGAAGAGGAGAAGCATGGGAGAGGAGGAAGAGAAAGAGGAGGAGGAGGAGGAGAAATAAGACGAGGTGAAGAAGGAGCAACATCGGTACCATCACCAGATGGAAAAGGACGAGGAGAAAGAGGAGGAAGTAGTAATGACAGTATGATGTGAACGAGGAGGAGGAGGAGGAGGAGGAGAAGGAGATGGAGGAAGAGGAGAGCAGAAAGAGGAGGAGGATTAGATAGAGGAGGAAGAGAGCAGCAGTAGCAACAAGAGCAGCAGTAACAGAAATAAAAAGAGGGAAGAGGAAGAAGAGGAGGTATGAGGAGAAGGAACAGGAAGGAAGAGCAACAGC
>NC_134804.1:21999634-22006258 GCF_046742065.1 Oratosquilla oratoria | reverse complement strand
GGCAGGCAAGCAGAGAGAGGAAGGGATGCAAACAGAAGAAGGCAGGGAAGTAGGCAAACAGCAGAAGGCAGATATACAATCGAAATTTTAGAGACGGACAGGCAGTCAGGCAGGCAGAGACGGATAGGTAGGCAGTTAGGCAGGCAGAAAAAGCATACAAACAGTAGAAGAAGAGAGGCAGGCAGTCACTCAGAAAAATAAAGGAGGAGGAAAGCGAGAAAAACAGACAAGCAGACAGACAGAGGAAGGCAGGCATCGAAAGACAAGATATCAGCCAGTCAGGTGAGCATATAGGACAGTAAGAAGGCAGACGAAGGAAGACACATAGGGGAAAGAAGGAAATCAGACAAAATGCAGAGGGAGGCAGGCAAGCAAAGAGTAGGCAGACAGTCAGATTAAACATACAAATAAGCAAAGGAGAGTAGGCAAACTGGCAGGTAGGCAGACAGAAAGAGTAAAACAGTTAAACAGTCAAAGGATGATAAACAGGGAGGCAGGTGAGGAATCAGAGGAAGGCAGACAGGCAGAGAAAAGCGATCAGGCATCAGTCAGGCAGAAAGATAGAGGAAGTATGGCAGAGAAAGGAGAATTAAGCAGACAGACAGGCAGGAAACAAAGAAAACGAAGCACCCAGTAACCCTGGCAGAAGGATAACAGAGACGAGCAGGTAGACAGGCAGAGGAAGGAAGGCATCAGGTAGGCAAGCAGGCAAGCAAGCAAAGGAAGGATGACAGAGGAGAGTGAGGCAAGCAGGCAGACAGGCGGGCAGACAAAGAAAGGGAGGCACACAGGTAGACATACAGAAAGGTGGCAGACTGATAGGTGGCTAGATTAAGGGAGGTAGGAAGTTGTATAGTTAAGGAGAGAAAGGGAGACAGTGAGAGAGGTAAGCAGGCATGTAGAAGAAAGGAAGCAATCAGGTGGGCAGAGGAAAGGAGGCAGACAGGTAGTTAGGCAAATAGGCAGGTGCATGATGGGACACAGGTACGGAGACAGTGAGACAGGCAAGCAGGAAGAAAGGAGGTAGGCAGACAGGCAGGCAGGCCGGCGGGTATGCAATGGGAGGGAGACAGGTAGGTACGCAGGCTGTCAAGTAGGTAGTGGAAAAGAGGCGTACAGTAAGAAAAAGCAGAATAAGAGAGAGATGGAGGCAGAGGAATGAAGACAGGCAGGAAATCAGGCAGAGAAAGAGAGGGCAGGTAGGTAGGCAAACAGAGAGAGGGAGAGGGAGAAAGAGAGAAAGAGAGAGAGAGAGAGAGAGAGAGAGAGAGAGAGAGAGAGAGAGAGAGAGAGAGAGAGAGAGAGAGAGAGAGAGAGAGAGAGAGAGAGAGAGAGAGAGAGAGAGAGAGAGAGAGGAGAGAGAGAGAGAGAGAGAGAGAGAGAGGAGGGAAGAGAGAGAGGGAAGAGAGAGAGAGAGAGAGAGAGAGAGAGAGAGAGAGAGAGAGAGAGAGAGAGAGAGAGAGGAAGAGAGAGAGAGAGAGAGAGAGAGAGAGAGAGAGAGAGAGAGAGAGAGAGAGAGAGAGAGAGAGAGAGAGAGAGAGAGCGAGAGAGAGAGAGAGAGAGAGAGAGAGAGAGAGAGAGAGAGAGAGAGAGAGAGAGAGAGAGAGAGAGAGAGAGAGAGAGAGAGAGAGAGAGAGAGGAAGAGAGAGAGAGAGAGGCAGATAGACAGGCAGGCACACATGTAAAAGAAGACAGTTAGGCATACATGCAAGCAGGCAGGCAGGCAGGCAGGGAGGCAGGCAGGCTGTGAAGGAAGGAGGACAAGCAGTCAGACAAGCAAGCAAGAAGAACAAGAGAAGGAGGCTGGCAGGCAAAGAGGCAAAGGGAGAGAGGCGAGCAAGCAATCAGTCAAGCAGAGGAAAGGAGGGAGGCAGGGAGGCATCTTAGTGCTTGGATTCGCTCACGCTCCTTCACAGAAGTTTTGAAAATATCATTGACTCAATTTATGTCAATGCCTGGATCTGTATACAAAAGTTCTGAAATTTGTCTTTGCTATGTTGATGCCTAAGTTTGTGTAGAATGACTCAAATAAAAGCTGCCAAAAGTAAGTGGAAATTTATGTCACTGTCTGATTTTGTAGAATAGGGAAGTAAATGAATATAGAGATGGTAGATAAAATGAATAATAAATGAAATCTTTAAATAATGATAGATGAAAATACAAAAGCAAAATTTAATTCCAGTAAACATAGCAAATCAAACAAGAAAGGTAACAACGAAAACTAAAAGCTACAATAAAACGCTCCACGAAGGGACAGACAAAATCTCATATAAAAAAAGAAAAAAGGAAAACACGAAAAATAACGACAACAACAATGACAAATGAACACAAAGAAATTTATTTTGTCAAGTCGACCCCACTCGCGCTTTCAGCAAAATGGTCAAAGTTGGGTCAATAGTAAACTGCAACGGGTGTGGAAGGAAAATTGGCCAAAAGGAGAGCCAACGAGCGCACCGCACCGGTGTACAGGTGAGGGAGTAAATGGGATAATCACAAAGGTGTGTAGTGCCTCCCACTTCCTGCCTTTGATAGAAAAACAACATATATATCTATATATATATATATATATATATATATATATATATATATATATATATATATGTAACTATTTGAATAATTCGCTAGTGGACAGCGACATCAATCATACAATCCATGACCGTCGCGCAGAGGATTCGAACCACCGCCTATAGACTCAAGAGAGTCCACAGCACCCGCCTTTAACCACTCGACCACTCGACCGTTGCATGGTCCTCGTCTGTGGTCGAGTGGTTAAAGGCGGGTGCTGTGGACTCTCTTGAGTCTATAGGCGGTGGTTCGAATCCTCTGCGCAACGGTCAGGGATTGTATGATATATATATATATATATATATATATATATATATATATATATATATATATATAAAGGGACTTTGTGTTCATGAGTTTATGTGCGTGCGTACGTGCGTGTGTGTGTGTGTGTGTGTGTGTGTGTGTGTGTGTGTGTGTGTGTGTGTGTGTGTGTGTGTGTGTGTGTGTGTGTGTGTGTGTGTGTGCGTATATATGCTATTACACTACTGGATGAAAGCTTCATAGATCGAATGGTCCAATTTATATGTAATTTCGTGACCTACATACTACCTACACTCCATTACTATGCTCAGAGTATGTAGATGATAGCGTATAGCATCGTGATGCCTTTGAAGCCTTGTGTGGGACTGGATATATATATATATATTTTTTTTTAGTTGGCAGGCATAAACGCTAGCCACTATACCATCAAGTTGGCTTTTTGTAAGTTTATGATTGTGCCTAATATAGCTAATTCCAACCCACCTCGTTTAACCACCCTAACTATTACAGACTGGTTAAACTTGGTTTTAAGAGTGTAGAATTTGTTTTCTAATTCTTGTCCAAAGGAGCAGAATTGGGTAGATGGTGATTAAAGAATCGTTAAAAGGAAGTAGGAATCAAAGTGACAGTCCATGCAGTAGGTGCCATTTAGAGGCCAGCACGAGGAGGTCTACCATGCGTAGCTCAATCGGTAGCTACCTATTCTTAGCTAATCAAAAGTCATCAAGCCAGTTGGCAAGCAGTAGACTCCGGCCATTCGGCAGACAGCGTGCATACCAAAGTCAGCAGTCAGCACGCACCGGCCAATCGGCAATTAGCTTGCGGGTTTTATCGGGTCTCCTTACTGGTCAGCACCCGCATAATAATCAGCAGACAGAAAGTGTCGACTGTTCAGCAGATGGCCAACAGTATAGAGCCATTACGCGTAAATATAACAGCAACCAGCAAGAACTAACCATTCACAAGCCAACACGCGTGGGCCAGTGAGCAACCAACGCCCGTTGACCAACCAGTATTCGGCCTATCAATAGTCCGAACATGTCGTTCAGTAAGCAGTCACCACGCACGAGAAAATCTGTAGCCAACATGAACGGGACATTCAGCATCAGAGACGTTCAGACTCTTAAACAACTATCATGGAAGATCCAATCAGCAATCACACGCAGGCCAATTAACAATCCATAAATATCAGCCTGCAGACAAGTGGTTCTTAACCTTTTTCAGTCCTTGTATCCCTTGATATCCCAGAAAAAAATTCTCGTATCCCCATGCAACACAAATGCAATATAAACATATGGAAAAGATTAATGATACAAACCTTGTTTTGCTTTGTCGTAGTAAATATACAGTACCATTCAGAAGCCAGTACGAGGAAGTACATCAGCTTCTACCATGTGTAGGCCCCAGGTTTAAGGTTTCGTACCCCTTGGTGGTACAGGTAGCTCAGGTTAAGAACCACTGCTGTAGACTGTCAACAAGAGCGGGCCAATCATCAGATGACATTCGCTGGTCAATCAGCCTTCGACAAGCATGGGCTAAGTTAGCATTAAACATGCGTGAGTAAACATGCAGTTAGCAAGAGTAAACCAATAAGTGCACTGCACGTGAGGGCCACTTAGCACACAATACTATCGGGGTAGTCAGCAGCTATCATTCACTGACTAATCAGCAACCGGCACACGCGTGCAAAAAATGAAGGCGGAATGCACAGGGCCATTAAAGTCAGCACACCCTGGTCGATTAGAAGACAGCACATTTAAGCTACTCAGCACTTAGTGCCCATGAGTCAATCAGCAAGCAGGAGTCAGAGCATCATCCATCGAGTAGCTAGACTACAGATTTACAGATGATGAAGGAACGTGGGAGCCGTCACGTAGTCTGGGATGCTTCCGCAGATCTACTCTGACTCATGTTGGCATAGTAGAGTCATACGGATCAATGAGAGGATATCACAACTGTGCACACAACTGGCATACCACTTTCTTGATCCTTGGTATCTCTTTTCCAAGCGTCATGACCTTCTGATGGGATCCAATTTACTCATTTTGGGAGTTTGGAATGAACTAGTTTCTTTTTTGGGGGTAGAAACCCAAAGGGAAGGGGAAATAGAATGTATTAGGGAAAGCAGAGTAGGGCGTAGCAATCATGTAGAACAATAGGTCAGTGTAGGACAATCTCATTTTAGGATATAATGTTGGTAGAGGACAAAATATAATTTGGGATATAATGTGAGTAGAGGACAAAATATTGCATTAGAATGTAATGTCAATGCAGGACAAAATATCACGATCGGGTGTAATGACAGTGAAGGACAAATATTACGGGTGGATATAATGTCAGTGGAGGACAGAATATAATTTTAGGAAGTAATGCCGGACAGAATGTCAATGAACGACGAGTGGCCGGCGTGGGACGCGATGACGGAGGGAGGCAAGGTGCACATGAGAGACCGGACGACCGTGAGGGACCAGATGTCCGTGATGGAGCAAATGTCCATGAACTACTGAATATCAGTCAAGGACCAAATGTCAGTAAATAGCAAGGTGTTAATAAAGGACGAAATTATAATGTAAGGCATAATATTGAAACTCAAAACGAGTCAAAAAGAAATAATCACGAGTTTTTTTTTAAAAACATGTATTTTAATACTCGTAGTATTAGGAGCAAATTCCAAGAAATCCAGGTTATGTCAGTAACGAAAATCTCACACAATTATCCATAGAATAGATAAAAATGTGAAATTTTCAGTATACCGGAAACCCACCAATATAGAAGACTATATACACTTCTACTCAGGACATGATGACAGAACTAAAACAGGTATTATAATGAGTTTCTTCCTCAGAGCATTTAGTATATGCAGTAAAGAATTTCTAGATCTTGAATTACAACATATTACTGAGACTTTCATCAAACTCAAATATCCAAAAGGTCTCTTATGTAGGTTGAAAAAGAAAGCCAAAGAAATAATTAACAAAAGTAAAGATAAAAATAAGAATGATAATAAATGTAATAATGAAACCAGATATATCACAGTACCAAACTCTAATGTTAATTCATACCTAGACACTTTTCTCCTAAAAGCGGGCATCAAAATAGCCAGGACGTCAGGTAGCAAAGTAGGACATTTGGTAACACGTAGCGACAATAATCCCACTAACGAAAACAGCGTTGTTTATAAAATCCCGTGTAAAAGCTGTCCCTCTTCATATTTTGGTGAATCTGGTCGCGGACTTAATAAAAGGATAAATGAACATAAAAATGCCGTAAAAGCCCATAGGACATCTAACTCCTTAGTAATACATGTGGATAAATATAGTCACCTTTCAGACTGGAACAACACAACCGTATTAAATAAAGGATCATCCAAGAAACTAAGGAAGGCAATTGAGGCAGCATATATTAACACTAATAACAACATTAACCATAGAGAAGGCTTTATATGTTTAGCAAAAGCCACAAGCTTATTAATAATAAAATAATACGCAAATAAAATAACAAGCTCTCCGAAGCGTCCCATAAGATGACCCGTCCGTGTATAAAACATCCTGTTACGTTTGAGTTGTTAGCTTTGTGATCAAGACCCTGCGGGTCGAAACGTTAAGGCGTGAAATTCTCCCATTTCTCCTCGTCTACTTCTTTCACCTTCAAATTTATATATATATATATATATACAGTATATATATATATATATATATATATACATACATACATATACCAAGGCTTTTTCCCCCTTCCAAGGGAGGTAGCCAAAAAGGGAAAGGCATAAAAACACTCCCACCATTTCATCCCTAA
>NC_134804.1:21989634-21994634 GCF_046742065.1 Oratosquilla oratoria | reverse complement strand
TGTTATGAGTTGGATGTTTGGTAAATAATGGTCACGAAGGAGATGCATAATCTTGCACCTCGTCTAAAGTTTATAAACAACCGCTAGGGATCAGATTTTATTGCTCTATTATAATGCTGATGTAACAATATGTAAACTAAGCCATTTATGCATTGATATCGTGATTGCTTGAGTATGTAGTATTACTTAGAACGTTTGTAACAGTCCTTCTAATTGGAGAAAGGGTGGAGGAGGAGAAATTTTTATCGGTTCACGGGAGTAAAATTCATGCCCTTAGGGGAGGCACTTAGATGTAAGAATAAAGTTCACTGGACTGGGGAAGTCGTGACGTCGGTGCGAAGTGGCTTATTGGGTGAATTGAGGATTCCAGTGAGGGGTTTCTTGGTGTAATATGACAAGCCAAGTGCAATAGCAATATTATTCAGGAAGAAAAGAAGAAAACTTTTATCTCCGTTTAATTTACCCTCGTAAGAAACATTACTTACTTTCTACAGAAAGATATGGTGAATGGCATTATTACGTAAGACAGTGATGAAAAAAAGAAGAAGTTGAAAGTGAAAGAAGAAATACAAACCCATAGAAGTGAACAATAAATCGTGGTAACGGAGATGACGGAGGAGACATTGGTGAACAGCTAGGGACGTAACGAGTGAATAGAATACGCTTCGGAAGAGACGGGAAAAGTGCATCAAACTACAGGACTTAGTACAAGATCCTGCTACGAGTGCACGGTTACACCAGTCTACAGTGCATGCAACCACAACCAAGCAGTGTACAACCACAACCATGCACTGCACAACAACAACCACAATCACGCAGCCACGCGTATGCTGACTCCAAGGGACGACAAGACGAGTGAACAAGAGGTCTACAACGAGCCACTAATACAAGTGAACGAAAGGGGTTTACAACGAGCCACTACTACGTGGAACAAGGGGCGAGCCACTACTACGAGTGAACGAAGGACTACGAGAGGGGCTAGGAAGACGTGGTTAATGTATGTGCGAAGGATGAGCAGTAAAAGGAGGAAGATTACGTGGAGGAAGTCGATTCAATTCGATTCTAAAAACACTGAAGGTATAACTACAGGTTCATGAGGCACGAGGTTCATGTTCATATCTCGAATGTCAGTATTCCCAAATTCACAGGTGATGAAAACACATTAGGAGTTAATAGGTCTCTTAGTTTGATCGATACTTTAATTGTCACTAAAAACATAGCAGACGAAAAAATGGAATATAGACATTTTCAAAGAAAATGTAGATCCTGAAAAGAGTAGAGCTAGGCTTATAATAAATTTCCAGCAAATGGAAAGTATCAACTAATAGGAAGCTTATAATAAGGCATTCATTAAACATTTTAAGTAAAAGTGTGATCAGGATCCTATCAGGTCTTTGGTTAGAATGATAAAAAAAAAAGGTTATAATGAATCTAAAGCAACTAATGCATATGTGATGACAGTGGGAATGCAACAACAGAAAGAAACTGTGAACTCTTGAAGTAATCATAGAAATAGAGGCTCTAGACATAGAGATGGAAGCACTTCAATGGATGCCAGAATTGAATGTTACAATTGTAATAATTGGGGTCATAAAGCGCAAGAGTGTTATTATAAAACCTTCTGTAGAAATTACAAATATGAGGGTCATGATGAATATCATTGAAGAAACCCACCTTTCTGTTCGTATCATCAGAGGATTGGACATATAACACAGGAAGGTAGTAAACCAAATTTTCGCATGCACCTAGAAATAAGAGGAAAATACTCAGACACAAAATAAAAACAACACTACAGAGCTACCCATAGAAATACACATAGACAGTATTGTGTTAGGGTAAGAGTGATAGATGGGTAAAAAAAATCAAAGATAGCTATAACTAACTATAACAATTGGAAGGGCTTCTGTAGGACCTCTCTTTGCAGGTAGAGTGTTCAATAAACCTATTAAAATATCTATTGATACAGGATCTGTAGTTAATGTTATATCTAGTAGATTTTTAAACCAATTGAAATCAGGAGTAAAAGTCTTGGAACCAATTCATTACTCATTGCAAGGAGTAACTGAAGTCAGTTAAAAATATTAGGTAAGGTTGAATTAGAGGTCATCTTATATAAAAATGAGCACTTGCAAATTCCAGTGATAGTTGTAGAGGAATCTGATTTCCCAGGAGATTCACTGAAAGAATTTACAACTATGAGAAAAGAGAGCATGGTCTTAATTATGTCTTGTTGAATTAGGGATTTTAGTGAATCATAGTTAATCCCATTTTTGAACCAACCAGACTTATAACCAGTAACAATAATCAAAGAATATCTAGAAATAGATAGGAAAGATAACAACTATATTTTAGATAGCGAAGCAAAGTGCTCCACATCAACAGAAAATAAAGTCTCATATAGTGAACCCAACTCAGATGTTCAAGAAATCCCAGAAATTACTAGATCATCAACTTTAAATGAAGCTTTGCTAATTGTGGAAGGTGGCATGATAAAGTCGACGTTATTACACTCCAGATTAATTAACAGGGTTAAAGGGCAGTTGAAAGAAGTTACCGTGGACTCTGAAATTTTTCACTATCCCAGAATTAATTAGACTAAAAGGTTTGAAATTAGACTCAGGGATATATATGACATGGTAGAAATATTAGTGATTAGTACTTTGAATAAAGACAGTCTTTAGAAAAGTTACACGAATAGGATGTTTTCAATTTTGTACAAAACCCATTAAGATTTTAAATGAGAGCACTGAGGAGGTGGAATCACCAATGTTATCAATCTGTTCAGTTGATGAGTGCAGTTGAAAGGAGTCACTGTAGACTCTGAGCTTTTAACTATCCCAGAATCAATTATATTAAAAGGTTTTGAAATTGAACTTAGGGATATGTAAGACATATAAGAACATGATAGAAATATTAGTGTTTAATACTTTGAATTAAGGCAGTCTTAAGAAAAGGTACACAAATAGGATGTTTTCAGGTTTGTACAAAACCCATTAAATTTCTAAATGAGAGAACTGAGGAGGTTGAATCACCAATGTCATCAATCTGTTCAATTCAGGAAGAAACAGAATTGTGAAAGAAATGCAAAAATCAATTAGAACCTCCTAGTTGTCTTGAGTTGGATGAAAGCTTAGTTGTTTACTCTCGAAGCACAATAAAGCAATTGCTTTGCCGGGGGGACACCTTAGGCAAAACAACTGTTTCAAAACATAATTTCAAATTAAAACCAGGGACTCAGCTTATCTATATACCTGCCCACATATTGCCACATTCTAAACTAGCCATTGTAGATGAATTGATCACTGAAATGTTATCGCAGGATATTGTTGAACATAGTAAAAGTGAGTGGAACTTCTCTCTGATTCTGGTGCTAAAATCAGTTATTGATTATAGAGAATTGAATAAGCAGGCCATACGCGACCGATTACCATTAACGTGATAGGGGAAATTCTTAGAAGTTTTGGGAAATGCTTGATTGCAAATAGAGTTGCATGAAGACCCACGAGAATTCACAGCATTTTCTACTCCAGTGGAACACTATGAGTTCAAATGAATGTCATTTGTGTTATGTAATAGTCCATTAACTTACATGAGATTAATGAATACAGTTCTAGATGGGTTGTTAGGAAACACTGACAGTGTATTTCTAGATTATATTCTAATAGTTACCCATACAGCGGCTGAGCACTTTAAGAAAATGAATTTGGTATTCTCAAGACTAGTTGAAGTAGGATTAAAGGTGAGACTTGCAAAATGTAGGTTTGTGCAGGACAGTGTTATTCATTTGGGACATAAAATAGACAGACATGGACTTATTACAGCAAATTCAAAGGCTGAAACATTAAAGAATTTTCCAGTTCCAAATAATGTAGAAAAAGTTAGTTTTGCAAATCTATTTTCAACATTGAATTCATGTCTGTGTTATAGTTATTTTGTTTTGTGTCCTTTTGATGCTACTGACATTTATACATTTTGGAAGGATTACTTATTTCTTTGTTATGTGTGGCATATGCTTTGATGACACCATCCGTTGAGATATAATACTTTTAACGTTTTTGTCAGTTTATGCACAAATAGTTTCAAATAGTTAGCTTCTTGTATATGATATTTTTCTAGTATATATTTCAGCAAACCCTGTAAGAGGGTAGTAAAAAATGGTTGGACGGGACGACCAAGGGTACCTGCTGAGCCATGTAAGAGGCTGGTAGACAAGGTAGACAAATAAGGGAGATAGAGGGGTAGGTGGTGAGAATTTTATTTTATGAGTTGGATGTTTGGTAAATAATAGTCGCGAAGAAGTTGCATAATCTCGCACCTCGTCTAAAGTTTATAAACAACCGCTAGGGGCCAGATTTCATTGCTCTATAATGCTGATGTAACAATATGTAAACTAAGCCAGTCATACGTCGATATCGTGATTGCTTGAGCAAGAAGTATTGCTTAAAACGTTTGTAATAATATTTCTGATTGGATAAAGTGTAGAGGAGAAAACCTTATTGGTTCACGGGAGTAAAAGTCACGCCCTTAGGGGAGGCACTTAGATGTAGGAGTAAAGATCATTGGAGTGCGGAAGTCGTGACGTCAGTGCGAAGTTGCTTCGTAAGTAAATTGAGGATTCCAGTGGGGAGTCCGTTTGTATAAATTGACAAGCAAAGTGTGATTATTATTCGGGGGAAAAAGGAGAAAAATATTACCTCCAATTACTTCACCCAGGTAAGAAATACCATTTACTTTCTACAGAAAGATATGATGAATGACATTACTACGCAAGACACACACGCACACGCACACGTACACACACACACACACACACACACACACACACACACACACACACACACACACACACACACACACACACACACACACACACACGGCTCGGTGGCGGATTGGTAAAGCACTGGCCTCACAAGCCAGAGAACTGGGTTTCGATTCCCCGGCCGGGCGGAGATAAGTTGGGTTTGTCTCCTTTCACGTGTAACCCCTGTTCACCTAGCAGT
>NC_134804.1:21982134-21984634 GCF_046742065.1 Oratosquilla oratoria | reverse complement strand
TATTTCCTGATATACTGTATATATCTTATCTCTTTTCCCTTTCCTTTTTTGTCTCCCTCAGTACTTATAAAGTTAACATTGAAACACGTGACGATGCAAACTTTCCTGCTTCGTTCCACGCGTCACACTTCTCATTTGCTTCGGATTTCGACATTTTCCCACCATTTTCTACTCTAAATGTCATCTTACTTTCAAATTTCTTTCCAGGAAATTGCAGCACCGACAACATTCCATGATATGCGTTTATTTTAACCTTTTCTCCTTTTTACTGGGCTGTGTTTCATGATTTCGTTTATTCATTTGCACTTTTCCACATACGTGGTTTCCTTTTATATTTCCAATCGAGTTTTAAGTAACCCTATCTTGAGCTTTGCTTTGTAATACACAATATCATCGGCACAATATTGTGCAACCTTTTCCGACCAATTCTTTTACTACCAACTTTGAAACATTTGCGTGTTAAATTTTCGGGCCTGTGTCCTGTTTTACAATAAAGTTTCTGCTTGGCAGCCTTCTGCATGCACAATCTTCCTCTTGGTAAAGCTCTTTCCATTAACGTTTTACTAGAATATATCCTTCCATTCCCTTCCTGCCATGGTTTTCCAATGGTTTTTCCCTCGCCTTTTACTTTTATCTTATTTTTTTCCCCTTAAGACTTCATTTCCTCTCTACTTCTATATTACTCCTCTTTCCCCTTCCTCCCTCCCTCACTCGCTTCTTTCTAACCGTCTTTCTTCTCTCCTTCCTTCCCTTATTTCCACTAGGCTTTGTCTCTATTATTTTCATCATTTTATCCTTCCCGTCTTCATTCCTTGTTACTGACTTAAAAAAAAAAAAAAAAAAAAAAATCAGCCTAAATTATTCCCACATTTTATTTAAATCTATCTTTTACCACCTCTATGAATCCACCTATTCCTATGATATTGTCAGCAAGGAAAGAGACGATGGTTATTGCTGGCATAAATACCCACTTCCTTTACTTCCTTCTCTCATCTCAAACGTTAGTTTCTGGTTTCCTCTCTCCAACCTCTACTCCTATCCTTCTCCGTTCCATCCTTTTTTATTTTCTCTTTCCGTTTCTCTCTCATTCTTACTTCATCCTTCATCTCTTGGTCTTTCTTTATTCTTCATTTCTTTTCAATTCCTTCCTTCACTCTTTTCTTCTTTCTTTCTTTTCCTCCGCTCTTCTTTCTTTCTTTCTTTCTTTTTCTTTTTCTTTCGTCTTTCTTTCCTTCTTTCCTTACTATATTCATTCTTCTTATTCTTCCTTTCTCTTTTTCCTTCCTATTTCCTTACCTTTCTTCCTTCTATTCTTCCCTATACCCTTCTTAACTTACCACTTTTTTCCTACTATCAGTCTTTCTTTCCTTTCTTTCTTCCTTCTTTATTTTTCCCTTTTTTCCTTGTTTTCTTCCAAATTACGTTAATTATTTTCATCCTTTCTTCCTTCTTCAACTCTTTTTTCGTCATACTACATTTGTTATATTACATTTCCTCTGTCCTTTCCTTCCTCCTCCCTACTTCCCTTCCTTCTCCTGTCCTCCACCTACACCAAAGACTCCTCCCCAATTTACATTTCTTTTGTCTACCCACCCAAACCTGTACATTTTTCACACTTCATTATTTCTTTTCCGTGAGCCCTTCTCAAGGTCTTTCATCCCCCTTCTCGAACTCAACATACGAACTCAGACGAGCTCTCTGTGTTAACCAGCCGAGATCTAACTTGGCTAACGGATGCCCATCTCCATCATAAACAAGCTGGACTCATTGGCTTTCGTCATCGTGGGTTGTTTTCCTGTTCCTTGGCTTCAGATAGCCTCTTCGGCTTCTGTGGTCTTCTGTTCGTCTCCGTTCGTCTACCCATTCAAAAGTCCGTTCTTCTGTCACTTACTCTACATGTATGTTTACTGTTTAGTCTGTCCAACCGTCTGAACAGCCATTCGTCCTTTAGATCTCCCACGCGGCTGTCAAGTAATAAACTTTCCTGTCATTCCTCTTTTTCTTCCCTCTGTTCTTTCATCTGTCGACTGTCACCGTTCTTGTCATCATGTCTGTACTGCCCAACGTTAATTCTTCCTCCCTCGTAATACTTACCTCTACCTCTCCGTCAGCCCTGCTTCATTGACCCTCTTCTTCACACATGCCTCCGTTTCCCTCTCTGTCATCCATAGGTTCATTTCCCTCGCAGACATCCTTGTCCTCATTTCCTTCTCTGTCATTCTTGCCTCCATATCCCTCTCTGTCATCGGTGGTTCCATTTTCGTCTTTGTCATTGGTGTCTCCATTTCCCTGTCCGTCAATGGTGTGTTTATTTCCCTTTCTATTTTCGGTGACTCCAATTCTCTCTTTGTCATCAAGGTTTCTATTTCTTTCTCCGTAATCACATCCTCCGTTTTCCTCTTCTTCGTTTCTTCCTCTATTTACTTCTCCGTCATCATGGACTTTCAACCCGTCACTCAAATTCCCTTTATGAAATTCATACCTTTATTCCACACTTGGT
>NC_134804.1:21974634-21977134 GCF_046742065.1 Oratosquilla oratoria | reverse complement strand
TTCCCTTTTACTCTCATCTGTACCACATCCACGCACATTAAAAGACCCAAACCTTAGGGTGCTGGTCCGAGAACTTCCAGACCCTCTTATGCCTTCTCTTTTTCTTTTAGGAATATCCCCTGTGGGGCTACAAGGAGAAGGATGCCTAGTCCCAATCCCCGTCCCTTTCTTCTCGCCTCTTACGATCCAAGTGGGAATACTTGGTGGCAGTATTCTTTTCCCCCACCACAGGGAATTCCCACATTACAGAAAAAGAATACTAAGAGAAATGGTACAGGACAGCAACAAGGGGTTAGAGGACAGCATAACGGAGGGACAGTCGTAGTATAATAGTGCCATCATTTCTCTATGAACAGAGTTTTCCTCTATCATAGACAAAATGATGTGTGGCTGTGGTCCGTAGGGGCGCCCCATATGGACCCTAAAGTATCAACTGCATGCTACTTTGCCACAATAACAAGCAGCCAATACCCCAGACGGGTATATATATATATATACATCTATATATATATGTATATATATATATATATATATATATATATATATATATATATATATGCAGACAAACCACTGGGAAAATGAAAGAGATGAGACCGAGCGCTTTCGTCTATTCAGACATTTTTAAGGTATAGATACATAAAAGAGACAAGTATATATACTCAGAAGGTTAAGGTGGATCTCTCCCAGTGCCATATTGGCTCAAGTGTCCGGACATTTGGTTTACAATTTTTGTTATGATGAATTCATCCAATTTGTATAATCCTTGACTTAGATTTAAATTATTAACAAATGTATTCTTGATCAGACTGGATTCTATGATGTTTCTATTCAAATAAGAATTACTTTTGACAATTACTTTAGCTTCATTCCAATTGATACAATGGTTAAAATCCCTAAGATGGACAAATAACGCGTTGGACGTTTGACCACTTCTAACGCTATATTTGTGTTGCTTTATTCTAACATTTAATTCCTTTCCAGTCTGACCAATATAGCATTTGTTGCAATCTTTACATGGAATTTTATCTTTTGATTAAAAATTCCCCTGAAAATAAGGAAGGCTGTGTATATAAAATCATATGTAAAGATTTGACTTAAACTGGCCAGCGCGCTCGCCTGATTATTTCCTGTGGGGTTATCTTAAATCCCTAGTGTATAAAGACCATCCACAGACCCTGGAAGGCCTACAGAATGCCATCCGCACTGAAATAGCCAATATACCGCTCACAATGCTAGAGAGAGTAGACCAAAGCTTCCGAAATCGTCTGAATCAGTGTATTGACAATGGAGGTGGGCATTTAAAAGATATTATTTTTAAAACTGTATAAAAGTAAATCTCCCATGTTGTGTGACAGGCACAAAATTAGAATAAAGAATTGTGAAGTGTAATCAGGTTATTATCTAATCCTCAAATCGGGAAGCTTCCGCGCCCCACCCTGTATAACTTGGGAAAGGCAATTATTTAGGAAAAAATTACTAAAGGAAATTCAGAGAGACTAAGAAAAAAGAAGGTAAAAAAATTGTGAACGCTTATAGCTTGGAGAACATTTAAATATTTCTTTTTAACAAAAAAATATGAAATAGCAAAATAAAAACTGGTATGAGAAATGTGGCGAGAGGGGACCAATAATGTAAGAGACAATTACAAGAAAATAAGAAGTGAGTATATTGTAATCAAAAGAGAAGTAGAAAGATTTTTTTTTTTTTAAGATATACTTAACAAATGTAACGAAGTATCAATGTTGTTTGATTCATTTATTAATGAAAGTATTCATCAAATTAGTTATAGACGAGTATGAACATGGTAAGCGGGAATTAACTTTTACCTTTAACAAACTCTTGTGTGTCTTGTTCTACGTTTTCTCCTAGCTGTTTCCATAAATGGATAGATATATGAATATATAAGTTGATATATAAAATACTTAAATAAATGAATAAATAAAAAAGAAATAGAAAGATGAATAGATCAATAAATGAGTAAATAGAAAAATAGATTAGTAGATAGATAAATAAATAAATTAATTAATTAATTAATAAATTAATTGATAAATGAATGAATATAATGGAATACATAAACCCATAGATATATTGATAAGTGAATAGATAAGTAAACAAACAAAACAGGTAAATAAAGAAACAAGAAAAAAGGAAATTAAAATTGGATGATTCAGGATGACTAGGGATATATGCTGAAATGAATGAAAAATTTAACGATATACATATTATAAGGGAACAGTGAGGAATAGGATATCTGTTCGGTCGACGTTGAAAACATGATGGAGGCTGACGATCTCAAGATGATTAGAGTAAAGGATGAAAATAGGTGTAGTTAGATGCAAACATTTCTGAATATGATATAATAATGGAACTGGAAATGGAAATTTAAATTCATTGCAAAAGTAAGACATATTGGAAATAGGTTAATATAGAAAAAAATGGAATATGAATCTGTCATAAAAATGAAGGGGGATACTTTGAAGTGTTGGTTACGTATGGTTTT
>NC_134804.1:21967134-21969634 GCF_046742065.1 Oratosquilla oratoria | reverse complement strand
AGGTTTGCTTAATGTGACTGGATTCGATAATGTTTCTTTCTAATAAAGATCTACAAGAAATTATTACATTAGAATGATCCCAGTCATAGGATGGTTGTGGTCTCTTCCATGGATAAAAAGGCCACTGGAACTTTGCCCACTCCTTACACTATATTTGTGCTGATTTATCCTAGTTTTTAAGTCTTTACCAGTTTGGCCGATATAAAATTTGTTACATTTAAGGCATGGAATAGAGTAAACACAACCCTCATTTGCTTCAGGTGAATTTTTAATGAGCTTACTTTTTATGGTATTGTTATTTTTGAAAACCAAGTTGATGTTGAATTGTTTGAGAATATTAGGCAGACCACCTAATTTCTCACTGTAAGGAAGAACTAAAAGGTTCTTTTTGTCAAATACTTTTCTTTCGTGTGAGGTGTTATGGTAAGTTTTGTAAGCCATTTTATGAGAAGTGTCTACTAAGTGTTTTGGATATTTCAATTCAGAAGCTATGCTATGTATCTTCCTCAGCTCATCATCCAAAAATTCCGGGCTGCATATCCTGTAAGCTCTAAGAAACATAGAACTAAAGACAGAAAGTTTTGTCTTCTGATGATGAGCCGAGTAAAAGTGGACATATGATGCGACATTAGTTGGTTTTCTATAAACGTCATATTTAAATTGTCTACCATTTCGATGAATTAAAATATCCAAAAATGGTAATTTATTCTCTATTTCTATTTCAAAAGTGAATTTAATTGAAGGGACCATACCATTTAGTTTTTCAAGGAATAAATCTAAGTTACGCTTAACTGGCCAAAGACACAAGATATCATCAACATATCTTTTCCACACAACTTGTTGGGGAAGAATCGTAGGTAGTAGTTTCATCTCAAAGAATTCCATGTACAAGTTACTAAGTACTGGGGATAGAGGTTTTCCCATTGCCATACCAAATTTTTGTACATAGAATTCATCATTAAAAACAAATTTACAATTTACAATACACAACTTAATGAGTTCAATTATGGTTTTAGCTGGAAGTGGCAAGTCATGTTTTGATAATAATTCTTCTTCAAGATATACCAATAAGTCAATTACGGGAACACGGGTGAAGAGAGAAGTTATATCAAAACTAACTAGTTTAAAATCATAACAAATTTCTAGATTATTCAAAAAATTAATGAAATCAACATTATTTGTGACGTGGGAAGAAGATATTGTACCCACTAAAGGACTCAAAATAGTAACAAGCCATTTGGATAAATTGTAAGTGACGGATCCTGTGGAACTGATGATGGATCTAACTGGATAACCAGGTTTATGGGTTTTAATCAATCCATACATGTAAGGCAAGGAAGGGGACAAAGAAGAAAAATGTTTTATCAGATGTTCATGCCCTTTCAGAATCTTTTTAACATTACGATTAAACTCACTATTTACAGATTCAAGCGGGTTTTTAGTAAGTTTTGTATATGTTTCACAATCTCCCAATAATGTTCTCATTTTTTCAATGTAATCTAATTTGTTAAGAATGACAATGCAATTGCTTTTATCAGCTCTAGTGATGTGTAACTGTTCATCTCTTTTTAACTCACGGTAAGACTTAAAAAACCTTTTAGGACAATTTGGAATACCATGTGCTGATAAAGAAGCATATACAAAACCCTTGCTGATGTTGAGATTTTGAGTAGAGACATCACCAAATTTTTCTAAATTGCAAAATCCTTTGGCCACGTTGCTGCAAAACTAACACCATATCCTAAAGCACATGTTGTTGCACTATTTAAAGGTTTATCAGATAAATTTATAACAAAATTAGGGTTGGCATGCTTGAACCAATCACTGTCTTTAATTAATTAATAATTTCTTGTAGATCTTTATTAGAAAGAAACATTATCGAATCCAGTCACATTAAGCAAACCTTTGACCATAATATTAATTTAAGTTTAGGATTATTTAAACTTGATGATTTTATTATTGATAGAATTGTAAAAAAAATCTCCAAGTGTTACTAGGCCGGGGTGACGTAACGTCATGTGACGTAACGTCATGTGACCAAACGTCCTACCTGATTATGAAGCATCTTGTGTGTCCTTCCTATGTTCCTAGCTTGTCTTCTACTTTATGTATATATCCACCTATGTCTCTGTATCTGTGTATTCCTTCATAATGTTTTAAATAGACGAAAACGTTCGGACTAAGCTTCTTATTTCCCAGTGGTTTTTTTCTGCATATTATTTTCATGTGTGCCTTGTGAATTACTGCAAATATATATGCATATACATATATATATATATATGTATATATATATATATATATACATTTACACACACACACACACACACACACACACACACACACACACACACACACACACACACACACACACACATATATATATATATATATATATATATATATATGTGTGTGTGTGTGTGTGTGTGTGTGTGTGTGTGTATACATAGGTATATATATATATATATATGTATATACATATATATATATATGTATATACATA
>NC_134804.1:21952134-21962134 GCF_046742065.1 Oratosquilla oratoria | reverse complement strand
TTAAAAAAGTGAAGGCGAACAGACTTTGTGATAAAAGGAGCGAAGCAGGCAAATTGAATGCTGGGAAAGACTGGAAGGCAGCTTGGCTGGAAAACGGGTCAGACTGAAAGATGGATAAACCCTAAAAAGAATGGATGTAAGTGAACGAAGGCTGAATGAGAGACGAACACACAGTCGAGACATATGGAGAGACAAAAAACTCTTTGATAAAAAAAATAAAAAAAAAACAGATATGACAAGTAGCAGAAAAGAAGACAGTCTTAGACAGACCACGAGGAGAAAAAGGTTAGAGAAAGACGGGTTTGCTGTCTAACGTACAGAGCCTGAAGAGCGGTCATGAGTGATGAGGAGTAAGTAACTAGGGGGAGACTTTAAAAAATCAGAACCAGTGGGGAAGGGGAATTAGAACGACAGAGAATAAGGTGGGGTGGACGGAGAAAAAATTAGAGAAAGTAAGAGGGGATGAAAAGGGAAGAGAGAAGAAAAAGAGTATAAAGTGAGTAGAAAAATCCAATGGAGAAAGAAACACGCCAACACAGGAATACATTTACACTCGTAAGCATTGAAACACTGAACCACTCATTTCCATAGCAAAAGCTACCCTATAAATATGTATATGGATATACACACATATAAAACATCTATAGATATGAAACCTTGAACTCATCTGTACACGTACAAGAAGATATGTAAATGTTTGTAAGAGTACATACAAAACACACCTACACACCTACGCATTTACACAAACACGCGCGCGCGAGCGCGCATACACACACACACAATTACACACACACACACACACACACACACACACACACACACACACACACAAACACACACGCACGCACAAGTACGTACTTCAACTGTACACTTATTAAACAACCTCTAATCCAAACATCATATTAACACTAAGACGCATCTATACATTTTTATATGTGGCATGGTCAGAGGAAGTATTAAGGGAATTAACGACGGATTTTAGGAAAGTATATGATAAGACAAAGTTAAAGGAAAATTTTAGGTAAAAGTAAGGTGATGATATATACAAGGGGAGAATGTGGGAGCGAGTTGGAAGTAAATCTTAAAGGAGAGAGACTGAGAAAATGGATAGCTTTAGGTATTTGAGGTCGCATGTTGTAGTAAAGGAAACAGTTAAGGTGGAGGTAAATTGTGGATTGAAAGGAGTAAGTAAGGCCTTAGGGTGATTAAAATTTTTCATGAAAAATAAGCAGTTGGGAAAGTATACAAGGACGAGATTATTTGAAGGGATTATTGTAACGATGGCACTGTATTGGGGACACAGCTGTTACTTCCGTGTATGCGCTTCTTCCAAACAAGACACGAACCACCTACAAAGAACTCTTTCAGGCTATAATTGATAAGTGTGCAGACCTAAACATAACTATTAATGTGCAAACCGTGGTGACTGACTATGAAGATGGTGTAATGAGAGCCTTGTTTGGCCGCGACGTAGAGAACAAATGTTGCTTTTATCATCTTACGCAGTCCACTTGGCGTAAAACCAAAGAACTGGGTATGGAAACAATCCATAATACCAATGCTGAGCTACGTTTATATCGTGGCATGACTTATTTTCTAGCTTTTCTCTCCCTAGAAGACGTTGACGAAGGTATGAGATACTTCAAAACCGTCATTCCATAAGATCCGCCTTTAACTGAGAAGCTGCTCATGTACTTTGATCGTACTTATGTTGGTAGCTCCTTTCACCTGGTTCAGCAACAAGTTTTCATATCTAGTGATGCCCTCATTCCTCTAATAATGCGTCACATTCCACCTACGTTTGCCCCCCTACCTATGGAATGTGCATGACACCACTGTACACTACAATGCCGGCACCAACAGCATCTGCGAAGGATGGCATAATAAATTCAACCTCGTAGGACACTAACAGCCTTCACTCTGGGGCGTCATTGATTGATTCCAACGTGAGGAAGCGACAGTGAGCACCCTTATCAAGCAGGATGCTGTTGGCAACCCCCTTCAAAAAAGATTTCGTCGCCGCTGTGTATGGCTACAGGACCTGTGCGGCCGTCCTCCATAACCGATCCATCTGTTTATACCCAGAAATCTTCTGCAAACTCCTTCGCTAGGAGTTCCCTTGTGTGTGCGATCAGCAGGTGGGTGTTTCCTTTTTTACCTAGTCCTCGTATGTCCATCTTCACCTCAGGCTGGAGGAGGTCCCAGGAAAGAAAGAGGTCAACTTGGCGCTGAGCGACGAGGCGGCGATCGCTGGGTTGAAATCCGGCTCGGAGACACAGGTCTTTAACAGAGCCAAGCAGGCCTTGATGGGCTCGCCGGGCGGTGCCGAGATCCATCCTTCACAGAGTTCTTCGTCTGCGGAATTGATGTATACTTGTTCGTGTGGCACTGACTTCGGAAGGCCTAGTGCCACAGATAAGACTTGTCATTCTACCCTTGCCATGCAGAGTAACTTCTGTCTGGGTAGGACGTGCAATACTGGGGCCGCGAAGAGAAGCCTTGTACAAATGAGGTTCTGGATGACGGGAATAAGAGATTCACGGTGTTGCCCCAGGGTTCCTTTCAGATCACTTGGACTAGGTTCAAAGCTCTCTAAGCATTGAAGTGGTTTGCTGGATGTGGAGGGTCCATTGCCCGTTTCTCTGGAACGTTACTCCTAAATAGCGGAAAGACTTCGCTGGTTCGACTGGCTGTTTAGTTGGGTCACCACGATGTTTATTTGCTCTTCACCCGTTAACTCCGATATGCCGCCCGGGAGGCAGCACTGGGGAGAACCAATATGCCGCCCGGGCGGCACGATATTCAACCCCTTACAGAAATCGCGTTAGATTTGGTAGCGCTTTCATAATTTTAGGGAAGTTTGTCTGATTTATCAACATTGTCCAGAGAATGCTACGATGCCAGTTGGTGTTTTCATACACGCGGTAGAGCGTTGATATACGTGGTGACTCGGGTTAGAACCATCGAAGTTCTGCCTTGTGCTAAGCAGAGTTCTTTTTGGGTCGCCGGTGCCTGGATTTCCTCCAGAGTGCTATGTCGTCTGTGTAGGCGGGGATTTTGGTGCGGTTTCGCTGAGGAGCACTTTGCCCAGGCGTGAAGTCTTTTTCCCTGGAGTCTTCCGAGGGTGTCGAAGCCTCTATTCCTGGATTTTTCTCCTTTGTGGTAGCTGTTCCACCGTTCCCTGGCAATAGACAGGGCTTCTGAGAACGAGATGAAGTTTTTGTTCTTCACCTCATACGCCACTCTTCTTATGGCAAATTCAGGGCAATCAGGGTATGCGGCGGATTGGTTTTCGCAGCAGTTGATGCAGAAAAGACTCTGGTCCTTCCAGTCTTGGGTGGGGTGATTTTTTCCACATCGAGCACACCTAGGGGTCTTGCGCCGGCATTTTCCTTTTAAATGCCACAGTAGTTGGTATTTGTTGCACCATTTGACTGGCGCGATGTACGGGACGACTTGGTGAAGTGTGTATCCCAACTAGACAGCTGGATTGAGAGGGGCCATGAGGAAGGCCACCCGTACAGAGCCGGTCGGGGTATCCGTCCAGATCTGTTTTAAGGAGTTTTTCAGCGTTTTTATCGTGAGGGACTCCCTTGATAACTCCTACCACAACTGCCTTCGGGATCCTTATCAGGATCCGTAGGGGTTTGTCGCGGTCGGCCGTTACTCTTCAGGTGTGGAGCAGTTTACCTCGCTGCACCTCCGTGGTGCAGATAATCAATCATTCGCCGGAGGGTGTTTGTCAGATGGCTTCAACTGGTCCCACTGCGCTCATGATCAGTTGGGCTTGTCTCCAGGAGCCTAGTTTTGCAAAGCGGGCGGGGTCATCGGCTGGTCTGACAATGACTGGGAAGCGAGAAGGGCTTATCTTTGGGCGTGGCTTCTTTTGGTGATTTCTCCTGTTGGAGACAACTATCCATTCCCCTCCTGATGCTTCGGGAGGAGAGGCTACTGCTGCAGCATATGATCGTCGTGGTTGTGGTTCTCTCTCCTCAGCGGCGGCGCTGGTAGCATCCACGGCTGATGGGGTGGGATGGGGGGCTGGTTGGGTATGGGACCTTCTGGTTACGGGCAGGGTTCCGCCGGCGGGAAAGGGTCGTTGTTCATCTGCGGGAGGTCCCACGGGGTTTGGGGGCCTGGAACAGGGGCAGCATTCCAGGGGCACTTATGGCAGTGGAGAGTCTTTGGAATGTCCTCTTCATCTTCACTGGAAGAGACGATTCTCTTTGAGCCGGTGGGTTCTTCCATGGAGTGCTGGTCAAGTTCACCAGGAGAGCGACCTTGACTTTTCAGTAGTCGAGGTCAGGGTGTGCTGAGACACAACACCTGTCGGTCCCCCTTTTAAACGGCCACTGACCCCACTCCATTATCTGACCTGACCTGTGGTTAACCTTCCTCGGCCGTTTTGACAATCTTTACCAGACCACTCGGGCTTAGTACATTCTCACTCCAAATGCATTTTTCTTGCACTGAACATGCTAGCATACCTGTATATACGTACATGACATAACATTATATCCATTTCTTTATATACGTATACAGTTGATTATTTATCAATTTATTTATGTCTTCGTTGTTTTAATTTGTTTATTTATATATTCATTTATCCATATACGAGCATTTTGTTTATTACATATTGGATCATTTATAATATTTATCTATTAGCTTATTGATTTATTTGTTTATTCACATAACTAATTGTTTATCTATTTCTTTGTATATTTGTCTCCATATATACTTATTTAGTTTTTAATTTCCATATCTATTTACTTATCTATTTAATTTATTTATTCATTTATTCACTTACATATCTATCTATTTATTAATTTATTTATTGATCTATGTGTATGTTCATGTAATTATTAATTTGTTTATTCATTTGTTTATGCATATTCATATATACTCATATTTGTCTTGAACATATTAAATATTAAATGCCTTACTCAAACAATTGTTAAGATGTACGACAGAATAAAACCAGGTAGGAGGAGAGAGTGCAATATATATATATATATATATATATATATATATATATATAGATAGATAGATATAGATATAGATATATATATACACATATATATAGATAGATAGATAGATAGATAGATAGAGAGGGTACGACGAGAGAAAGGAAAGGACGAGAGAGAGGGAAGGACGAGAGAGAGGGAAGGACGAGAGAGAGGGAAGGACGAGAGAGAGGGAAGGACGAGAGAGAGGGAAGGACGAGAGAGAGGGAAGGACGAGAGAGAGGGAAGGACGAGAGAGAGGGAAGGACGAGAGAGAGGGAAGGACGAGAGAGAGGGAAGGACGAGAGAGAGGGAAGGACGAGAGAGAGAGAGAGAGAGAGAGAGAGAGAGTGAGAGAGAGAGAGAGAGGAGAGAGAGAGAGAGAGAGAGGAGAGAGAGAGAGAGAGAGAGAGAGAGAGAGAGAGAGAGAGAGAGAGAGAGAGAGAGAGAGAGAGAGAGAGAGAGAGAGAGAGAGAGAGAGAGAGAGAGAGAGAGAGAGAGAGAGAGAGAGAGAGAGAGAGAGAGAGAGAGAGAGAGAGAGAGAGAGAGAGAGAGAGAGAGAGAGAGAGAGAGAGAGAGAGAGAGAGAGAGAGAGAGAGAGAGAGAGAGAGAGAGAGAGAGAGAGAGAGAGAGAGAGAGAGAGAGAGAGAGAGAGAGAGAGAGAGAGAGAGAGAGAGAGAGAGAGAGAGAGAGAGAGAGAGAGAGAGAGAGAGAGAGAGAGAGAGAGAGAGAGAGAGAGAGAGAGAGAGAGAGAGAGAGAGAGAGAGAGAGAGAGAGAGAGAGAGAGAGAGAGAGAGAGAGAGAGAGAGAGAGAGAGAGAGAGAGAGAGAGAGAGAGAGAGAGAGAGAGAGAGAGAGAGAGAGAGAGAGAGAGAGAGAGAGAGAGAGAGAGAGAGAGAGAGAGAGAGAGAGAGAGAGAGAATGGGTGTGTTTGGGCATATATTTTGACCGGGTTTATCTTGAGTGCTTGTCGCTAATGTTTTCATATTAAATTTATTTGTATCTGCTTTAATAGCTCTTTCGTCACCATCGTGATTGTGTTCTATTAAAAGCGTTGCATTTTCATTTGCAAGAGAAGTTATTAATGTACCTTTACATGATACTGTTTGCTTGACGCATCTCCACCGAATCGTGATAGCTCTCGACCGCTGCTTGGTATACATGTAACTCAGTTTAGGACTTCCCTTATTGCTTTCGGTAATTTCGATGGCGAAAGTAAGTTGTGCAGTATGCAGCAGTTTCCCAAAGAGCCCACAGGAGTCCACTACTCTGATACCTCAAACCTTCGCCAAGATAGCGTAGACGGTAAGATTTTTTGTATATTACTTATTCGGACAAACTGTACATAGGTATAGAAAAAGAACAGCTTATGGCATACTTCACAGAAGGGAAGGTTACATGGAGGGGGGAACGGAATTTTTTTATACAAGTGCCAGAAATTAAACATAATTCAACGACATTCCTTTCAAAGAAATCTTTAGATTTGGCTGATACTTCGGAACCGGCTCAGTCAGTATGGTGAATGTAGGAAAAAAAATTATGACGAAATGTTCGAAAGAAGGGTTCTGATTGTTAGTGTAGTTTCATGATGGTGAAATCTTCGAAACCCAGTTGATACCTATAATTACTGAAAATCATGCCATAACATGCAAATATTTCTGTGTGTAATTTTTTTTTGTGCCATTTATTCCTGTGCCATTTTTCTAGTTCTATTTTTTCATACATTTGTGATAAGCAAAGATGGAGAATGAGAGGCAGGGGATGGGGTAACGCTGCGACGAATAAAATGAACAGATGTTGCAGATAGGAGGACATGTAATAATATAAAGCGTTAAAGACAAAGCTAAGAGACAAGTAGCCAAATCCCTCACCCACGGGTGATTACTATAAACTCTATTTAGACAACAAGGTTACCAGATTGTATATCTCCATTTGCAATAAATACAGTGTTACCTTTTACATTAACAGTGGACAAAAGCCACCAAGGTCCATGCAATGCCGGACACGTGACCTGAGCCCCCGTCCCTTCCTGCTTACCTCACTACTTCTGTATAAATACACATTGTTCTCTACTCTGTAATTCACATCTACTGAAGAGGATCACAGTTAGTGATCGAAATATACAGATCATTATGCTTTTGCTTATTCTTCTCCGAAAGTGGGTCATCAGTATTACCTATTTAGACAAACTCTCTTTCCTACGAGGGAAAAAGTAACAGCGTATGAATAACGTTCCTTTTTTCAGTAAGCATTCTCCTCCTTCCTCTCCCTGCGTGGCTTTTGATTTGGCCAAAGATAACAATATTTCCAACCTAGTTCTTCACTTTTATGGTAACGAAAGTTGTTTCTTTAACTGTATAACGAAAACAAACGTTGAATGTAGCTAAATCTATTTGTAATAGCTGATTGTATAAATCTTACAATTAAATGAGCCATTGCTTTCTAGTCGGAGACTCAAAAAAAAAAAATCGACGTTGAAATTGTATTACAGTGAGACAAATATCCGGTAATAATTGGAGGAGGGGAGTAGAAGCGAGGGAAACTAACTTTTCATCATTGGAATGGACGGGAACAGTTATAGATCAGTTCGATTCATTAAACGAGCTGAAGAAAGAGTGTGGATAGAACGACAGAACCTTTCTATGTTAAAGAAAATAGAATGATGAATTTACGGGCCTATTTGTGATTTTATTTTGCATATTTACCCTTGATGCTACCAAGCTTTTATGCAGATAGGTAGAGAGGGCTAACTTGTCAAACAGATTAAAACGTAACTCGATAAACTCACTCGTGAATGTCTTATAGATTATTCTGGTTATTGATCGGGAAACAAATCTATCCTAAAAGAGTTGATGGCTCATTACATCAGTTCGAGAAACAGAAAATTATATGGAACTCATGAAGATCTACATCACCATAGACTGGCTTCTCAGTAATTGTCTCTGAACACGACGCGTTAGCGAGATACTATTAATAACATCACTATTGTTACTCATATTCTTTTCATTTGTATATGTGTTCATTATCTGATATAATAACTATTGTTATTATCATTGTGTTATTATCATTATTACTATCTTATTCCTATCATTATTATGGGTATTATTGTTACTCTTTGAAGTGTTTAAATGTGCAACAATTGAGTGGAAAAGATGGTAAGGAAACTCAGGTTGAACCAGGAAAACTAATGTAATCTGACGTTTCGACTATACGTCTTCTTCAGAGTGAAGAAGAGGCATTGTCGAAACATCAGATTATATTAGTGTTCCTGGTTCAACCAGAATTTCCTTACCACCTTTTCCACTCAACTATTGAAAGCACTTCTACAGTTTCAGTAATATATCAAATAGTAGTGTACATATATAAATATATATATATATATATATATATATATATATACATATATATATATATATATTACACACACACACACGTACACACACACACACACACACACACACACACACACACACACACACACACACACACACACACACACACACACACACACACACACACACACACACACACACACACACACACACACACACACACACACACACACACAAATATATATATATATATATATATATATATATATATATATATATATATATATATATATATATTTTATATATATGCAGAGTCCACCAGGAAAAGGACTCTGTATATTTGTGATTCACGTGTGACTTGTGAAATTTGTGCATATATATACATATGTATACATACATCAAACGTCTGTGTGTGTGTGTGTGTGTGTGTGTGTGTGTGTGTGTATGTGTGTGTGTGTGTGTGTGTGTGTGTGTGTGTGTGTGTGTGTGTATACATATATATATATATTATATATATGTATATATATATATATATATATATATATATTTGCTGGTAACCACTAAGGAAATCGGAAGAAAACAGTATATCCCAAGCGCTTTCGTGTAATTCACATCTTCAGGGGAATACAGAAAAAGTTGTATTACAAAGAGGTTTAAAAATAACAAGATTATACACTAGGAAAGGAACAGGCAAGGTGTGAGATGTCACAAAATTAAACACTAGGAAAGGAACTGGCATAGCACAAGATGACACGAAATATTACACTAGGAAAGGAACCGGTGAAGGACAAAAAGTCACACTTGAAAAAAGAATAAGTCTTGGTACACAAAGTCATCAAAGAAAAAGAAATCTAGAGAACAGCACAATTCACCAAATTAATTTTGATCACATACAACCTGATTACAAATTTTGTTAATGATGAATTTATCTAATTTATAAATGCCATTACTGATATTAAGAGTAGAACCTTCAGAATTTTTTATCATACTACTTTCTATTATGTTTCTATTGACAAATGAATTACAAGAAATGATAGAGGAAGCATTAGTCCAATTGATACAATGATTGAAGTCTTTCATGTGAACAAATAGAGCATAGGATTCTTGTGCTGTTCTAACACTATATTTATGTTGTTTAATTCTAGTTGATAGTTCTTTGCCCGTTTGTCCAATGTAATACTTTTCACAATCTCTGCAAGGGATTTTGTATATGCAACCATCAGAATCAGCGGGAGAATTTTTTATTATTAATTTCTTAAAAGTGCATGGGTTATTAAACACTACTTTAACATTCCATGTTTTAAGTAGATGAGGAACTTGAGAAAGATTGTTATTGTAAGGTAATACTAAAAGATTCTTAATGTCAAAAAGGGGAGGGGGTTGATTCCTATGAAAAGTTTTTTTCGCCAAAGAGAGAGCGTTATCTAAAAATGTTCTAGGGTACTTTAATCCTAAACCTAGGTTAACAATAGACTCAAATTCCTCATCAATGAATTCAGGGCTGCATATCCGCAATGCACGTAAGAACATAGAAGAAAATAAAGATTTTCTTCTATGTTCTTACGTGCATTGCGGATATGCAGCCCTGAATTCATTGATGAGGAATTTGAGTCTATTGTTAACCTAGGTTTAGGATTAAAGTACCCTAGAACATATTTAGATAACG
>NC_134804.1:21934634-21942134 GCF_046742065.1 Oratosquilla oratoria | reverse complement strand
CAATTGCGTAGATGACACCCCACTAAGGCAGGGCTGTATGACTAGGCAGCCATTTTTAGAGAGCCACAGTGCCCATCTTCATTAATGAAAGGCCGAGAAAATGAGACCCAATAATTTATTATCTCCAAGCCCAACCCTGTGGTGGACAATAGCCCTCGCCAGGTCATCTCACAAGCCCGGTCGAATTTTTAAAAATAAATAAATAAATAAATAAAAAATAATAATAGAAAATAAATAAACTGACCTGATGGAACGTCAGAACACTCTTGGTTCAGCCTCTCACCTATGACTGTCATAGACCCTATAGGCTCACCGCATTTGTCTCATCTGAGCTCCGCTGGTACAATATTGACATTGCAGCGCCGAGTCAAACAAGACTGGCTGATGAGAGCTCAGTCCAAGAAGTTGGCTCAGAATATACATTTTTCTAGCAGGGATTACCAGACGACTCTCACAGAATCCACGGTGTGGGACTTGCTATTAAAATAAGTCTACTCAGCCGTCTCCCCGAAGCTCCTATCAATGTAAGTGAATGACTGATGAACATGTGATTTCCTCTTATAAAACACAGGGACGTCACCTTCATCAACTGCTACGCACCCACACTAACATCTTCAGGAGAGTTAAAAAACAGATTTAATGAAGACCTTTACAATCTACTTCACAATTTACCTAATGATGACATAGTAGTTTTCTTTTGGTGATTTCAACGCTAGAGCTGGCTCAAACTACGTAGTTTGGTGGGGAGTCATAGGTCGACATGGAATTGGAAAAGAAAATTCCAACGGTATTCGTCTACTAAACTTCTGTTTCTCCCATGATCTCAATAACTAACATTACTTTTCAGCTTCCAAACATCTATAAACATTTGGGATGCACCCACGCTCCAAGTATTGGAGCCTTGTGGATATTATCATAACCCGAAAGTCCGATCTCAGATACTTCAGAATTACAAGATCTCTCAGAGGTGCCGAATGCTTGGTGGGTTATTCGATCTGTTGTGTCATTCACAATTCTGCCTCCAGCGCGGAATAATGTCAAGTGAAAGCAATTAAATATGTCATCATTCCATGATCAGAATAAACTGAATTCACTCCTTGAATCACTATACCACAGCATTTCATAGCTTTCTGAGCCCATCAGCTTTCACCCAACACCAGACCAGATCGAGTCAGACTGGAAACCCTTTTCATTCAGAGACGATCTATTCCATCTTAGTCGATACCCTTGTCTTCTCAACCCACAATCTCCAGGTTTGGTTCGATCAGAGTAGAGAGGAAATTCTAAACCGTCTGAGGAAGAAAAGCAATGCCCATTTGGCTGCCATAGATAATCCATCCTCTTCCTCTACCAGGAAAACTTTATATTGCTTAGACAAGAAGTGCAAAGGACGCTTCGAAATATTCAAAATGACTGATGGTGCAATAAAACAGCATATAACCATACTTATTCAAAATTAAATGACCAGCAGAACTTCTACAGTGGCATAAAAATTACATACGACCCAACTCAAAACACACTTTTGTTCCTTTGATATCTGCTGATGGAATGACCCTCATTAAAGACAGCCAAGGCATCCTAGACTGTTTGATTGAATACCTCAGCAACCTTCTCAACTAGAATGATCCAATAGATCCAGGGCTCACCAACCATCTCCCCAACCTACCATTACTCCACAATCTAGACCTTACACCATTCTTCTCGGAAGTTCACAAGGCTTGCAAGAATCTGAAGAACGATAAAGCACCTGGACCTGATGACATTCCAGGCGAACTTTTCAAGTTTGTAGACTCTGCTGTGATGCGCCGTCTTCACCCCATGATTCAAGTTTTGTGGCAAACTGGCTACATCCCTAAGTCCTTGAAGGATCCCTTGATAGTAATGACATACAAGAAAAAAAGGCCAGAAATCAGAATGCGGAAAATATTGATGTTATGAGTAAAGATTTAGCTTCCGTCCTCCTAGCTCGTCTGTTATCCTCTGTTGTAAAGACCATCCAGCCTGAATCCCAATATGGCCTCAGGAAGGGTTTGGTGACAATTCACCGCGGCTGATCTGACCCCGACGTTTCGCCGCCGACGTTTCACCGCCGGGGTTTTGCCATTTGGGTCATTTGGCCGCCGTGGACTATTCGCCGCCCGGAAATATAAATACATTATACATGTATAATTTTTTTCCATCTTACCTGTTCTTTATATTTTTAGTCCTTTTCATCTATGCTACTACATGTGGCATATTATCACAAGAAAATAAAACAAGATGTAAAATGAATATGTTATTGGTTTCCACCATAATTCTAACAATTATATAAAGTAGATTTTTTGGGTGGTTACACAATAACTATCAAATGAACTAAAGTTTTTATTTTTCTTATTTCTTTATTTTGTCTTTCATAATAATAGAGTATATTGTTATGAAAGACAAAATAAAGAAATAAGAAAAATGAAAACTTTAGTTCATTTGATAGCTATGCGGTATTCCTCTGAATATTCCAAAGTGTTTCTTTCGCCGTTGTATTCAAGAACAATTGTTTTTATTCTTTCGTTCGCTTTTCGATTTTTTTTTCTTTTTCTTTTTTTTTTAGCTTTGTTGGTGGACAACCTGCTATCAGCTGTTCCATATATAAATTTCTTGCTTTTTGTATTTTTATTTACGTACAAATGAATTTCCACATGGTTGGGTGCTGAGCTCCTAGTTCGAAAGCAATTCTTCGACGGGCTGCTCTCGTGATTGTTTGTGCGATCTTCGTCATTTGAATTTGTCTCATATTACGACCACAAACCGTGGGGAATCATAAGTACCCTTCGACAACTACCACGAAAATAATTAAGTTCAAACCAATCTAAGTATTGGTTGCGTATCTTGAGGCAAAAGGTCTGCAAGTGCTTCTGCGCAGGTATCAAGGTTAGAAAGTGGCACAAAAGCCAAAATAAGTATCATTTTTGCTTTTAATGCAGAAACAAGGTCGGTGTTGTATTGGCGAATTGCTCCTACTGCAGTTATGTCTTTGCACACTTTGGGCCAAATAAAAGAATCAAACGCTTATTTTGATTATAAGAAAACATTTTGTAATAGCTGCTTGTTCAAATTCACATTTGATACATTGTGATCTTAGATTAGGTACCAAGGTTTTAACAATTTTCATTTCATTTCAACCATTTCATTTAATTTTAACCATATACATAAGTTGAACGTTGCTTATTTGGTAGAATTATATATAGGACTGGATTAACCCTTCCAACTCTATTTGCCGAATTACAATATACCCGAGAGAATCAGATAGGGGCTACGTTGAATGTACCATCCGTAGATCACATCGATTCTACCAAATAACTACTCCAAGATTCCCTTCCAATTATGATTATGCGATTATTTCCTTGACCACTATTGGCCAAAAGGAAATTTTCTTCTGCTACGTTATCAGGTTTATACATTTTATATTGAATTGGAATCACCAAATGCTGAAGATCAGTAGGGTTTGGTGGCACTAAATTAATATCCTTCCTTTTTTGTCGAATTATTTTCTTCATGCTACATATTGTCGGTAAGATGCTAATACTGACGATGGTACATCAGCTATACATTCACTTATAAGAGCACTAGGTACTTTATGTGATTCTTCTGCATGGCGTTTTAAAATTGTTTTCACTTTGGCAACTTAGACGCTTGGTGCAGAAGTGGAATGGGTGTGTTAATTTATATTTCTTGTCACAGCGTCACTCATAGTGTGGATCCGTCCATTACATAGGGCCCTTTGTTCACTGCGCAAAAAATTGATACATGAATCACTCTTGGATAACTTATCAAAAATGTATATAAAGCTGTTGTGGTAAAACTTCCTACTTCCGCGTTTACTAAGAATTTCTGTTTCCATTTGGAAGGCTTGTGGAAAAAAAAAAAACGCCTTTTGGGTCAGTTTTTTGGCCCTCACTAGGAAAGCTCACTATATAAGATAATGCTCGAATATTTAATTCTAAGAATAATTATGTTGATAAAACCTTTAAACATCAAAGATGAGTTAAATGAGCTAACATATACAATGGTCATTCAAGAAGTACCCGAAAAAAATATTTGATATCAAAGTGTGTATATTCCGAATTTTCGTGCATTGCAGTCATGCAGTGTTAAGAGTACGTAAGAAAGCAGATTGATATTAGTAAAATATTTACTTGAGATTGATTATTCGTATCTACTTTTTGTTTCTGTTTTTTTTCATCATTAGAAAAAGGGTGAATATGGCTTATAACGGCTGTGTAGTGTTCTGAAGCCTTTAAGACTCGTGACCGCCAAGCACAGGACAAAAATATGGTCACCCCTTAGAACGACATGCGTTCGATTAATTTATATTGATATAGATATATATATTCACTCAAGCAACTTTATCTATTTTGTAAAAAAAAAAAAAATCCTCTGTATTGTATATTAAAAAAAAAAAAAAAAGAGTCAGAACACACTATTTAGTTTGCCGTGGCATGATTCCCTTGGGTACATTTGGAATGAGCACTTCCGTACTCTGTGCCGATGGCTAGTGGTGTTCTCGTCGGAATGTACCTATCAGAACATAGTTCGCCGTGGTGTATTTACCCTTACACACCCTTGGGATGAACACTTTCGTGCTCAGTGCCAACGGCTGGTACTATTCGTTAAAGAACAGCTATTTTCCAGAAGAGTAGCTAGGATATTTAAAGTCAATCCCATGACTGATCTCTTTTTATTGAAAATGTCGATGATACTATCTACAATAATGGTGACGAAATTCTTGACTCTTTGTAAGAGAACAAAAGAACAAAAGTTGCTGGAGTGAATATATATATTCTTATCAATATAAATTAATCGAACGCCTGTCGTTCTAAGGGGTGACCATAGTTTTGCCCTGTTACACCCATACCTTCACCAATCTACCTTCTTAATCATTCAATTGTTCATACGTTAGTCATATTTTTTCTGCTTTTTTCATTTGTTATATTTCTCAATGGACAAAAGTATCTCCTGTCGGCATGCTTCGAATTTGTAATCCTTTGTGTGTGTGTGTATATATATATACATATATATATATATGTATATATATACACACATACATATATATCTATATATGCATATATATATATATATATACATATACATATATATATGAGTGGATGGGTGGTGAGATAAACACGGTTCCCTGTGTTTATCTCACCACCCATCCTGTGTTTATCTCACCACCCATCCCCTCATCTGTCTTACATATTTCAACATATATATATATATATATATATATATATATATATATATATATATATATATATGAACATGATAATGAAGGAGACTACAAGAGACTATAAGGCCTACGCTAGGCAGCTCCATATCCATCACCACCTGTCATCCCCATTCATAAAGTTGTCTAACCGTTTCTTAAAACAACTGATAGTTTCAGCGCTCACTACATGTTTACTAAGTCTATTCCATTCGTTGTCTACCCTATTAGTAAACCATTTCTTGCCTATTTCCTTCTTAAATCGAAATTTGTACAGTTTAAATCCATCACTGTGAGTCCTCCCGTGTTGTTCTAATATGATGACCTTGTTTGCATCACCCTCGTTAAAGCCTTTTACCCACTTGAACACCTCTATTAGATCAGCACGTACTCTGCGTTCTTCCAGAGAGTGTATGTTATATATATATATATATATATATATATATATATATATATATACATATATATATATATACATATATATATATATATGTATGTATATACATATATCATATATATATATATATATATATATGTACATAAAATTATATATATATATATATATATATATATGTATATATATGTATATATATATATATATATATATATATATTCATGTGGTTCTATTCATTCGTATTTAACTTTTTACTTATTTGGCTAAATTTTCATGTATTTCTTATCCATTTATTAGTCTTTTTCTTCATGTATTTATTTGTTTATCTATGTTTTTGTGTTATACACACACACACACACACACACACACACACACACACACACACACACACATATATATATATATATATATGTATATATATATACATATATATACATACATATATATATATATATATATATATATATATATATATTCATATATACATATATATATATATATATATATATATATATTAGTTTGTTAATATGAGTATTTATTTATTCACTTATTTATTTGTGTATCTTGTTACATAGAGATTTGTTTATCTGTTTATATATTTACTTTTTTATGTATCTACATCTTAACGTATTTGGTTATTCATTTTTTTATTTTTTTATTTCCTTATTTATTTATACATTATCTATTATTTTATTTATTTGTTTTCTCTTTATCTATCTATCTGTTGCTTTATCCATTCATCTCCCTCTATGTATTTTATTTATCAATTTATTCAACCTTGTGTTAATTATTTTTCACTCGGTTTTGATGATCCAGGTCAACTTGACTTGTTGATTTGACCAATTACAGTTTATCTAAATTCCATCAAGTTTATGGTCTGGTAATTGTAATTTCTGTTTCGGAAATTTGAAGATAATTTTTCATTCATGCAATGTATGCTCTAGTGAATGTAATCTATACAAGGTAAATTAGAAAATGTTTGTGTTCAAAATAGGCATAGAATCAACATTGAGTGGCGGCCGCTTGTGGCCGTATGACATAGATGTCTTAGAGAATCGTTCCTTGCCGTTGACATTCAAAACCAATCAACATCCTCATCATCATCAGTCATAGAATTTGGTATCCAGAATAGAACTATGATATCCAAAAATTTCGATAAACCCCTTCACATATACAAAACTCTCTTCTCTTTCTCCTCCTGCTATGAACCAGTGACAAAGAAAGTCCTACATTTTGAGAAACACCTGCATCGATTTTTTCCTCCATAATTCTATTGGAGGGTTCAAGGGTCAATACTAGGTATTGCAGGGCTGCAGATTTTCCGTGAATCTGGAGCCAACAGATATCATAGCATTCATGACAGAAAAGAAAATATGGAATTAACGACCGCAATTTAGTTGAAATGTCACAAATTACGACATCATGCGAATAATTACTCTGGTATACTGTTCTCATTAGTAATAACTTACTTCAGTATATTAATATACCTATATTTCCATTACATATAATTATTTCTTTGTATATGCATATGTATATATATATATATATATATATATATATATATATATATATATATATATATCAATACAACCCAAAAAGATACTTTTTGTAAGAAAAATCTTTTAGTTATTCCCTTTCATGACAATCTTGTAACATTCCTCGCATCCTTAAGGAGTTTAATATTAATGTTATTTTCAAAACAGTACCATTAAAGAACTCCTTATTAAAAATTCCCATTGTAATAATGTAGGATGTGTTTATAGTATTCCCTGTAAAAACTGTAGCTCCTGTTATGTTGGCCAAACAGGTAAAGTATTAAATATTAGGATGAAACAACACAGGTACAGTATAAGGACGGGCCAAATGTCCA
>NC_134804.1:21927134-21929634 GCF_046742065.1 Oratosquilla oratoria | reverse complement strand
AAATAAAAAGTTACAAAAAAAAGAAAGAAGGAGAAAAAGGCGGAGGAGAAAAAAGAAAGAAAGACGTAGAAATAGAAAGAATAAGGATAGAGAAATGAAGAGAAAGAAAGAGGGAGAGAGGGAGACAAAGAAAGGAGAAAGGAGAGAAAGAGAGCAGGAAAGAAAGATGAATGGAGGAGAATAAAGATGTGAAGTAAAGAGAGGTAGGGAGGGAAAGAAATAAGGAGGGTAGGATAGAGAAAATAAAAGAGGGAGTGAATGAAAAAAGGGAAAGAGGAGAGAGAAAAGGAAAGAGGGTGGATGAGAAACGGAGGTCCGTAGGGGAAGATAGGGGAAGGGAGACAAAGAACGGACGAGGAAGAGACAGAAGGGAGTAGGAGAGAAGAAAAGAGAAAGAAGAGGGAACGTGGAAAGAAGGGGGTAAAAGAAGAGACAGAAGGGGGTAAGAGATGAAAAAAGAAAGAGAGAAAGAAGTAGGGAACATGGAAAGAATAAAGGTTGGAGAATAAGAGTTAATGAAAGAGAGAAAAATGTTAGAGAGAAAACAAAAGCGAGGGAAAGGAAGAGTAAAAAGGAGGAAAAGATGAGTAAAGCGAAAATGAGAGAAAAGAGAGGAAAGGAAGCTGGGAAAGAAAGGGATAAAGAGCGGAAGAGAGAAGGAAAGAGAAGAAGGGATAGAGGTAAATGTTAAAAGAGGGTATGGAAAAAGAGAGAGGAAAGGAAATAAACAATTAATGAAAAAGAGAAAGAAGGAAGGAGTGGGAGAAAAGGAGAGGGGGGAAGGGTGAGGGAGAGGGGAAGGAGAAAGCGGGAGAAAATGAAGAGAAAGAAAGAAGAGGGAGAGAAAGTAGGAGGGAGAGAGAGAAAGAAGAGGAGAGAAAAATAGAGAGAGAGGGAGGTAAGGAAAGAAAAAAGAAATATGAAAAGAGTGAGGAAAAGAAGGAGGGAATGATAGACAGAAGGATAGAGGAGAAAAATTAAGAAAAAAGGGAGAAAGGAAGAGAAAGAAGAAGGCATGGAGGGAAAAAAGGAAGAAAGGAAGGAAAGAAAGAGAGGAGGGAAGAAGAGAAAAAAGAAAGGGGAAAGAAAAGAGAGGGAAAGAAAAAAGAGTGAATGGGAGTAAGATGGGAGGGAGAAACAGAAGAAGACATTGAAACTAAGAAGGAGGAGAAAGAGGAAGAAAGATGGGCTGAAAAAAAGTGAGAAAATAAGAAAAGAAAAATATAAAGAAAGGAAGATCGATACAAAGAAAGAAACAGAGAAATATAGATAGAGAGAAAGAGAGAAATCAGGGAAGAGAAGCAGTGAGAAAGAGTAATACTGTTATGGAAAAATGGGCTTTGAGTGTGAAAAGCGCATGTAGTCAAATAAGGCGAGATGACAAGCAAACATCTGAGGACCAAAGGAGAAGCAAGATGGGTTTGAGCTGGGAGGGAATAATCCTTTCTAATTCCTGTCAACGTAATCACAGGAGAAATTGATTTACATATTGCTTTTTCCAAGAGAGTGAGAAGGAGCCGGGGAGCCGGGAGCCGGGAGCCGGGAGCCGGGAGCCGGGAGCCGGGAGCCGGGAGCCGGGAGCCGGGAGCCGGGGAACAGCGACATGTCCGTACAACAGCAGAAAGGGTGAAATGCTCTTTTGCACAAGTGGAACGCCGCTTGTGTGACGAGTGGCGTGATGGTTTTGGTCGCACGTCACTCGACGCGGGTCCACGTTTGGTTCTAACAGGTATCAGTGACTTTTATTTGCCCTGGGAGATCGAACACTTTGTCCTCATCCTCATCTTTGTCTTCGTCTTCGTTGTCGTCCTCATCTTTGTCTTCGTCTTCGTTGTCGTCCTCATCTTTGTCTTTGTCTTCGTTGTCGTCCTCATCTTTGTCTTTGTCTTCGTTGTCGTCCTCATCTTTGTCTTCGTCTTCGTTGTCATCCTCATCTTTGTCTTCGTCTTCGTTGCCGTCCTCATCTTTGTCCTTCTCCTTGTCCTCGCCGTCTTCGTCGTCTTTTTCGTCATCTTCATTTTCGTCATTACCTTCGTCTTTGTCTGTCTTTGTCTGTGTCTTGTCTTCGCCTTTGCCTCCATCTTCATCATCCACTCCATCACCATCCTCGTCTTGTTCCTCATCCTCGTCTTGTTTGTCTTATTTCATGTTTGTCCTGGCCTTCTTCCTCGTCTTTATTCTCGCCCTCGTCCTTGTATTTGTTCTCGTCCTCGTTTTCTTGAATACTGGGCAAAATACCATTAAATATAGAATTAGAATTGTAAAAAAAATAAAATCCTGTGATTAGTACCACACTAGGAGGTCAAATCAAGTTCCAGTGGAAAAGAAAATAGATAATGAATATCGTACTGTAGTAAGAAAAAGGCTAATAATCTCATTCATAATCTATTCTTAAAAAAAAAAAAAAAAAAGTAATACAGAGACGAAAAGTGGCGGGTGAGGGATCAACCCTGGTAGGATTGTCGCAAGTATAACATCAAGAATTTTATGTATTGATGTA
>NC_134804.1:21887134-21889634 GCF_046742065.1 Oratosquilla oratoria | reverse complement strand
AGGGAGAATGGTACTGGTAAGGAAGAGCGATACGTCAAGTAGTACGGAGTAGGGTAGAGGAGTACATGGAGAAAGAGATTGTGCAGTGGGGGTAGGACGCTAGGGAAGGAGCGAGTGGTAGAGGCGAGAGAGTAGGGGAGGAAGAGGGTGGAATCTGGCTGTGCAGTTTTTCATTAGGAGTGAAGCTTTCAGTACTTTTGCCGGAGTGACGGCCTCTTCAGCTCTGATACTGACACGAGAGCTTTCCTATTCTTTTACATTTCTCATGAAGAAACTTTCATGTGATTTTATTGAAGAAGCTTTCACGTATTTGCAGCGACACATGTACGTTCTCGTGTCTTCGTTAAAGGAATTTGTTAGTTAGTTAGTAAGTTAGTTAGTTAGTTAGTTAGTTAATTAGTTAGTTAGTTAGCTAGTTATAGTTAGTTAGTTAGTTAGTTAGTTTGTTTGTTTGTTTGTTTTGTTTGTTCGTTCGTTTGTTTGTTTTCTTCCTGCTTTTTTTTCTTTATTTCTTTGTCTGTCTGTCTGTTTATTATCATATCAATGTGTCTAGCTATTAGTTAGTTGCTGTTTTTACCAAAACTCGAGAGAAACTCTAACTTCCTTATATGTTTATGAATAACGTTTCTTAAAAAAAATATTCAAAATTGTAATAACGACACAAATAAAATCCCATAAAATGTATCGTCTTTTTCCTTTCCCTATCATTCTCCCCTTCAACGCTCTATCACCTTCCCCCCCACACCCCTTTCTTATCCATCTCCCACCTCCCCATCCTCCACCTCCCCTCACCTCCCAAGAACCAGACTCAGTCGTAAAATTAGCATAATGACGGAATGTATCTCGGAATGGGACGCGAGCCACTTTTTGAGTTCGGCCAAGTCCTTCTTTATTAATCCTGAGCAGCTATTTGCATGGGAACGACGTCCTTAGCATTGAGGTCCGCGACGGAACGGCGACCTTACGGAATCCTAGTATAGAGGTTAGGGACCCCAAAATGCTCGTATTGGTGGGAGGGGGGGATGGGTGCGTGTCCGGGGGAGGGGGAGTTTAATGATGTTGGACATGGTCGGTAACAGCCATTGGACCCACTTCTTGATTTTTTTTTTTTTCTTTTTTTTTTTAGAGTAACGAGTGAGAATGTCCCTAGTTCCTTTGAGTTGCTACTGTGAACAGGTTTTCATGAAAAATGTGAAGATGGAACAGATATTTAACTATTAACTTAATAGTTATGACCCAGAACTAAAAGAGAAAAGAGAGAGAGAGAGAGAGAGAAAAGAGGTTGTATTGTATTAAGTTATTCTCTCCCAATTAATTGAATGTTGGATGGGTAAGAATGTAGAGGGTTGAAAATCACATAAATTTAGCAAGCCCACATATTAAATACATATTAAATCCATGATTATACTTTTAACAAAAACTAGTGTAAGCAGTTTGAAGACATCTACCAGTAAAGATATAGATAATTATGAATAATTGAGGTTTCCTGAATTAAGTAAAGATTTTAATCACTCCGAGCTGATTTAACTTGAGACATGAGAACAGCAGATGTGTACAAGCACCCTTCCTTTATGCCATTAGCGTAGTTATTTTGATTATAAAATTTAGTTTGACTTATTGCAGAAAACGAGATGTCTGTTGAGTCGTATATCTTTCACACTAGAAATCTAGAAATCACCTCTGACTGCTTGTAATCAGTTGTGTTGCTGTGGCGTATTTCACATCTTTTGTCCTTCATGGAGATATGCGATTCATTCTGATTCAAGGCTGGGGTTTGAACTTAATGACGCCATAATTTATATATTTCTCATCAACATGGGGTCTACCACTCGCCTCAATAAAATTTCCCAGCGTTACACAAATAGATGACCTGAGTTTTGACGCCACGACGGAGAGGGAACACCATGAAGGGTGCTTATAGCTTTAAGGTGAGAGAACGTACGAACACAAAATCGCTTCACATTTAAAGAGTTTAACACTCAAGTGTGGGATGTGGTGGCATGGGAGAGATGGTCAGGGTTTGAGTGATAATACTCATAGTAATGGTAATGGTGTGGCACAAATAATTGTGGCGGCAAAGATATATTACTGGTAGTTTTGGTGAGAATAAAATCATCACTTGTAACAACAGTGGTGGTGTTGGTGGTGGCGATAGTGGCGGAGGTGGTGACTGTGTTGACAGTGGTATTGAAAGTTACGGTAATGATAGTTGTGGTTATGGTCACAGTATTGAGGGTGCTTGTGACTGACATGTTAATGGCTGTGGTAATGGTGATCGTAGTAATAATGGCAATTAAGTTGTGGGGATAGTGGTGGTTATGGTGACAGTGATAGTAGCTGTTTTTTTAATGATGATGATGAATATTGTAATGGTTGTAACGCTGGCCACAGTAATGCTGGCGATTATTACTATTATTAGTGAATATGAGGTAAAGGGAACACGGGCTGAGGGAAATACTTTCATTCCTGATTAGTCTCGCCTGAGTGGCTTCTTCATATT
>NC_134804.1:21864634-21869634 GCF_046742065.1 Oratosquilla oratoria | reverse complement strand
ACAGAATTCAAAATAAGATCCAAAAGATGATATACTTAATAATCCGGCACAACAGGCTGGAAGATTATCATAGCGTTAACACACAGAGATATGTCTGGCTTCTAACTCTAAAATTAAGTGAGTATCCTGAAGAAAAATGAACGCAATTTCTTGTCTGACTTCTAACTCTAAAATTAAGTGAGGATCCTGAAGAAAAACGAAAGCAATTTCTTGTCTGACTCCTTTCTAACTCTAAAATTAAGTGAGGATCCTGAAGAAAAATGAACGCAATTTCTTATCTTACTTCTTTCTAACTAAAATTAAGTGAGGATCCTGAAGAAAAATGAACGCAATTTCTTGTCTGACTTCTAACTCTAAAATTAAGTGAGGATCCTGAAGAGAAATTAACGCAATTTCTTGTCTGACTTCTAACTCTAAAATTAAGTGAGGATCCTGAAGAAAAATGAACGCAATTTCTTATCTGACTTCTTTCTAACTCTAAAATTAAGTGAGGATCCTGAAGAAAAATGAACGCAATTTCTTATCTGACTTCTAATTCTAAAATTAAGTGAGGATCCTGAAGAAAAATGAACGCAATTTCTTGTCTGACTTCTAACTCTAAAATCAAGTGAGGATCCTGAAGAAAAATTAACGCAATTTCTTGTCTGACTTCTAACTCTAAAATTAAGTGAGGATCCTGAAGAAAAAAAAACGCAATTTCTTGTCTGACTTCTAACTCTAAAATTATGTGAGGATCCTGAAGGAAAATGAACGCAATTTCTTATCTGACTTCTTTCTAACTCTAAAATTAAGTGAGGATCCTGAAGAAAAATGAACGCAATTTCTTATCTGACTTCTTTCTAATTCTAAAATTAAGTGAGGATCCTGAAGAAAAATTAACGCAATTTCTTGTCTGACTTCTAACTCTAAAATCAAGTGAGGATCCTGAAGAAAAATTAACGCAATTTCTTGTCTGACTTCTAAACTTCTAACTCTAAAATCAAGTGAGGATCCTGAAGAAAAATTAACGCAATTTCTTGTCTGACTTCTAACTCTAAAATTAAGTGAGGATCCTGAAGAAAAAAAAACGCAATTTCTTGTCTGACTTCTAACTCTAAAATTATGTGAGGATCCTGAAGAAAAATGAACGCAATTTCTTGTCTGTTAAACCACGACCCACTTATGTACTAGACACCTCGACCCACTTGTGTACTGGAATAAAAAGATAGAATAGTATACACTAAAACCTTCCCAGTTATCATGGCATACGTTGTTCTATCCACCACACAGTGATGAACGTCAGTTTGCTTCAACGTGATAATTAAGTCTTCATCGAAAGAGGGAGAAGTCTGAGAGTCTTGGAGACTAATTGTGTTTGTTAAGCGAAGCAATATTTTCGTGTTTATCTCGGTATACAATTTCACACAGTAGTGATGACCTGATACGGGTTGCTGTTGTGTCAATTATAGTACAAACAAGAAAAAAAATGCGACACGATATTTGAAAATCAAGACGAATTCTTCCTTGACTCCCCTTACAATCCTCTGTTACCCACACCAGTCAAACCCGTCTGTGGATTATTGTGACCTTTTACAATCCGATTACAAATAACAAATATGTTAAAGTCACAGCAATCCTCCCTCCTCCTACCCTTGAAAAAATCATATTAAGATATTCCATATACCGACAATTGAATAACATCTGTTATAATCTTTGATTTCTTTTATTTATGAGAGGACCTACTAAAGATGATAAGTATTTCTACTTTTGTACTTTTTCACTCTCTGTAATTGTATAGATACTAGAAACACACACACACGCACACACACACACACACACACACACACACACACACACACACACACACACACACACACACACACACACACACACACACACACACACACACACACACACACGGACGCACGCACGCACGCACCCCCCCACACACACGTACACACATGCACCCACATGCATACACACTTACCTACTCATAACTTACGTAATATTTATGAAGTGAAAGAGTACTATTCACGCCCAAGAGCGATTTGAACACGCTAGACAACGATATCATTACATAAAGGGGTCTAATTCGACTGCTGGGTAAGGTGAGGTTGGGATGGCAGAAAGACGAAAGCTTTAGACCTGGGTATAAATGTCAATAAACCTAGAAGACAAACTTCTCCAGGTTGTGCATATGTAATTAGTTATCACAAGTAAAATATTGGATAACTTGTGACTCACGTAAATTTAAAAAAAATATAAAACATTAAATTTGGATTGGAGTATATCAATGAAGTCATATGTTAAAACATAAAGCCCTCAAAATTGAAATGGTATTAGCTACTGAACTGGTAAGTAAATATGATACACAATATATCAGTTAAACCGAAAACAAGATATTCAAAATGCAATCCGTTGTTTAGCACTAGAGTTTAATTTTTTGTCTTTCCTATTCTCATTAAATATATTAGAGATTTACTTATCTTATAACTTTTTTGAATAGTACATTGCTAGAATACAGTCTTATGGTACTATACAAATAAATTAATAAATAAATCGTAAGTGTTTGGGAGGGGCGAGGAGGTAAATATGAGAAAATATTGCGGTGGGATTGTTGTATAAGCTCCTAGCTTACACCAATTTGTGCAGACAATACGCTTCCGAGCACATTTGTTTTTGCTAATCTTTCTACACTCATTATTTTCATATTTTCATCTTGGTCTTTGGACCACGTGTTGGATTCGTGATCAACAGCTATTTCCCTCCCGGAAGAGAGCTCAGAGCTCGTATGACCGATCTATGGGTAATGCTATGACCTTACACACACACACACACACACACAACTCCCCGCCCACGAGAGTAGGAGTAATGACCCGAAGCGCAGCGATACCGAAATAATTTCGGCCCTGGGCAGGATTCGAACCAGGTACTGCTGCACCTCCGTACTGACAGTCCAGTACTCTATCAACCGCGCCACCGAGTCGTATAGATGCTTGAACCGTTTTGATATTCATTCATCAGACCTATCCATTCGCTCCCTTTTCATACCCTCCCCCCTCTCCCTACCTACTCATTTTTCACCCTATCCATCCCCATCAACTCCCTCAATACTTCTAAAACACTCAATTTAAATTTCTCTTTTCTGCCTTCTTTAAATTCTAAATCAGCCCCATACAGTAAAGTAGGGACAATTATACCTTCATGTAGTCTTCTCTTTCCATCCATTCCTTCAAATAAATGAATAGATAAATAAATAAACAAACAAATAACTAAATATATAAGTAAATTAATTAATAAATGAATAAATAAATAAAAGAAGAAAACAATCAATCGTCAATCAATCAATCAATCAATATATAAATAGATAACTAGATAAAAAGGTAGAGAAATAAATAGATAAACTTGTAAATGACTAAATAAATAAACGGATAAATGAATAGATAAATTAATATGTATATATATATATATATACATATATATATATATATATATATATATATATATATATAGAGAGAGAGAGAGAGAGAGAGAGAGAGAGATACATAAATAAATAGTAAAGTTAATGAATAAGTAATGTAGGAACAGATAAGTAAAAACGAACGAATAGATAGATAACTATATAACTAATCAAGCATAAACACAAATTAATAAGTTACTAAATGAATAAATAAATGAATGAATGATTAGCTAAACAGATTGATAAATGAATAAGCAAATAGATAAGTATACAAATAAATTAATATATTAATGAATAAATTCAATAAAATACAAATGATTAAAAAAAGATAGAGTAACACAGAATATCAAAACCAAATCTGTATTGAACAGGTTAATAGGAAATAGATCAAGAAGAATAAATGTATTCTTTCTATAGCAGCACTTGACCTTTTCTCGTATGAAACTCGGTAATTATATGAAAATGTCAACTGTTGAATGAGATTTATTTTTTCTAGTGAACTTTACATCATAAAGTGACCTTTGGTTTATACTGACGGATTATTGAATTAATCGACGACTATAAGATAATTCACAATAGTTCAGCTAATGTCAGAAGATTTTAGGTAAAAGAGAGGTTTTGCATAGTGTTTTCCCCTAGGCTACATAAGATTGCCTGGAATAAATTATGAAACTAAACTATAGTAACAGGAGCATAAAGTTAAGAGAAACCTTCCAAAACTGTTAAAACTGTGGATTTCTACTTTCGCAAGGGTTTACATAAACTGAAGATTTAGATAATATATCATTTAAAAAGATATATAAGGGAAAGGGTTTGGGAAAATGAGTCTGACAGGAAAGATCAGAGGGACAGGGTTAAAGAATGATGCTCAAACGAAGTGTCGTTGAGTGCATATAACAAAAAAAGAGATTTAAGAAGTGAACGTCAAAGACGGAGGTTCAGAAATCTAGATATTATAAAGAAGGCAATTTCCAGAGAAGAGAAATAGAGTCATATAAAGGGATTCAATCAGACAGAGAGAGAAAAAGACAGTAATGGAGTGTGTATGTTCACTCGTGCACACAACACACACACACACACACACACACACACACACACACACACACACACACACACACACACACACACACACACACACACACACACACACACACACACACACACACACACACACACACACACACACACACACACACACACACACACACACACACACACCACACACACACACACACACGCGCGCGCGCGCGCGCACACACACACACACACACACACACACACACACACACACACACACACACACACACACACACACACACACACACACACACACACACACACACACACACGCACACACACACACACCACACACACACACACACACACACACACACACACACACACACACACACACACACACACACACACACACACACACACACACGCACACACACACACACACACACACACACACACACACGCGTAAAAAAAAACATAAAAAAACGCACACAACTATCTAATTTATTGAATGTCCTGGGCACCAGGTCCGTGGCCTAACCGA
>NC_134804.1:21828260-21836634 GCF_046742065.1 Oratosquilla oratoria | reverse complement strand
AGTTAGTTGTCCTTTTGTTGCCGACGTTTCGGAACTTCCTGGTTCCATCTTCTGGGCGATCTGATGTGCAGTGTCTGTGGATGTCGTATTTATTCATGGAGTTGGGATCATAAGGCTTCTTGCAGGAAGAGGTCTCCTCTGATTGGTTGCCTAGGACCAATAGGGGAGCCGGGTTACTGGAGATCTGAGAGACCTCTCCCAGTGCGTGTAGTGATTCTGTCTGTGTTCAGTCTCTTCATGGATGGTAAGACGCGCAGGTCTTCGGTCTGGATGTTGATGTTAGGATGGTTATCTTGTATGTATATGGCTTCCAGGAACAGTAGCCGTCGGGGATCCGATTCCCTGTCTATGATTGTCGTGTTATTGTCTAGGTCTTTTCTTGTTAGTGCTTTGTTGTGGGAAGAGGTATAGTGTGACTTGATTGATCCGTTGGACAGGTGGCATGTTAGGCGTCGTGTTAATTGTGTTGTTGTCATACCAATGTAAGTGTGAGATCCACACGCCTCACTATTGAAAACAGCCCAATTGATTATCCGTAACCAACCCACCACCACAAAAACAACATTACAACAAGACCACGTTGTATACCAATATAAATGCAATAGTGAGGCGTGTGGATACCACACTTACATTGGTATGACAACAACACAATTAACACGACGCCTAACATACCACCTGTCCAACGGATTACTCAACCAAATATGTGGCACGTGTATCAGGATAATGCACCAGTCAATATTTCCATCATTGTAACCAACCACTTGACAGAAAAGGACATATGAGTGACACCTTTCGCAGGGTCCAGACCCTATTACCTGTGACTTTAGATTGTTCTCAAAGCTGAAAGAGAACATAAGGAACAAGGGACAATTTTAGCCAGCACTTTTTAAGGTGTCCCCTAAGTGTAATTAGATGTTTTCTAAGTGCACCCAATTATCGTAGTTTTTCTTTTTTTAGCCACCCCTTAACACAAGCTTTATTTCTATTCAATTGTGTATACATTATTTGTGTATACTTTCATTACTAACATTTTACTTTCTCTTGTAAATAAATAATGAACATTCTGTATATCCCATGAATAGGATATATGCATAATCTAAATATTTGAAAATATTGTATACTAACAGTAGACTTAACAATTTCATCACCAATGTGATAGCATCATCAGTATTTTGAATAAATAGAATGGCCATGGGATTGACTTTAGATATATACTTTAGAGAGACTAGGCATATATTGCTCCAGGTGGGAACAATGATGCGTAGTTTGTTCTGGTTAGACCGAGAACCGTCGAAGTATACGCTTATAGTTGTTGAATAAATGAAAAGGTGGGAAAGGAATTTCTGTCGGGTGACTTAAGTTGGCGTATGGTCATTCAGTAGGGTGGCTAAGGTGAGGCAGGGTTGTAATGAAGGAAGTAGCCATTAGGCTCGGGTGGGTGTTAGCATGGGAAGTACTTTGTCAATTCCTTCCAGTGTAACGTGTTTGCTGTTCACCTGTCATATGGATGGCCATCATAGGAGTACTTGTAAAATTCTTGATGGCTTGTAAATATTTTAGAGGTGTGAAAGAATTAATCAACAGGGATATTTTTATGCGACTCAAATATTTCAGTGATATCAGGAAACGGCGGATATTTAGAGAGGTTGGCGCCTGCTTTCTAGATATAAATGGATTGCTACGAAAGGCATATGTGCTACGGTATCGGCCGAGGAATCTATTATTCAGAGGGATGTAGATATAAGTGAATGGTAGGCAAGTCATTAGTAGTTGAGTTTCCTCTATGTGGGAATCTGGTATAGGTTCCAGAGCAACAGATTCCTTATTACCAACCCAAATTTGGAGGAAGTATACTTTTATATGTTTAAGCTGGGAAGTCCAGGATAATCTACTATCAAGGAACCAGAAATTTAGTGTCTTCTATCATTGAGAGGATGGTGTTTCCTTTTAGTATTGATGGAACATCTTTATAGCAGCGTCTATTATAGGCGTGTAAGATAATTAGTTCTGAGACAAAGGAACGGAATTCATGGTCTTTCACCCCGTTAGTCTACTCTCTCTCTCTCTCTCTCTCTCTCTCTCTCTCTCTCTCTCTCTCTCTCTCTCTCTCTCTCTCTCTCTCTCTCTCTCTCTCTCTTCTCTCTTCTCTCTTCTCTCTCTTTCTCTCTTCTCTCCTCTCTCTCTTCTCTCCTCTCTTCTCTCCTCTCTCTCTTCTCTCCTCTCTCTCTCTCCTCTCTCTCTCTCTCTCTCTCTCTCTCTCTCTCTCTCTCTCTCTCTCTCTCTCTCTCTCTCTGTCTCTCTCTCTCTCTCTCTCTCTCTCTCTCTCTCTCTCTCTCTCTCTCTCTCTCTCTCTCTCTCTCTCTCTCTCTCTCTCTCTCTCTCTCTCTCTCTCTCTCTCTCTCTCTCTCTCTCTCTCTCTCTCTCTCTCTCTCTCTCTCTCTCTCTCTCTCTCTCTCTCTCTCTCTCTCTCTCTCTCTCTCTCTCTCTCTCTCTCTCTCTCTCTCTCTCTCTCTCTCTCTCTCTCTCTCTCTCTCTCTCTCTCTCTCTCTCTCTCTCTCTCACTCTCTCTCTCTCTCTCTCTCTCTCTCTCTCTCTCTCTCTCTCTCTCTCTCTCTCTCTCTCTCTCTCTCTCTCTCTCTCTCTCTCTCTCTCTCTCTCTCTCTCGCTCTCTCTCTCTCTCTCTCTCTCTCTCTCAAGACAGTTGCTACGAACAGAGTGGATTCCGATACAGAACAGGGCTACTTCGTTGGCATATAGGAAGATTGAGGATTTTGTTTTGATAAGTCATCAATTGATATGGGAAGAGAATAATACTAATGAAGCTTTCGCCAAAGATGCGTGGTTTTCATATTAAATATATGGCGGGAATGTGTTTCTGTGCGCACTCGGTATGTTCTATGAGTTGAGAATTGAGATAATAGATTTGATGGACTTTTCATTAGTCGTAGGAGGTAGAGTTTTTGTATAAAATACCGTTGCCGTACTATGTAACAGGTAAGAAATAAAAATAGTTGCTTGTTGACAAGTGCAATATGGGTTCTTATTTTTGCTTGCATTGGGATGTCTGTAGTGGTGAGGCCGGTTCGAAAGTCTCTTTTAAGAGGTACAATGAGATAATAGCTTTCTAGTTGCCATGAGATTCGGAATGAGATTTTTTATAATCATATATATATATAATCATATATATATATATACATATATATACTGTATATATATATATATACATATATATGTATACATATATGTATATATGTATATATACACATATATATATATATATATATATATATATACATGTGTGTGTGTGTGCGTGTGTGTGTGTGTGTGTGTGTGTGTGTGTGTGTGTGTGTGTGTGTGTGTGTGTGTGTGTGTGTGTGTGTGTGTGTGTATGTGTGTGTGTGTGTGTGTGTGTGTGTGCGCGCGCGTGTAGGTGTGTGTGTGCGTGTGTGTGTGTGTGTGTGTGTGTGTGTGTGTGTGTGTGTGTGTGTGTGTGTGTGTGTGTGCGTGTGTGTGTGTGTGTGTGTGTGTGTGTGTGTGTGTGTGTGTGTGCGTGTGCGCGCGCGCGCGCTGTGTGTATGTGTGTGTGTATGTGTGTGTGTGTGTGCGTGCGTGTGTGTGTGTGTGTGTGTGTGTGTGTGTGTGTGTGCGTGCGTGCGTGAGTGCGTGTGTGTAGGTGTAGGTGTGTGTGTGTGTGTGTGTGTGTGTGTGTGTGGGTGTGTGTGTGTCGTTTGTGTGGTGGTGTGCGTGTGTGTGTGCTAGTGGGGGGGTGTGTGTGTGTGTGTGTGTGTGTGTGTGTCGTGTGTGTGTGGTGTGTGTGTGTGTGTGTGTGTGTGTGTGTGTGTGTGTGGCTGTGTGTGTGTGTGTGTGTGTGTGTGTGTGTGTGCGTGTGTGTGCGTGTGTGTGTGTGTGTGTGTGTGTATGTGTGTGTGTGTGTGTGTATGTGTGTGTGTGTGTGCGTGTGTGTGTGTGTGTGTGTGTGTGTGTGTGTGTGTGTGTGTGTGTGTGTGTGTGTGTGTGTGTGTGTGTGTGTGTGTGTGTGTGTGTGTGTGTGTGTGTGTGTGTGTGTGTGTGTGTCTGTGTGTGTGTGTATGAACTTGCAGATATTGTAAATAGGATTAAGATGTATTTGTATAGGAAACTTTTGTATTTTTTTCTCTATTGTGATGAAGAAAATGATAATGACTTCTCTCCAGGTAGTTTGGAGAGTCCCTTCCATCCATACTCAGTTAAATAGATTTAGTACAGAGCATATTATTGTTGAATGTAGGTGTCATATCATATAGTGCCCCACCAGAGACTACTAAATAAAGTCAAAGCCTATGGCATAGGAACAAAAGTGTTTGAATGCAGTAAAGCTTGGATCAGTAAAAAAAAAAAAAAAAAAAAAGTAAATCACCATATAGTGTAAAATTCAAATTGGGAGTGCTTTTAGTGGAGTTTCCCAGGGTTCGGTTTTGGGCCCCTTGTTGTTCATTATGTACTGTATGTAAACGACTTGGACAATGGAATCAATAATGTTGTTAATAACTTCACGGACAACACTAAAATAGAACTCCTTATTAGGTCAGAAGAAAACTCCAAGACTCTATACTATTACTAAATGTTTTATGAGGTATTTGTTGAATTTAAATGCTTACCAGGATTAGCATCTAGTGTTATATTGAGTTCTTGATTCCAAACTACTTTTAGACCCATATATCATAGGGAGTTCCGCATTTGTCTTCAAATTCATCAAATACTTTCAAGTAGTTTTTTTCTTTTCTATTGACTCATTGTTAGTGAGTGTCAAGGCCAAAAATATCTGATAATCCAAGTCAGGATTTACTTCGTTTCTATATATGTTAGTTGTTCTGTATAGGCTCTAGAAAGCAATAGATCTTTGTATCATCAGCACTGTAGTAATTAATTGTAGGGATTGAGTTTGTTGATAAAGTCGATGACGAGGGGTTATAACCCTCCGTAGAAAGGGTAAACTATTGATCCAGTGTTACTATTGTAGATTATTCTCCAGTTCATCGAGGAGGGGGAACTTCTATGTAGGGCTAGGAGGGAGGGTTCTGGGAGGATTGTTGCTCTCTCCCTGATGGTAACTTTGGTTTCATTATTGGTATTATTAATGCTCCATTAAAAAAAAAAAAAAAAAAACTACTGAGCCTCCTCAGCTTGGTTTAGAGACTATTTAATGTCACATTTTCTCTACCCTTTCCCACGTAGGGTGAGTAGAATAGATCATGAATAGAGCTGCTCAGTTGTATAAGCTGCTGTCGAATTGTGCTACTTCATTATGCAACTACTGGTGATACTCTCGCCTGACTTCACCATCATTTACCATCACATGATGACTTTGTGCTATTAACAATGAAGTTTATGTTTGTAGGTAAAAAATTGACAATGAATGAGCACACTGTCAGTCTCAGTCACTGCCATTTTGTTGACGTCAATTCACATATTGTAGTCAAAACCAGGGGCTCCATGGGAAGGCAGTAGCTAGGTTTCTTTGCTACTACTTTTGAATCTTGGGTCGAGATCTTGCTATCCTTTTCTATGGTAGCGAGTGAGGCTCAGAGGGCAATAACTAGGTTTCCTTGCTACTACTTTTGAATCTTGGATCGAGATCTTGCTATCCTTTTCTATGATAGAGAGAGGCCCAGAGGGCTGGAGGATCCTGAAACGAGATTCATAACTCGTAGAAAAAGCTCACCCCCACGGAAATTATTGCATATTGCTCTAGTGTTTACCTTACGGAATCTTAGAGGTTTTAATTCCTCAACTGAATAGAATATATAGAATATACTATTTTAAACAACATCTTAAATCTAAAAAGCAAAATACCTAAACAAAAGCCTTACAGTAACTGTATCTGAACCAATAGAGGAATTCTATCACTTTATTCAAAGAACAGAGCACTTTAGAAACACTGTAAAAATCTTTACAAAAAGGCATAGTGAACAACGGGGATAAGCCTAAAAATACTTCTGATCGTATAGCATGGAAGCCAAATGGCTCTGGTAAGGCTTGAAGACATTTATGTGCTGTGTAAAGATGATATACTCCCGATGGTATTTCAGAAGTCTAATCTCTCGTCGCAGGCAGGCAAAGATTTCGTTCGCCGATATTTTTAGCTCTTTTGAGCCTTTGCAACCTTAAAGTTGGCCAGTGTGTTTCTAGGGTGTGTTAATACTGCGGTATATTATAGGTCAATTGTATACACTTATGATTTTACTTTATAATAAGCTATAATACTTTTGTCTCAGATTTAGTAACCTTCTAAGGAGCATTTGGTAATATGTTTTTCAGAGAAATGTCGCTTATATAACTGTCGATTACAACACTACCATGTGATCTATGACCACTGAAATATATCTCCCTCTCTCTTTCTCTTTCTTTTCTCTCTTACACACACACACACACACACACACACACACACACACACACACACACACACACACACACACACACACACACACACACACACACACACACATGCATACATATATATATATATATGTGTGTATATATATATATTTACATATATACATACATATATTTATATATATATATATATATATATATATATATCTTATATATATATATATATATATATATATATTTATTGTCATCATCACTAACCATCACCAACCACACACATGCCCCACACACATGCACCATGGTACTCGCCTTTTGCAAGACCTATGATCTTTGCAAAACTCACCACTTTCTCAATGCAAAACATGTGACTAAACACCTGACTAAACGAAAGTACGACAGATAATGACGCCCCCAGAATGTCACAATACAAGATGCCTAACGTCACCACACAGACCCATTGAACCCTTTCTTATACCTACCCCAATTACATTACCATAACATTATGTCTATACACCATATCTAATCACACCCACAAACCATACAACTAACCCCCTATATAACAGAACTAGCACTCATGTATATAATTGACAGCTAACACGTCTCACATACGGCAACCCACTAACCCCCTTTAGTATCGGACGGCTGTGACCGCTGAGACAGAAGGTCTGCCCAGGTCTCGAACCTGCCAGAGGAAACTCCTCAGGTCTCGTACCTGGCAGGAGGCAGTGCCGAGGTCAAGACCCGACACGAGGAGTGTTAGGTCAAGGACCTAACTGTACAACCTGCAATCGTCAACTTGTATTCTTAATAAAACGAATAAATCACCATCAAGATATTTCTCGCCCACATTAAGTTCACCCCCTTTTGCAGCACTCCCTGTTATATAACTGGCGGTAGCGGTACTTTCACGCCCTGAATAAAAGCGTCGTCTTCAGCCGCTCAAGCCATACCTACAACGTAGAAAAAACAACTATTTTGTTACACTGGTTGTCCTGCGCCTACCAAAGGAGCCCCAAAGTAAAAAGGTTGTCCTCACCCACTCACACCACGCCTACCACGTAGCAAAACACATTCGTTTTGTTACATTGGACGCCTACCAGGATGCCTACCAGGTTCCCTACTAGCCACGCCTACCATTCAGAAGAAGAAAAAGACCACTGTCTACGAAGGAGACACCGCCTGTCTTTGTCTTCTCACATCTTCAATCATAGGTCCCCGTAATCAAACCACAAAATTCCATTCAGCTCCGCAGCGAACCTCGATCAAATCACAGCCCTCCACCAACCGCTTCATTTGAGACGACACTCGAACTTCTCCCGGCCATTACAGCTGTGACCTGCACCTTAGAATTGCTGGTCAAATAAAAAAGACTCAATTTCAAACCACATATTCAATCAAGCCCCCGGAATCTAGGTATCTAGCGTCAGGATTCCATTCAGAACACTTTCAAGCGAGCGACGCGTCTAACACCACCCCTCCACCAACCACTCCCTTCAGAACTTCATTCTAACTTCTAAATTCATCTGACAATCGCCAAAGGCGTGACCTGCAGAATTGGCGGTGAAATCGTGAGGCATTCGATTTTAGACCACCTGGTGGCAGTACGCTACCAATCGGACGACAGCTTTCTGCAGAGAGACCGGTGTCAAAGTAGGAGAAAATGTCTGTCAAATCAATCCATCACCGTATGAAGACTTCAATCAAACCACATTAAAATCCAGTATCAAACAAGGCCAAAGCTAGCACATCGAACTTCAATCAAACCACAAGGCTCCTACCTCCCAGGTGATCGAACTCCAATCACACCACATTACTCCCACCTCCCTGGTGATCGAACTTCAGTCAAAACACAAGACTCCCATCAGCCCTGAACACCTAGCGAGCGAGCACTTATACTACACCACCTCTCACCAACCATCCGCCCCCCTCGCGAAATTCGAAGATCATACGGAAAAAAACGTACGCTCAGCGACACACTCGGTAAGTATACCACTAACCTCTCTAC
>NC_134804.1:21810760-21818260 GCF_046742065.1 Oratosquilla oratoria | reverse complement strand
TCATTCTCTTTCTCACTCTTATTCTCATTCTCACTCTCACTCTCACTCTCACTCTCACTCTCACTCTCATTCTCATTCTCATGCTCATTCTCATTCTCATTCTTCTCCTCATTCTCATTCTCATTTTCATTCTCACTCTCACTCTTATTCTCATCCTCTTTCTCATTCCCATTCCCATTCTCATTCCCATTCTCATTCTCATTCTCATTCTCACTCTCATTCTCATTTTCATTCTCATTCTTATTCTCATTCTCATTTTCATTCTTATTTTCATACTAATTCTCATTCTCATTCTCATTCTCACTCTCATTCTCATTCTCATTCTCATTCTCATTCTCATTCACATTCTCATTCTCATTTTCATTTTTATTCTCATTCTCAATCTCATTGTCATTGTCATTCTCATTCTCATTCTCACTCTCACTCTCACTCTCACTCTCACTCTCACTCTCACTCTCACTCTCACTCTCACTCTCACTCTCATTCTCATTTTTCTTCTTCTTCTTCTTCTTCCCCTTCATCTTCTTCTTCTTCTTCTTCTTCTTCTTCTTCTTCTTCTTCTTCTTCTTCTTCTTCTTCTTCTTCTTCGTCTTCTTCTTTCAAAATAGTCGACAAAACATCAACCTAACAGATCATATAACGTGATTAGCATTCCACTCAATCCTTTCTCTCCCCCACAATAAATATAATACAAATCATATCTGGCAACTTAAATCCTTAGTGAAATACCCTACTTTAGATATATTCATTCTTTAAAAACAAGTAGATAAATAAGCAAATAGATATTGGAATGAATATAATGAGCGAATAAAGATGAAATAAATAGGTAAGTTAATAAAAATAATTAATTGATTAGCAAAATATTAAGCAAACAATCAAATAAGATTCCATGCCCACCGAGTAATGTGTCAAATATTATTTATGCCTGAAAGTCTCTATGATATAGTATGATACCTACAACCAAGTGAAGAATTTGCCGCATTATTTTTTCAACCTAATATAAATGGAAAGCATCTTGAGTAAAAGCAGCAACGACTGCAACAGCACTGTAGGAGAGACGCTAAACGCAGAGTATGGGCGAAACATTTAATATATTGGATCCCATACTCTGCGTTTGGCCTCTCTCCTACAGGAAAGCATCTTTTAAACTCTCTGAAGCGGAGGTGTTATTCTCTCTTTCCTCAGGTCAGGGAAAGGCAAAACTTCCCAAAACAACTTTCCTCTGCAAACTCAAACAACTTGAAATATAACTCTAATTGTTTAGGCAACCTCAGGTTAATTCTCTAATTAATCTCTCCCAATATGCTTCCATCTAGTTCATAGCACCCTAACTATTTTGTTGTAAGGAGAAGCATTAATTCGTACCACATTCATTAACAAGCAACTAGAAAAGAAAATATGTGGTACATCCTAGAAATGGTAAATTCACCTTCAATTCTCCCTGCTAAGCTTCATTTCGCTTTGATCATTGTCATATCCTAATTACTATGTCATCAGATCTTGTGAGTATGCATAGGAGCCTCCTCATCCTGTCTAAATATTAAAAAAATTAGTCTCCACAGAAGCGTCCCCAGCATCCTCCTTTTCCCCATAAAAACTTAGAGGGAAGCCAGCTATATTTCTCCCGATACTAGCACCGGCCTGTACGTCAGAGTTCTAGCCCTACTCTGCATTGGCAAGCAAAAATATCCCCAGGTATCCTGTACTTGTCATGAATTCTATTTTTGATCCTGCAACCCTCTTCACCTCATCTCCACAGCAAGAAGAAATTAATAGGATTTTGAGATGTGACTCGAAGAAAAGACATCTAGAAAAGCAAGACCAACCAATGCCACATCACTTCCAAGTGGTGCTTTTCCTCACATATTCCCATCTGAGAGTTGCTAGAAATGAAGCGGTACCTGAGGGTGATAGTATATCGAGTCACTATCAGAATTTTATCCAACTGCTTAACAATAAATCAATTCTTGTACTTAACACTCACAGTTCCTCCGGTGTTGATACTTGATGATCTCTTAAATCCTTAAGTTATAACATACACCAGTGGCGTTGTAGGCAAAACGGTCCTTCTACAATGGGACAAGAGACACTACAATTCAGTAGCAGCTTGTATCACTGACAAGCGCACTTTACGATCCGTTACACTCTACTCACACCACATAGGAAGGAATCTAAAAACGGTGCTTAAAATGGTCCCTTTACTCAAACCTATCTGAGCAGGTACCCCCAGCAATATCATCCAAATTTGCTGACAATGATAAGGAACAGGAGTCCACAACAGAGAGGTACCAAGTGCATTTCCAAAGTCAAGGTCATTGTGTTGCACATCCTTCTTAACCTGTAAGCAACACATCCCTAACATGTAGCGAAGGAAACCCCTGACCCCACCACATCCATTAAAAAATCGAGAACAGGACACAATGTTAACCACGGAGTGACAACCTATCCACGTCACCAATCGTAATTCAACCTTTATTGTATCCATATACTAACTGAAGTCCCCGGCAAGTACTGGCCTTGGTAATCCCTACCAAATCTTGTTGACATCCACACATCCAAATCGTAAACATCTGACTCAGACATGCAAGGCAACGCATCACACCAGCGCCCAACGGAAATTACCGTCACAAATACATAGTGTCACCAGACAGATCATTATCAATTTCATTATACCTTCTAAGCTACATATATGTAGCTCCAATCCATATATAATATCAAGGCACATCCACTAATACATACATCCATTGCAATGGAACTAACACACAAATGATATCGTATAAACTCCAGTCCATTAGCCTAACTGACAACCCACACCAACTATGCAAGATATCCATAACTCACAAATATAAAGGGCGACTACGTTGCCGTAGAAGACAGGAGACTAGGGGAGACATTTTCCCCTAGAAGGAGATAGAGACTCAAGAGAGGGACTATTGGAGACACTATCCCCTTAAGTGATTACATGCCGATCTGTAAATATCGGAACCACCTGTTTTCAGTAAATATAAAAGCCAACGAGACTTTCTCTTCCCTGGACCACACTTGTATAGCCACCAAAGGCTACATAACTGGTGCAGCGTTGGTCCACGACTACCCACGCCCGTCCAGGACTTCCCACGCCCACCAGTGTAGCCACCAAAAGCTACATAACTGGTGTCAGGCGGTTGTCCTCACACCTCCGAAGATAAGCCGCTCATCCGCGACTAGACACGCCTACCATGTCTGCCGTCTGCCAGCTCGTCTAAAATATTATTTATTCCTTCTGTTGAATATTCAAGCTGACCGTCAGCAGATAATAGTAGATCAATGTAATTCCTAATAACCCTTTTATCTCTAATGTAACTATAAAATTCTTTGGATTTATCAGCGATATTGATTTTGTATTGTCGTTTTCGTTTTTATTGCCTTTTCAAATCTCTCCGTATTATTACATAACTTTGATAGTCATTAGGTGCACAAGAGTACTTGCATTTCTTATGAGCCTGTTTCTTATTGGCAATACTTCTTTCAGTTTCTTTGTCAAGTCATTTTGCGCATGCCTGATTTGAAGGGTGCCTGTCCTTAAACGGGATGTATGAAACATCTTACTAAACTTATTTTGAAATATTTCCCACATCTGATCTACAGGTCTTTCGCTTAATTTTACCTACTAATCTGTAAGATGAAGCCCCTGGCGAAGTCCTATGAACCGAACTTTACTGAAATTGGGTATTTTAGGTACCCAGTTACCTATTCTAAAACTTTGGCAGCGTAAAGAAGACAAGCATTACTAGAGTACACGAAATGAATGAATGTATCCAGCGAGGACTGGTCTCGGCCAGTCATAGTACGTGCACTGGGAACCTGGTACTTTTTCTCACACTTGCTGAACATGCTGACTGCGTAATCACTTGGCTCCATCTCGGTTAGGCTTGATAATCTCCATTGTGAGTGAGCTATGAGTGATTCACAATATGGCAAGCTTATATAATGACAAAAAAGAGATCATTTCTAGATAGAGTTGCTCAAAATATTCCTCACCTCAGACTTAAGAATATATTACAAAGAAGAAAGGTTTGACAAGAGGTATGATAGCTGTGAAGTGAGGTCTAGTATGTGTGAAGTGAGATGTGAAAAAGACTAATGAGACATGATAGAGAATTAACATTTTTAAGCTTTGAAAAATTAATATCATGTTTCTCAATAAATACTTCTCTAATTACATATGAAAAATAGGAAAACTTACTATTCCATTAAATTTTACGATCCCATCCCGATAGTTGCTGCAGTGATGAGAATCGATATATACTACTTCAAATCTGTTTCAGTCTGGTAAGTAACCATACTTATCCAAGTGGACCACTATCGAGTTAATTGTCAGTGAAGTTTGCTGTCGTTTCCTAGTTCATGTGTCCATTTCACCTTAGTATCTTAATGGGCAACCTATCTACTAACAGTGCTTCATACAGTATCGTTATCTTCTGTTTCATTCATGTTCTTATTTCTGCTTTGGTAAATTCCCCTATCTTGTTTCCTGTTGAACATCCCATCATAATTCCAGTTTGATAATATTTTGTCCTATCTCACCCGTGTATTTCAAAATATGCAGGCATCCACGGCATCGAACAGGCCAAAAAGGCTGCTCGAGATGCGTCATAAATTATTTTTGATGACTGCGTGCTATTACTTGTAACAGACAACAATTCTACCTTCCAGTGCGTATTACAAATAACCTGAAAACAACCAGGCCTCATGTACGCCAATGACCCTCTCCCCAAGAACATATTTGATATTCTTTGACAACGATGGTACAATTAAGAATAGGACATTTTCGTCTCACACATGGCCTTTTCTACCCACCTTACTATACCATACATCCTATATGTGGACTAGGAGGTGAAGGAGGAGTAGTGGAAGGGAGTGGAATAAGTTGAATAAAGCATGGTGGAAGAAAAGAGGGCGTAGCGTACAGGAAAGACAATATACACATGTTGCAAGGAAAAGGAAGTAGGAGAGAGAGAAATTAGAATTAGAAAGATACACAGTACTTAAAGGAAGAGGAGGTGTCAATGAAAAGGAGAAGCTAAAAAAAATGAAAATAAAAATAAAATATAATAACAAGAGAAAAAAATAACGACAAAATTATGAAGAGAACAAAAGAACCAGAAGAAAGAAATAAAGAAGAACAAGAAAGTCAAGGACGAATTAGGAAACAGAAAAAAAGTCCAAGATGGAAATCAAAGAGAAGCAAAAAATATCAACAATATCAGAATAGAAAAGAATTAAAAATATGGGTGGGTGGGGGAGATAAACAAAAGAGAGAAAGAAATGTAATACTGCATAAGGTTAAAAAGTAGAACAGGGGAAGGGGGAGATACCATAAAACCGTACCACAAGGAAATGTTGAAAAACAAAATGGTGAACGAAACATTGGTAAACGAAACGCTGGTGAATGAAACATTGATGGTTGAAACATAAGATAACGAAGCACCACATACAAAAACTGTGACTGATATATTTGTAAGAAAACATTGAATAAAGAAAAGTCGAATAGCAAACTTTTGGTTAACAAATTACTGAGAAACCAGATGTTAGCAACCTAATCTATACTGGGCTATTTTTCCTCCAACCTCCAATTAATCGGCGGAAACGCCCACCTTCACAATTTTTTCCCGCTATAGAATATACTATGGTAAACAATTTCTTTTTCTTGATAAAAGTAAATAGATTGTCATTTGATATGCTGGAGGAAAATAATTTTCTTCCAGTAAGGCATTGTGCGAGGTAAGCTGTAACCACTGCGCTATCGCTGGAAAGGGTGTCCCGGAGATGTCAATGAACGAAGTCGCCTGGAGGCAGGAACTGGAAAGGCAAAAAGTGTTATTGCAGGCAATCGTATGATCTTTATATTAATAGCAGAAACGCATAATTACTTTATCACTGATATTTGTCCTAAACATCTAATACAATATGAATGCATTGGTATTGCTACTTTCATATGAAGATAGCTGTTTACTATAACGGTGGCTACATTAGATTTTCTTTAGCATCACCCCTCCATAAGAAAAACGTCAACATTTTATTATCAATCATTCAAAGATCTACTTACAGTGCTGTCCATCTTTCGTAGCAGGAACGTCTCTCAAATTATGCATAAATTACCTTAATCTACTTTGTATTATACACAACATTGACAAAGCTTCCAGATATGTATAATAGATTTGGCAAAAACTTCGGGTTTCACCTAATCATCTGGGAAATTTCAAGGCTAAAATTAGTTTCTACAAAGTGAAGGAAGGCTTTACAGACTGATCTTGCTGCAGCCATTTTTATTCAGGTAGAAAACGCCATCATGCTTAATTTTCTCTTTTAGCTTTATGCATTTTCATTATTAGTTCTACCCAACAATCTATGACGAAGAAACGTTTTCGTTCATTTTCCATCTTCAAGTGTAAAGAGTAATCTTAAATTATTACGACTTCTAATAATGATTTCAATAACAGCAGTGAAAACAATACAAATAAATCTTATCTATCTGCAGACGATAAAGATGAGTTGAGTGTTGCCTGCTAGCGTGCCATGAATTGTACTATGGGCTTAATGAATAATAAAATTTGCGTTTTTGTCAAGATTCATACTTGCTTTGTGTGCAACATTTGGTTTTTCTTTTCTTGCGCTTGTTTATTGCGAAATTTCTCTTGAACGGATCCTAAAATAATAGTAAATGTTAAAGCCCCAGATTTGTGGTAAAAGAGCATATATACTTTATACAAATCAGACACAGAGACACATCTTTCCTGTCAGCAGAGGACAACGTCGGCAATTCTCTCTCTTTTTTTATTCAAGCAAATAACCCTCGATTTTATATGGAGCCTAGATTAATTAAAACCCCTTTTAGTGCTAACTTGTCCTCTCAGCTGATTAAAATCCTCTATCTGCTGAAGAAAGTGTTACTGTATCGAAAGGTTCAAAATTGTCTTCATTGCTTGATATCGGATGAAACTGCAACTCGTCTTTCCGATTCATCATCAACTAATGAACCTTTATATATAAAGCTCAAGGATTTTATACATGAATGGAAAATGTTTTAAAGATCTCCTTTTCTTTTTACAACTGATGCATAGTTTTTATTATATTAACCCTTACGCAAACACCTCAAGTATTTAGTACCTGGAAGGAAACATTTGAAAAACGTGCTTTTCTTACCAATAATGTACAACGTAAATGACCATTTGCGTGGAAGCGAATTACGTCGGCATCTGAATAGTTTAAATTGCCACATCCTCAATAAGAATATAATAATGACACCACTGCAGCCAATTACGAACAGAATTCACGGACAAGTTATTTTACACCTCATTTTCGTTTCGAAGAGGACCATGTTGATTGCTGAACCACACTGATAAAAATATTTTAAAATATGAAAGGTAAATAAATGAAAAAAATACATAAATTAAGAATAGTTATGTCTCATTTTCAAGCCTCCACACCTGCTGTATTTGAGTATGGATGTACTGTATA
>NC_134804.1:21780760-21788260 GCF_046742065.1 Oratosquilla oratoria | reverse complement strand
GTTGGGAAGGCTTATGGGAGGATCTTGATTGAGAGGATTAGGAGAGGAACAGAGGGAGTAATTGGTGAGGAACAGTGTGTATTCAGGACAGGTAGAGGGTGTGTAGATCAGATTTTTGTGGTAAGATAGATTTGTGAGAAAGCTATAGGAAAGGGGAAGGATGTTTTTTGGGCCTTTATGAATCTGGAAAAGGCTTACGACAGGGTAGACAGAAAGGCACTGTGGGAGGTTATGCGGATATACGGGATAGGAGGAAAGCTTCTCGGAGCTGTCAATAGTTTTTATGAGAGTAGTAGAGCTTGTGTCAGGATTAGAAATGGAGAGAGTGAGTGGTTTGAGGTAAAGGTGGGACTTCGTCAAGGATGCGTTATGTCACCCTGGCTGTTCAACTTATACATGGATGGGGTAGTACGAGAGGTGAATGCAAGGGTAGTGGGTCAGGGATTGGAGATGGTTAAAGAAAATGGAGAAAAGTGGGAGGTTAGCCAGTTGTTGTTTGCGGACGACACTGCGCTTGTGGCAGTATCGGAGGAGGTTTTGAGGAAGTTGGTGACAGAGTTTGGGAGAGTGTGTGATAGAAAAAAGCTGAAGATAAATGTGGGTAAAAGTAAGGTGATGAGATGTACAAGGGGTGAAGGTGGCAGTAATCTGGAATAGTAGTAGTAGTAGTAGTAGTAGTAGTAGTAGTAGTAGTAGTAGTAGTAGTAGTAGTAGTAGTAGTAGTAGTAGTAGTAGTAGTAGTAGTAGTAGTAGTAGTAGTAGTAGTGTAGTAGTAGAAGTAGTAGTAGTAGTAGTAGTAGTAGTAGTAGTAGTAGTAGTAGTAGTAGTAGTAGTAGTAGTAGTAGTAGTAGTAGTAGTAGTAGTAGTAGTAGTAGTAGTAGTAGTAAAAGAAGCATATAAATTGTTACGGAAGTGAGGCAGAAAGAGGAGGTTCACACCTTATTAGAAAGATAGCAATGACACAGGAAGATTGGCTGACAGCACTATCAATCAGGTCAAAGTCATTCAACCTAAACAAAAGAGAATTCACGGAAGGTTTTACCTTGATGTATGGATGGTCATTGGAAAGGGTGCATACCACATGTTTCTGTGGCACACATTGTGGTCCATACCGTGTAATGATATACAAGCAGGATGGATTCACCTAAATGAGACATGACGGGATAAGGGATTTACTGCCCAAATAGAACCAAATCTACTTTCACTAGGAGGGGAGAACTGCAGGTACCGCACTTCCAACACATCAGATGAAGTACGAGTGTATGTCAGCTCACGAGGTTTCTGGACACGGGGACAACTGGCATTCTTTGATACGCGAATATTTGATCCAATGACCAATTCTTACATTAACCTAAACATCGAGGTGTCCCACTCCCCACACGAGAATGAGAAAACTAGGATGTACGAAGAGCGTGTGCAAAATGTGGACCAGGGCTTATTTACTCCGATAAATATAATCTTTCGACATCAGGCAGAATGAGCCTAAGGGCAAAGGCATTCTACGCTCGTCTGGCAGAGGTGAGGGCAGAAAAGAAACAACAACCAAAGAGTAGCGTTGTAGTGCGGATGAGATGTAGACTGTCATTCCCACTTTTAAGATCAGTTCTCATATGCCTAAGAAATCCCAGGTCCCCACCCCCGAAACCAGCTCCATTTAAGTAAAAAATACAAATTATAAAAGAGTAGTCGACCACAGTCATTAGCAAGAGAAGGGCCATTGAACGGTGCCTGTGGGAGACAGATCCTGACTGCTTCCACCACAAAGTTCCACGAGGATGGAGGTCGTTAAGAATAGTAATGATAACAATAGTAAAAGTCCTTTCTAGTTCCAGAAAACACAGACATGATTGCTTTCCCTTGCCATTTATTTCAACTTGAGCTGACTTAGGGTAAATATCTGCTCTACATAGTCCCTTTCCTTAGGTTATTGAACAGTCCTTCCTGTCATATGTTTCTCTAATCCTTTTTTTATGATTCTCCTTTACATCACCTGAATGGTAAGAAAATACTGTCAGAGGACCTCCCTCTCCGCCCGCATGAAAGATATTATGACCTTGACTGTTGCTAAGCGCCTTCAGTCGTAAGCTCCTCCCCTTATTTTGTCCCACGTTCTAAGTTGTTTTATAAGTTCATAACTGCATGTTGATACAAGCGGACCAAGGAGATGTTATTTTGCAGAATGAGAAACAATGGTGAGGTAACCCGACATGAGAGAAACGGTCTCAAGCTTATGAGACAAGAGATAGGCACTACTTTGAGATAATAGGAAAGTTATGATATTATACAAGTGAAGCAAGACACGAAATAAACCGTGAGGAACTGTTGAGAAAATAAGTCCCTCAGCTCTTTCTGGAGTGCAGTCCATACTGTAGATACGAGGAACGAGTTAGACGAACATGGTAACACTTACCGTAATGAGAAGAATTCCCTCATATGAATAAAATGGACAGGCGTTAACCAAAGATATGGTGTAACTGAAGCAATACATGTAGGAAGATATGAAACAAGAATAAGGTATTGCGCACAGATTGATTTTCTTCAGCTTAATAAAGTAGCATGTTGAGTGACAGAATAATATGACACACACACACACACACACACACACACACACACACACACACACACACACACACACACACACACACACACACACACACACACACACACACACACACACACACACACACACACACACACACACACACACACACACACACACACACACACAAAATACACGACTCGATGGCACATTTGGTGGAGTTCCCGGCCGTCAGTACGGCTGTCCGGGTTCGAATCTCGCCCATTGCTGAAATAATTTTAGTATTGCTGCGCTGCGAGTCATTATTCCAACTCTCGTGGGTGGGGAGTTGGGTGTGTGTGTGCGTGTAAGGTCACAGCATTACCTATAGATCGGTCATATATGAGCTCTGAGCTCTCTTCCGAAAGGGTAGTAGCTGCCAATCACGAGTCCAACACGTGATCTCTCCCCCATCCCCCCCCCCTCTCTCTCTCTCTCTCTCTCTCTCTCTCTCTCTCTCTCTCTCTCTCTCTCTCTCTCTCTCTCTCTCTCTCTCTCTCTCTCTCTCTCTCTCTCTCTCTCTCTCTCTCTCTCTCTCTCTCTCTCTCTCTCTCTCTCTCTCTCTCTCTCTCTCTCTCTCTCTCTCTCTCTCTCTCTCTCTCTCTCTCTCTCTCTCTCTCTCTCTCTCTCTCTCTCTCTCTCTCTCTTTCTCTCTTTCTCTCTCTCTCTCTATCTCTCTCTCTCCACCTGGAATCACATAGTTTTGAACTAAAACACACCATAACGCAGTACGAATCCCAAGTTGAAATTCCATAGAAACACTCCTCATAGAAAAGAAAAAAACTCCATAAGTACTCCACACGTATTCTCTACCAGTCATGCCCTAGTCTCCTACACTTCCCTCTAACGCCAGAGGCAACTGAAATAGACGTTTCCTGAACATCCAAAATCAAAGTCCCCATCTCCGACAACAATACCTCTCCTCTTCCCGACCTCCTAAAAAGTTAAACGGTCACACACAACAGGGGAAAGTTACCTGGCCACACTTCTTGCATTCTTACCTCCCATGGAAGTAGTGTATTGTTGGCGACAAAATACAATACAATACGACACTCCTTCCTTCTCCTCCTGCAATCTTCCCTTTCTCATTCTCTTATTAGTACTTCTGTTCTTACTCCTACTCCTATTCCTACTTCTACCTCTACTCCTATTCCTACTCCAACTTCTACTCCTATTCCTACTTCTACCTCTACTCCTACTCCTGCTCCTATTCATACTCCTACTTCTACTCCTACTCCTACTTCTACCTCTACTCCTACTCCTACTCCCACTCCTACACCTACTCCTACTCTTACTTTTACTCCTACTTCTACTTCTACTTCTACTCCTACTCCTACTCCTACTCCTACTCCTAATCCTACTTCTACTCCTACTTCTACTCCTACTCCTACTCCTATTCCTATTCCTATTCCTACTCCTACTCCTACTCCTATTCCTACTCCTACCTCTACTCCTACTCCTACTTCTACCTCTACCTCTACTCCTACTCCTACTCCTATTCTTTCTCCTTCTCCCACTCCTACTCCTACTCCCACTCCTACTCCCACTCCCACTCCCACTCCTACTCCTACTCCCACTCTTACTCCCACTCCTACTCCTACTCCTACTCCTACTCCTACTCCTACTCCTACTCCTACTCCTACTCCTACTCCTATTCCTACTCCTACTCCCACTCCTACTCCTACTCCCACTCCTATTCCTTCTCCTTCTCCTTCTCCCACTCCTACTCCTCCTACTTCTCTTCTAATTTTCCCTTTTCCTCCTCTCCATCATCTTAGTCCATTTTCTCCCCTATTACTCCCATCAATCCTTTTCTTCTTATTCCTTCTATTTGTTCTATCCATCCCTTTCTTCTCCTTCGCTTCCTACTTCCCTTCTTTCCCTTCTATCCCATCAACTCCTCCTTTTACTCTTCTTGTTTATATTCGTCGTCCTCGTATTACTCATGCTTCGCCTCTCATCATCTCTCCTTCTTCCTTCTCCCTCCTCCTATTCCTCCTCTTTCTTTCCCTTCTCCTTCCCCTCCACCTCCTGCTAATCCTCCGTCATATTTTCATTATAGGTTATTGCGTGTTATCAGTCGATATTCCTCACCCATCTCTCCGTCATTTTCTTTATCATGGAAAAGTGGTTCATCCATCACTATCATCTTCTTAAACTTCTCGTTTCTTTTAGCAAAGGCATCCATTCCCCGTTCTCTCTCTCTCTCTCTCTCTCTCTCTCTCTCTCTCTCTCTCTCTCTCTCTCTCTCTCTCTCTCTCTCTCTCTCTCTCTCTCTCTCTCCCTTCCATGTCCCCGTTGTTACCACTATTTATTGTTCCCTTTTGTATTTCGTCTCTCACTTTCTATTTTATTTTCACCACTGCCTTCACTTACGAAAGTCATACACAATATTCTTCTGTAGGAAGTCTGTTAATGTTACTATGTCTAAGAGAGGGTATATAAACAGCTGATATTTTTCCTTTATTGTCTTCATTAATTCTTCCACAACGTAATTGTCTTAGTTGCACCAAAGGACCACCATCTAGAATCCTCAATTTGATCACTAGGTCAATTCGCACTGACGTCATGGTTTCTCAAGTCCAATGATCATATATTTTATATCTAAGTACCTTATTAAGGGCGTGACTTTATTCCCATTAACCAATTTAATTCTCTCCTCCTCCACCCTTTCTCCAATCAAAAAGGCTGTTATAAACCCCAAAAGTAATACTGCAAGCAATCTCGAAATCTATGCACCCCTAACTTAGTTTACATACTGTTATATCAGCATAATACAGTAATGAAATCGGGTCCCCAGCGGTTGTTTGTAAAATTTCAAACTAGGAGCGAAATTGTGCAATTCCTTTGTCTACAAACTCTTGTTTATCAAACATCTAACTCATGAAAATGAAATTCTTGCCACTGCCCCTCTGTAAGAGACCGGTGGATAGAGGTAGACATTTCAGTAGATAGAGGGGTGGGTGAAAAGATATGCAAATTTTGTGACTTTGTCTTTGAAACAGTGGCCGATAGGAAGTGCAGAGTTGCATATTCTCGCTTGCCGTCTTGTGTTTTGTAAATATAGGTTAGGCTAGCGATAGTGTTGATGTGATGAAATATAAACATATAAGTCATGTTCCGCTTGCGACAGATTGCTAGCGTAAACATTATTGCTTGAGACAGTATAACAGTCTTTCTGATTGGAGAAAAGGGTAGAGGAGGAAAGAAATGATTGGTGCCCTTAAAGGGTGGCACTTATTTGTAACGTTCAAAGTTTTTGGATGAATTGAATTGTGACGTCGGAGCAGACTTGGCTTGGTGGGATGTACAAGAGTCCCAAGCGGGAGTCCCTTGGTGTAGATTGAGGAACCAAGTGTAATTACTCAGAAAAAAGAAGATAATAAAACGATGTCTTCGTTTAATTCACCCCATCAGGAAACTTTAATAACTCGTGGCCGAAGCTTTGATAGAAACACGCTTAAGAGAAGTAAGAGGCATGGGGCCTACAGATGAATAACCTAAGTGACTAATTGTTAGTGGCAGTAGAGCTAACACCCTCTATCTACCTCACTTGTCTACCTTTATCTACGAGCCTCATCCACGAGCCTCTTACTCTCTCTCTCTCTCTCTCTGTCTCTCTCTCTCTCTCTCTCTCTCTCTGTCACTCTCTGTCTCTCTTGCTCTTGCTCTCTTTCTCTCACTCAACAGAACATGACTGCTTACGTGCGACAGATTCTATTATGAACATACACAACCTAAATGTTAGTCAAAATTATGTCTTCTTATTTTCACTGTTGTACTGAATATGGATATACAACGAATAAACAAATTATGTATATAGGAAATTATTTTCGATGGTATACACCTTCAAGTTATTCAAAGTAGTACCAAAATTTAATTGGGCTAAATATTAAACATTGCGTAGCATTGTTGAAGAATTCATGTCGGTTGAAATAGCTGTTTTGCTAAAACATCGCTAGAAATGTAAGTAATAATAAAAAAAAAAGTTAGTATCCCTGCCCAAGATATTAGTAGTGTGTTCAAGAACAGTGAGTATTCATTAGGTCTTATAATCAAATGAACTTAAAATGTGATTTCTTCTTTTATTTAATTTCAATTCTTGTAGTAACTTATATATTATAATGAAAGATTTTTTTCATATATACTTTCTGTCACTTGTACATGTTAATGATTTAATAAAATGAAATTTTTATATTCTTATAATTTTTAGTTAATTAACTCAAACTTTCATGACCTATGAATGCTGATAGAAAATCAAATATTACAGGTATCTGTTTTTTGTTACCAACTAACAGTCAGCAACTTATTTACCCTGAGCATTAGTTCAAACACATCCTGATCAATACAAACATTGTGATACCATACACCATCCCTCTCTTTCTCTTTCACTGTCCCTCCTTTCTCCTCTCTCTCTCACTGCGTCTGTTTGTGTGTTTGTGTGTGTGTGTGTGTGTGTGTATTTGTGTTTGTCTGCGTTTATACACACACACACACACACACACACACACACACACACACACACACAATATACATATATATATATATATATACATATATATATATACATATATATATATACATATATATACTGTATATTGGACAGAAGGACGACAGAATGAGTGGAAGGGTGGTGAGATAAACACCGAGTAATGTTGGAGTGTAAATTTACTGACGTTTCGTCCTTAACAGGACTTCTTGAGAGTATGAGTACATAAGCATAAAATCAACATATATATACACGCGTTCATGTCCGCGTTCCTGCTAACCCACGCCATTCGAGTCCGCTTGTTTCCTCATCTCCCGGCGGATGAGTCGTCCGGACATTTGAGACAGTTTGATGAATCCGTCTCAGTGATTAAGGCAAGGCTGAGATGCTATATATGCTGCCTCAACTAGTTTCCTCTTTTTCTTTTCTAACC
>NC_134804.1:21765760-21770760 GCF_046742065.1 Oratosquilla oratoria | reverse complement strand
TGTGTGTGTGTGTGTGTGTGTGTGTGTGTGTGTGTGTGTGTGTGTGTGTGTGTGTGTGTGTGTGTGTGTGTGTGTGTGTGTGTGTGTGTGTGTAATAAAAACACTAGGAACGTGTGTTCACAAATGTGTAAGTACCCACTAAGAAAAGTAAACTAACGAAGCAGAGCGCTTTCGTATAATTACACCTTCAGTGCAGATACAAAGAAGGAGTTATAAAATGAAAGAACAAGGTACAGAATATATGACTGAGTGAGACATGGTGAAGAGGGCATTCGGAGAGGTAGTGGAAGAAATACACGTGACATTTGAACCGTCATGGTAACCAACAAGTATGGGACAACTGCTCATAATTTATAGTACAATTTAAATAACTTTGAAATTTCATGGGAAATATAACTATCTAATTTGTACAAACCTTGATGGAGATTAACATTTATTCCCTTACTAGATTTTATCAAACTGCATTCAATTAAATATATTTCTGTTATGTTGTTATTGTATGTAATGACTTTAGCGTTATCCCAGTCAACTGGGTGGTTAAAATGGTTCATGTGGTTGAATATGCCGCTAGATTGGATTTCCTTTCTAACGTATTTCTTGTGATGATTGATTCGTGTTGTGAGTGTTTTAGCAGTCTGACCAACTTAAAACTGATTACATGAAGTACAAGTTATTTTGCACACACACCCTTTATCACTATCAAGAGAATTATTTATGAGTAATTGTCTTACAGTGTTCTTATTGTTAAAAACTACATCAATGTTGAATTTATGTAATATATTTGGAATGTTTCGCAGGTTCTCTTGGTACGGTAGAATTAGTAAGTTATTCATATTGAAATTTTGAGTTGACCTAAGGTTATGAAATGTCCTTTTAGCACAATTGTAAGCTGTGTCAAGAACATGTGTGGGGTATTGTAGTTTAGTGCCAATATCTTAAATACATCATATTTCATTATCGATGTACTCTGGGCTGCAAATGCGTAGGGCCCCGATGAACATCGAAGAAAAAACAGATCGCTTTACGCCATCAGGGTGTGAGGAATAATAGTGTATATATGAACAAATATTGGTTGGTTTACGATATACACTAAACTTCAACTCACTTTCACGGCGGTAGATATTACAATCAAGGAAAAGCAAAATACCTTCACTCTCTATCTCCACCGTGAACTTAATGGAACTGACCAAATTATTAAGTTTACATAAAAAATCATTTACATTATCTTGAATGGGCCACAGACATAGGATGTCATCAATGTACTGCAGCCATATTATGTTGGGGGGAATGATCTTACTTAAAATTCTAGTTTCAAAAAACTCCATATATAAATTACTCAATACGGGGGAGAGAGGATTACCCATGCTCATGCCAAATTTCTGAGAATAAAATTTATTCACGAAAAGTTCCTTTGGATGACCTTTTAATCTATCTAAAAGAATAGTTAGATAAGCACGATTTACCATTACCCTTAGACACCTTAATTGAAGTGATTAAATTGTGTGTAAAAGATTGTAAATTCCAATTTAATGATAAATTTTATTCTTCCACTACCTCTCCGAATGCTCTCTTCACCATATCTCAGTCATATATTCTGTACCTTGTTCCTTCATTTCATAATTCCTTCTTTGTATCTGCGCTGAAGATGTAATTATACGAAAGTGCTCTGTTTCGTTAATTTACTTTTCCTAATGGTTACTTACACACACACACACACACACACACACATATATATATATATATATATATATATATACATATACATATATATACATATATATATATATACATATATATATATACATATATATATATATATATATACATATATATATATATATATATACATATATATACGGCTTAGAATTAAAGTGCATTGTGGTTATTGAAATGTATCTCTAATCACTGGGACCCGTTCAGTATAAATATATATGCGTGTGTGTGTGTGTTATACACATACACACACACACATACACACACACACACACACACACACACACACACACACACACACACACACACACACACACACACACACACACACACACGCACGCACGCACACACACACACACACACATATATATATAAATATATATATGTATATATATATATATACGCACACACACACACACACACACACACACACACACACACACACACACACATATATATATATATATATATATATATATATATATATATATATGTATATATATATTCATATATATAATATGTAATATATATATATATGTATATGTATATATATATGTATATATATATAATTATATATATACATATATATATACATACATATATATATATATATATATATATATACACGCGCGCGCGCGCACACGCACATACATGCACACACGCACACAAACACACACACACGCGCGCACGCATGCGCTTGCTTAGGATGGTTCGTCGGTAATAGACAGGACAGCGCTCCGGTGGTGTGAGATGGTTTGAGTGAGGTAGGATGGCGATACCGAGGTCTTTGTTGCTGGTGCCAATTGAGGTGACTGCGGATTCCAATTTTTGACACACAAATTTGTCCACACTTCAGACAAATCAGATCTGAATTATGTGGATAAACTATATCGTTAAGCTGATGTATTTTTCCTCCCCGGATGCCCCTTGCTTGATTGCGAACAGACTAATGAGCACTTTGTATGTCATGTGGGGCGATCAGAGGCGATTGTTTCAAGAGCAGCTGATGCGATAACCTCTTGTGTGTGTTTTTAGCTTATTTTTTTTCTGACATGCATCAGTCAGTTGCCCAGAAAAGATTGTCGGGGAAGACGGTTCTCAGACATGCAGATGACGTGACTTACCCAATGCAGCTGTCGATTTGTTAGCGATGCTTCAATGCTTGAAATTTTTGCGCGATCTAAGATTTCAGTGTGTGGTACTTTGTCTTGTCATGTTAGGCCCAGAATTCTTTGAAGATACCGTATGTGGAAGGTCACCAGAACTTTTCTCTGTCTTCTGTAATTGGTCTAGGCATATGAACTATAGATGAATATTTTGGTTTCGGTCCGTAAGTTTTCATGAACAAATACTGGAACTCGTAGACGGCCAAAAGATTCGGATGGGAGGTGGATCCTTGACTGAATTTCATCGTCTATATTGTGTTTTGGTGTAATTATGCTGCCGAAGAAATATTGACTAATTATTTTACTATAATCAAAAAACAATATACATATACATAAATAAACAAGAAGCATGTACAAGCCTGAGTACAGTGCAAAAACACCGGGAAGGAAACAAATGTCACTAGGGAAATCAGTGAACGATGATCACAGGCCGATGTGAAGAATGCGTAGATACAAAATTGTCTGTCCAAAATCCTTCTCCATCCGGGCTACAAATTACAGCTGTTACACACAGGAACAATAGGCGATCCTTCGGCAAACGCAGATGTTGTTGATGTAAAAGCAAACAGCAGATACTAAGTGGAAACCATGAGAGACCACTCAAAAAGAAAGAAAGAAAAAAAAAAAAAAGCCTGGAGTGCTCGGAGAAAACTGTTCCTGCGCCTAATTTCATACAATAAAGAAAAAGCAAGTCACTGATATGAATTATTCCAATGGCACTGAATGAAATCACTCTGCTGCAAAAATGAAGAAAAATGAAAGAAAATACAACCGCACACAACGAAAATGGCCAGCCAAAGTTCTCAACACTTCACAACACTTCGTAATTCAGTTGTCACGTTATGCGTACAAAATTAAATGTTGACAATATTGTTTAATACGCTGCCACTATATGTATTAGGGTTACTAGGGTGGCTAAAGAAACCAAATATGTACCGAACAATGTATTAATCATAAGGCGACAAAGCACAATAATCACATCATATGTTTATACAACGAAGGTGAGATAGCAACTGCCGCCTGTTTTGGTTGGCGGAAAAGCATACACGACCACATAGTTCCCTAATAAAATAGGTATATGGAAATGTAACCAATTAACAAAATTTTAACAGATTAATTTTAATCAATTTCATAGTATCTATAAATAAAAGGGGAAACATGTATTTCCCAATCTACTAACAAGTATATACAATGTACGACAAATCGTACAATGCCACATGCACGCACGACGTACAATATACAGGAAATATACAATACTACAATACACCATTACACCGCGGCGAGACCCTGCCCAGTCCTGCACCTCCACTTCCTCCACCGCCGTGACCCATGGCAAGGACCAGGATCTTCGCGTTGGCCTAAAGTTTACCCTAACATTTTACCTCCCTCCACCAACATGCCCCACTGCACCAAGGACCAGGAACTTCGAGTCGGCCAAAGCTGACCTCAACACTACCCAACTCTGCACCTCTACATCCTCCCTCCTCCGCCTGACCCACGGCAAGGACCAGATGGAAATCAGCCACGTTTCTCCAACCACCTCCCCCCACTCCACCTCAACCTCTTCCCAAGGTACAACAGCACAAAGAAACTGCTACAACAACAAAATTTGCACAGTAAGCATCAACTTTTTCTAAGCACCTTTAGTCTCCAGTTACCCGACAGTGCATCTGGACTCCACAGCAACAACCTAGTTACGTAAAGTGTCCTGATTCCTAATTTTTACTATGACTACACAAATATATATATATATATATATATATATATATATATATATATACATATATGTATGTATATGTATATATATATATATATATATATATATATATGTATACATATATGTATATATATATATATATATATATATATATATATATATGCATACGTACATCTAAAATAAATAGAAAGTTACAAACAATCTAATCTAGGAAAACCATATTCACAAATTCACAAATACCAATATAAACAAAGAAATTACTACACATATTAACAAATAGAGATATATCAACTAAAATCAAAGCTTCAACTATATACAATAAATCAGTAGAAATAATCAGATAAATTACGATATTAATAGGTGCGTACGCATATAGGAGAAACAATTGTTAACTAATAGATTAA
>NC_134804.1:21758260-21760760 GCF_046742065.1 Oratosquilla oratoria | reverse complement strand
CACTAACAAAGTCAAATGGGTCGCCGTTCCGCGCGGAGCCTCGCACTCCCCTCGTAACTACGTGGTTTTGGGTTTGCTCCTGAACGGTCACCTTTGACTATCCCTGACCCAATTGTCCGATAAGAAAGACTCCTATCTTCAAAGGATTACAAAGAAGGAGCATGCCAACAGGAAACCTTTTGGTTCATAACTAGGTCGGATGCGAAAAAAATATATATGATAATGATAAGTAAATAGATAGATAAAAATTATATAAATAATAATAAATAAGATAGATAACTAAATGAATCGGAAAAGTTAAATAATAAACAAACAGGTAAATAGCAAATAATAATAAGTTGACATATAAATAATAATAAGTGCTATATAATCATTCAAATAACAATAAACAGACAAATAATAACAAACAAATAAACAAATAATATAAAACAAATAGCTGGCATTACGGCATCTTGCTCAAGTGTTTATCTAAGCGAATCTTAAACCTTCGAGCTGAACCACATTGCAATGCCTCGGCAATAAGTTTATTTCATTCATTATCTACACGGTTGGCGAAGTTGTTTCTAGCCGCTTTCAAATTAAATTTATTTCCTGGCAGTTTGAGACCCTTATTCTTGCCTGATTCTCATTCAATGTGAAACTTTTGTCACTTTTGATGTTATCATTTTCCTTTAGAATCTTAAAGACTTGTATCAAGTAACTTCGGAGTCTACTTTTTTTTTCTTTCTTTTTTCTTTTTTTTTTTTTTAGGGAAAATAGATTCATATGTTCTAGTCGATTTCTGAGTGATTTATTTTTTATATTTGGAATCAGTGTTGTGGCTCGCCGTTGTACTTTTTCCAATCTGTCAATGTCTTTAATGAGACTCGGTTCCCATGTGGAAACAGCATATTCCAAATGTGGACGAACCAACGATTTATATAGCTTGTTATTGAGAGATGGACTTTTCATGTCAAAAGATACCGCAATCAGTCCTGGAATCTTATTTGCTTTCTCAGAGGCTGAAATACACTGCTTAGACGATTTGAGATCCTTACTGATAATTACACCAAGATCCTTATTACTATCAACTTTTGTTAACGATTTTCCATATAAATTGTAATCGCACTTACTGTTATTTTTACCTATGTGCATAGCTTTGCATTTGTTTTATATGTCATTAGCCAGTTTTCAGACCATTGCTGTAATTTATCTTAATTTTCTTGAATATCCAATCTGTTTAAGTGATCATTTGCCATTCCGCATAGTTTTGTATCATCAGCAAATTTGGAAATAATAGATTTTAGTCCGTGGTCTATATCATTTATATATATATATATATATATATATATATATATATATAAATATATATATATATATATGTATGTATATATATACGCATATATTATATATATATATATATATGTATATATATGTATATACATATATATATATATATATATATATATATATATATATATATATATATATATATATATATATATTGAATAAAAGTGGCCCAGGAACGGAACCCTCAGGAACTCTATTCGTAACATTTTTCCATCCAGAAGTGTTGCTATTTAGAACAACTTTGTTTTCGATCGTTCCACCAATTACTAGTCTAACTTAATATGCTACCACTTACTCCGTGTGAAGCTAATTTAGTTATTAATCTTTTCCTGGGGGACGGTATCAAAAGCTTTTGCAAAGTCTAGATATATTAAATCTATATTGTTTCTTTTGTCATAATTAGAGATGAGCGTAATGTAGAACTCGAGTAAGTTAGTCACGCAAGAACGTTTCTGTCTGGATACATGCTGGTTATCATTTATTAAACAGTTACTTTCTAAATGATGTTCGATAGTATCTCTGATGATAGTTTCCATGATTTTTCCTGCGATTGAAGTCAAGCTTATAGGCCTGTAGATATTCAGTTTTTTTTTGTCACTTTTTCTTTAATATGGGAGTAAAGTTAGCTAGTTTCCATTCTCTTGGGACATCTTCGGATATGACGTATTTCTTGAAAATAATTTCTAATGGATCAAGAACCTCATTTTTCATTTCCTTTAAAATTCTTGGATGCCAACTATCAGATCCTGATATTTTATTAACTTCGAGTTTTTCTATACACCTTTTAATTTTTTTCTTTTATTATATTTACTGTAGTAAGTTCACTCTAGTCTTTTAACATGTTTCAGTTTGGGATTCACTGTAAGGTGTTTCATTTACAAATACTGAGCTAAAATAGTTGATTAAAATATCACACCTTCCTTCATTTGAATATTCAAGTTGACCGTCAGCAGATAATAGTGGGCCAATGTGATTTCTAATAACCTTTTTATCTATAATGTAACTATAGAATTCTTTGGACTTTTCTTCGGATTTGTCAGCGAAATTCATTTTGTATTATTTTCTTTTATTTCGTTGTCTTTTTAAAATTTCTCTGTATTATTACATAGTTTTCATAGTCATTAGGTCCACCTAAGCACTTGTATTTCTTATAAGCCTGTCTCTTTTTAGC
>NC_134804.1:21743260-21750760 GCF_046742065.1 Oratosquilla oratoria | reverse complement strand
ATTTTTAGCATATTCTCAAATTCTCATATAATCTATTCATTTTAATTCTTTTGCCATTCTAACCTGGTCATTATTACGTAATAGTACCTTCTAAACTTATAAAATTTAGCATATCCTCAAATTTTCATTTAATCTATTCATTTTAATTCTTATTTACTCAACTTCCTCTCGAATGATTTTGCCACTTATAAAAAAAATTCAAATGTTATATGTTACCGATATCTTATCATAATGATAATAGTAATTAGATATTCTAATTTTTATTAGTTATTTTTTACAATTTCTTGGCAATATTAATGCATGAAATGTTAGGAGGATATTCAATGTCTCAATTTGAAGACATAAAACATCATAACGACTCTTTTAAAACAGAGAGTTCATAACACATGGGTATTTAATGTCTCAATTTGAAGACATAAAACATCATAACAACACTTTTAACACAGAGAGTTCATAAAACATGGATATTTAATGTCTCAATTTGAAGACATAGAACATCATAACAACTCTTTTAACACAGAGAGTTCATAAAACATGGATATTTAATGTCTCAATTTGAAGATATAAAACATTATAATAACAACTCTTTTAACACAGAGAGTTCATAACACACCTACACCAAGCCACACCGTCTCTCTGTGTGGGTATAGTAGTGGATTTCATATTTCTTGCGATGGTGCACTGATAAAGCAAGGGTCACATCCAATAGTGTACACTAACACCAATAATGGTTACTATCTGTGGCAGAAAACCTAACTAGATGCTTGACTCCTAGCTTGTATGCTACAGTTGACAACATGCTAACCTAAAAGAGATATAACAAATACAAACATCAGCCCTTTCTATTGCACTTTCAACAGTGGTATGGAATTTATGTCTCGTGTTGCAGCTAATGAGAGGCAATATGATATACCTGAAGAGGCAAAATTATTTATGAAGACAACCTCGAGGGAATCATAGAAAGCTACATTTCAGACATACAAAACACTATGGCTCGTCAAATCAAGAATATATCCGTATGTGAAGTATCTGTTTGTTAATAGAGGGCACCAGAAGATCCTGGTTTTATTTCTACAATCCTATTCCTGTGCAAAAACGACGAACAAATATCAATTAAATTATGTCAGGAAAGAGGAATGTTATATTGTTGTTGATAAAGTTTAGAAACTAGTTGTGTAATATTGGGAATAAAGAACCTAGAAATCTCCATTCAATAGTGATTGATCGATGAAACCTTAATGTATTAAATGAATCCTAAAATCATCTTAGAAAAGAATAAGTGCACGTTAAGAGTGTATCAAATTGTGACGAATAACAAAAAATAATCCTTTATTAACAAAAGGGAACCACGAATATAAGTAAATTAGCCTAACGACAAGAAACAAACAAACAAGGAATTTATTACTATTCAAGACGAAAGCAGCTAATAAAGAAATATTTGACACCGCTTTCACCAAAATGGTTTCAAAGAAATAAAAAAGATAACTGTACTACATTTAAAATACAAAGAAAAGCGCCTTTTGATACGAAAGGGTTCAACAATCAATATCCCTGGCCCAACTTTAAAGACTTTGGGCTAGATAATGCACAGATATTGTTCATCACAAAGGTGAACTATTGGCACTGAATTATTAAAGATCCTACGTTAATAACCCACTTAACGAAATCCTGTTTTCCAAAACTTTAGCTATCAAACGCCATGAGAGTTCTGTCTCTGCATGTGGAGTCGTGACAGGGATAAATTGGCGAGTAAAGTATTACTTGGGTTGTGATGAAATGCAAACAACATCAGAGCAACCAAAGTTTGTAAAAGGAATAGTAAACATGCGTAAACCGTTGTAACGATGATTCAGACTCAGCAAATTTTTGTTTTTCCAAGTTTGAAAACAGTAAACAAACGCTCTATACAAAAGAGAATGACAGACACAAACAATGTCTGTCCCATTATGGCTAAAACACACACAAAATTTTTCCATTCCTTGATATTATGTAACGGCAGACGTACATAGAGATACAAACTATAAGAATATGTATTTATGCAATTCAGTATTATCATCAATAACCATCATAAATAGGGCAGCATACGCTAGAGCCAAGGTTCTATTTTCACACGTACCGCATCCTTATGAATTGCTGTCATTTTAACCTCCTGGAAACGACTTCAACAATAAATCTAACCGTTTTGCATCCACTAACTGCTAGTAATTTTAGGCTGGCTGGTCCACTTGTGAACCACCGTGGCCCACTAGGGGTCCATGGACCACAGGTTGAGAACCACTGCGCTAGAGGACCAATCGCTTCATTCAGACGACAACACAATTCAACTCGATTTCTCTAAGAAATTCCCCTCTGCAGTTACCCTTCCCATTCCAAATAGAAATCGGCAAGATCGGTTGACTTGCTTAAGCCATAAGATTTGTGAGGAACTCTTTTGTCTCCTTCACAGAAGGTTGATTCCTGTAACCTTGTGAGTAGGAACAACATCAGGAAGACATGTCTGATGTCCAAATACCCCGACTGGACGTCCACGAATTAAGCCGTCAGTAGCCTTTGACTGAGCATAATGACACATTTGCAGGTTTGATACAGTCATAATCATTTGAAGGTACTTGGTACCATTACCATCGATACGTTCCTTCAAATCAGCAGTCAGTGCCCAATCTCACAGCCCTACAGCAGGACAGAAAGCACAATCGACCTAACAATATTAATCTTAGTCCTCTTCTTAAGTATTGACACCAACATGCACTCTGGCTGAGGTAGTTCATAACACTATGGGCTCTACCATTCCATTAAAACAACTTCATGATACGACCTACGACTGTTATGTACAACATTACTATGGTATATGAAGCTTTAAATGACGTCAAAGTTGACGCCATATTCATGGACTGACTGATGTGTACAGAGCAGGAGGCCCTCAAATGCACCCGGTGCTTAGTTGAGGAGACCTGGGCCCTAAGCGTTCTTCCCTCCCATTGCAATAACTAGAGGGATACAGCCTAGTATCATAATGACTTTGTTAGAATTACATCATCATCGGACTCGATAAGGTAGGTGACCCTAGTGTTGCCAGTTGATACGCCAATATAACATTTACCGCTGGTATGATAGTTGAAATCGAATAGACTCCATGAATGATTATATTAAGTGCCAATTGAAAAAAAAATGAGCATGCTCGTGAATTTGGGTCATCAGCTGGATGATCAGTAGTAGGTATATATACATGATACATATGAAACAACTGATACAGAATACATTAGTATTCATCCAAATAGCACAAGAATAAAAAATTGTCACATGAAACAAAAAATGTCATTTATATATCACCCTATTACATCCATGGGCTACCCTATACATACATACATACATATTTGCATATATACATACAGACATGTAAACATATACATATATATATATATATATATATATATATATATATATATATATATATATATATATATATATATATATATATATATATATATAATATACATATATATATGGGAATGGATGTTAAGAGGAGATTGTATGAAGGAGTGATTCTGCCGACAGCCCTGTACGGGGTAGAAATATGGAACATAAGAGAGGAAGAGAGGAAGAGTTTGAATATGTTTGAGATGAAATGACTGAGAAGTATGATAGGGGTTACTAGGCTAGATAGAGTGAGAAATGAGGAGGTGAGGAGGAGAACAGCGGTGGAAAGGGAGTTGGGAGATAGGGTTGATAAAAGAGTATTGGGATGGTTTGGACACATGGAAAGAATGAGTGAAGAAAGATTAGGAAAAGAGGTGTGGAAGGCAGAGGTAGAAGGAGTGAGCATGAGGGGGTAATCTAGGATGAGATGGATGGATGGGGTGAAAGGGGCATTGGGAAAGAGGGGAATGTCTGTTGAGGAAGGACGGGAGAGAGCAGAAGATAGGGGTGAATGGAGAAGGGTTGTGTATGGATAATTCTGTGATGCATTAGGGAGAGCGGGTGGGGGATGGGGGGTGAGGGAGTATGTATGAGAAATAAGTTGACTCATCCCGAAGGGATTTCTCCCCGACTTCTTTTTTTCTGGATGAGGGGACGGAGAGGGGGTATCGCCGATTTAACGAAATGACCTTGCTGTGGATGTGCAGTGTCTTGCGACACTGCTTCTGACACAGGGAAGTGAACAAGATGACCCGTCATCCAGGAGGTGCCAAAATAAGAGAGAGGGAGGAGGGTAGAGGGGAGTGGAGTATGTAGGGGATGAAATGGGTGGGAGTGGTTCCTATGCCTTTGTTTCTTGGCTACCTCCCGTGTAATGGGAAAAAGCATTTTGCATATGTATGTATATACATATATATATATATATATATATATATATATAAATATATATATTAATATATATATATATATATATAGAGAGAGAGAGAGAGAGAGAGAGAGAGAGAGAGAGAGAGCGAGAGATAAAGAGAGAGAGAGATAGAGAGAGAGAGAGAGAGAGAGAGAGAGAGAGAGTTGGGCATACAGACAGAGAAGAGCACAGAAAGGCAAGGTGGCAGGTAAATTATTAGTTGTGGAAGGAGGAAAGGGAACAGCCAAACGAGCAAGAAAGGAACCTGGCAATTGAATATCCAGTGGACATACGAGCTAGAAGTATGAAAGGGAGACAGGCAAGTACGCAGATGTACAGACATACAGATATACAAACAAAATAGAAAGGGAAGAGGAGAGAGTAGACAGAAGGGAAATGATATGGGGAAAATAATTGAAGAAGAGAAGGTGAAGAAGAATAAATACGTAGGAAAAAAAGTGAAGAGGTGAAACGACAAGGGAAAGTTGTGCAGAATGAGGGAGAGAGACAAGGGGGATAGGATGTCTTGAATCCCCGGGGAGGTGTCAATACTCCCGAAATATTCGAAACGCGGGTCGTGAGTCCCAAGCGGAACAAAACATTCACACACTAGCAACAGAAACAGACAGGTCGAACGGCCAAAGTGGGTGGAGCTTTCTCAATAATAAAAAGAGGGAGAGATAAGGAGGGTGAAAGAGGAAGAGAGGGATGGAGAAAGAGGAGAAAATGGAGAAGAGGGAAGATGAGTAAGTGTAGGAGGAAAATATTCTGGATGATGTATGTATGCATGTATGAATGTGTGTGTGTATTTAGGAAGTTAGGAGAGGAAGGGGAGGTGAGTCAAGTAGAGAGGATAAGGTAAAAGGTATAGATGGACTTTTAAAGGAAGAGAAGGCGGTAAGGGGAGGAGTATTTTAGAGACCTGCTGAATGTGAAGGAGGTTATGGAGGCATTGGTGGTAGCAGTAGGAGTCGCTAAGAAATTATTGAAATGGAAGAGGGAGATGGATAAGAAATAAGAAAATACGAGGTGGAAATATTTTGAAAATTATTAGATAAGATAAAGTACCTAGGTTAGATAGGTGTCATGCTGCGTGCCTGAAGAAGGGAAGTACAGTAATAGCAGACTGGATAGTGAGGCTGTTTAATGTGTATCTAAGTTCTAAGGGAAGGTAGAGTGCCGGAGGACTAGAGAAATGTCTGTATAATTCAGCTTCTATAAAGGAAAATGGGACAAAAGTGATTGTAGTAGTTTTAAGAGGATCTGTTTGATGAATGCAGTTGAGAAAGCATATAAGAGAGTTTTAATTGAAAGGATAAGGAGAGGAACAGAAGGTGAAGAGCTGTTTGAGTTTAGGAAAGGTAGGGGTTGCAAGGATTAGATTTTTGTGGCAAGGCAGACATATAAGAAAGCTTTGGCAAAAGATATTTCTGGGAGCTTTACAGATTTAAAAAAGGCTTCTGAGAGTATAGATAGGAAGGCACAGGGAGAGATATTGTAGATATATGAGATTAAGGGAAAGCTGTTAAAGGCAGCCAAGAGCTTTTACGGCAGTAAAATTTTGTGTTGGAATTAGAAATGGAAAAAACGATTGGTTCGAGATGAAAGCTGGGCTACGTCAAGGATGTGTCATGTCGTCATAACTGCTCAATTGTGTGCATGGACGGGGCAGTGTGGGAGGCAAATGCGAGGGAAATAGGCAGGGGACTAGAGATAGTTAAGGAAAATGGAGAAAAGTGGAATGTAAGCCAGTTGTTGTTTAGTAACGACACTGTGCTTGTGGCAGGGTCAGAGGATGCATTCAGGCAGATAGTGAAGGAATTCGTAAAGGTATGCGATAAGAAAAATTAAATGTAAAATGTCTTATATGCATATTTCGAATGTTAAAGTGTTTCTTATTTCAAGCTTGGGATATCTAGGTGTACTGTTCATATTGAGCAGGATGAACATGAAAAAAAAAATGCTGTGAGAATTTTATCCATTATATCTAAATTACTTAGATTCTGTGTTCGAAAAAAATTCTGTTGACACTCAAATTTGACCAAGATGACAAAATACTATAATAATATATTGAAACTAGAGTTTGGAGGTAATTCTGAGGAATCGACTTTGAAATTAGACTTAATAGAACGATCTGAGTTTTAAGCATGTTGAACCCACTCATAACAGGGGTGCTTACATCTACCGGATTCCGTTACTAGCTCGAAAAGGTTGGAGGTGGTGGTTACGCCCCTTGAGCACAGAGGTCCCCATATGTGGTTATAGGGGTCTATCTACAAAAACCTAGGAGTTCGTGAATAATTCCTATCCTAACCATACCCCACCTAACTTTAACCTTTAACTCCGACCAAAATATTTATTGAAATGAAATATAGTTATCCAAGTACCTGGAGTGATAGGGTATCAGAATATATATGGTTATGGGGGTCTATCTCCAACACCCTAAGAAGAGTTCGTGAAAAAAAACAGACAGACAAATAAAAGATAATTATTCAAATACATTGGGATATAATGTTTCAGAATATATATGGTTATATGGGTCAATCTGCAGAAATACTAGAATTTCGTGAATGATCCATAATCTAACTATACCCCACCTAACTTTAACCTTTAGCCCTAACCAATATATATATATATATATATATATATATATGTATATATATATAAATATATAAATATGTGTGTGCGTATATGTATAGATATATATATATATATGTATATACATATATACATATATATATATATATATATATGTATATATATATATATAGTTATCCATATACCTGGATTGATAGGATATCAGAATACATATGGTTATGGGGGTCTATCTCCAAAACCCTAGGAGGAGTTCGTGAACAAACAAAAAAATAAACAAACAAATAAACAAACAGACAAATGAAAGATAGTTATCCAAGTTCTTTGAGTTATAAGGTTTCAGAATATATATGGTTATAGGGGTCTATCTGCAAAAACTTAGGAGATCGTGAATAATCCCTAATCTAACCATACCACACCTAACCTTATTCCTTAACCCTAACCAATATATATATAAATATATATATATATATATATATATATATATAATATATATATATATATATATATAATATATATATATATATTGGAAATGAAATATAGTTATTCAAGTACCTGGAGTGATAGGGTATCAAAATGTA
>NC_134804.1:21730760-21738260 GCF_046742065.1 Oratosquilla oratoria | reverse complement strand
TGTGTGTGTGTGTGTGTGTGTGTGTGTGTGTGTGTGTGTGTGTGTATGTGTGTGTGTGTGTGTGTGTGTGTGTGTGTGTGTGTGTGTGTGTGTGTGTGTGTGTGTGTGTGTGTGTGTGTGTGTGTGTGTGTGTGTGTGTGTGTGTGTGTGTGTGTGTCTGTGTATGTGTGTGTGTGTGTGTGTGTGTGTGTGTGTGTGTGTGTGTGTGTGTGTGTGTGTGTGTGTGTGTGTGTGTGTCTGTGTGTGTGTGTGTGTCTGTGTGTGTGTGTGTGTGTGTGTGTGTGTGTGTGTGTGTGTGTGTGTGTGTGTGTGTGTGTGTGTGTGTGTGTGTGTGTGTGTGTGTGTGTGTGTGTGTGTGTGTGTGTGTGTGTGTGTGTGTGTGTGTGTGTGTGTGTGTGTGTGTGTGTGTACTTTATCAATTGCGCTTTTTAAACAGTATCCTTCGTCCTTTTTAAAATTAAAACTATTGCTGAACATAATACCTTATATAATGATATTGTATTAGCCTTATTAAACATTTCTATTATCTATTCCTCTCTCTATATCATACCCCTAAAAAGGTAAATAAACAAAATGGCTATAGAGAAGAGGAAAATTGAGAGAAAAGATTCAACGTGGACCTTCATTTCAATTATCTTAAATTTATATTGTATTATGTTTATTGAATATTTTCATTATTTTTTATGCTTTAACATTTCACATCACAAAAAATGCACAAGACTAAGAACTGGGTCCCATCTCGTTCTATCTCTGTCCATCTCGATCCATTTTGGCTCATCTTGGCCTTCCTTAGTCCATCTTGGTCCAACTCGGTCCATCTCGGTCCATCTCGGTCCATCTCGGTCGTCTCAGTTTTTAGTACCACAGCCCATATCGGTCTATCTTGCTCTGCCTCGGTCCATAACGGTCTATCTCGGTCTATCATAGCCATATCGGTCTTTATTATAACCGCCCACCCCGGCCTATTTCAGTCCGTCTCGGTCTATCTCGGTTAACATCGGTGTATCTCGTTCCATCTCTGTCTATCTCGGTCATCTTGGTCTTTTGTATGACCCTTTTTTTTTACCTGCTTTTTTCTCCTCTTTTTCAACCATACTACCTTTCTATCCTTTCATTTGTCTGCCTTTCTTGTCATCCTTTTCATAGTGTTTCTCTTTCCCACATTCTCCTCCTTCCCCTTCGCTTTCATCTCCCCTGTCCTTCCCTCATCTAACTAGTTCTCATTACTCCTCCAGTTCTCTCCCCTTCTCTTGAATTGGTTTATCATTCCATTTCATCACTCTGTTCTTTATTTCTCCTTTTTTCTTTTACATATCTTCCTTTATGTCCTTCCACATTTTTGCCACCCTAATCCCTGTATGTCCTCTTTTTTTTTTTTTTTATCATTTCTTTATATCTTCTACTTCCGTTTCCTTTTATCATCGGTATCAATGCTATTTGCTTATCGTTTACACTTTTATCAAACTCTACTAAGTCTTTACCTATCGGCACAAACTTACGCACTCTTCCTTCTAATCTTCACCTTCTCCCTCTTTTCTCCTTTCATTTCTGTTCCACTCCTCCCTCCCCTCTCCCTTCCCTTCCCCTCTTTCCACGATACCCTCTTTCGCTCCCTTCTCTTCCCCCTCTCTCCTTTATTTTAATTCTCCCCTTCACTATCAATTCCTCCCTTGTTCTTACCCCCTTATTCCCCTGTTCCCCCAGGAACCTCCTACCTTCCTTTACTCGCTACCTCCATCTCCCCCTCTCCTTTCTATTCTTCTCCATTCCCCGTCTCTTTTCTCTCTTCTCCCTTTGATTTTATTTCCCCTCATCTCTATTTTTCTCTACCAATCATTTCCTTGTTTTTCCTTCTCTTTACCTCTCCTCTCTCCCAGCCATCCCTTTCCTCTAATCTTCCCTCATTTTCTTTTCTGTCCTCTACTGTTTTCCCTTCCCCTGTTCACCTCTTTTAAGTCCCTTTCTCTTTTTCTCCTTTTTACCTCTTCTCCTCTCTTCTCTTCTCTTCTTCCCTTCTTCCCTTGTTCCTTTCTTTCCTTTTTCCCTTCCTTCTTTCTTCCCTTCTTCTCTTCTTCTCTTCTTCCCTTCTTCTATTCCTCCTTTCTTCTCTTCTTCTCTTCTTCTCTTCTTCCCTGCTTCTCTTCTTCCCTGCTTCCCTTCTTCCCTTCTTCCCTTCTTCCCTTCTTCCCTTCTTCCCTTCTTCCCTTCTTCCCTTCTTCCCTTCTTCTATTCCTCCCCTCTTCCCTTCTTCTCTTCTTCCCTGCTTCCCTTCTTCCCTTCTTCCCTTTTTCTCTCCTTGCTTTCTTCTCTTCCCTTTCCTCTTTTCCTCCTTTCTTTCCTTTACCCCAGTATGATTTTCCTTCCTATTTTCCCCTGCCTTCTTCCCCTTTCTCTCTTCCTTTCTTCTCACCGCTGTAATTTCCCTTTTTTCTCATCTGCTATTCCCTCTTTTCTCTTCCCTTTCTTTCCCAAACCTTCTTCATGTTTTTTACTCTCCATCTCTCCACTCACAGCTTCATTCTTCTCTACTCCTCCCTTTCCTGGCCTTCTCTTCCCTCTTCTACTCCTCTAACTTCTCTTTCCTCTCCTATTTCTCTAACTTCTTTTTCCTCTCCCACCCCTTTAACTTCTCTTCTCTCTCTTACTTCCTACCCTTTCCTGCTTTCTACTTCCTTAAATACAAAATTTCTTTATTGTGTACATCTTCTATTACCGTCCTTTCACTTTTCCTCAGTCTTCTAATTCCTTACTTTTCTAGTCTAGACTCTACCCTGCTCTCCTCTCCCTTTCTTCACCCTGACTTCTTACCTCTCTCCTGGTTTTCTCATACATTCACATTTTTTGTTGTCATACCTCTACTCTCCCCCTCCCCCTCCCCCTCCTCCTCCTCCTCCTCCTCCTCCTCCTCTTCCTCCGCCTCCTTCTTATGTTATCATCTCCTTTCGCTGGTATCATCATCTTTGATATTCAGTGTGTCTATCATCTCCCTTCGATGCCTAGCGTGTACACGCGCGCATGCTTACATATGCTATGAAAAGGTACTCCGACGTCGTCGCGGATCCAAGGGAAAAGTCCATTGTCCGAGTGACCCAGCTCACCAACTTTTCCCGGCAACAGTCATTAGCGATGAATAGACTAAGTGCATCTTGGGTCAAGCCCTCTACAACAAAGGAACAACTGTATGGACAAAGGCCGAACCCGGCGCCTTTCGCCGTCGCTCAAGTCGCAGCGACGAAATATTGTTTATATTTCCATGATTTGGCAACATGCATATATATATATAGAAAATGTTTCTGGAAACTTTCCGATGTTTGAACGGAGCTTACCTTGTATTTGTAGAGCAGAACGCTGTTTGGCACAGTAAAGTAAAGAAGACTATCCGAGTTTAATTCATCAATATAGAGTCAAACATGTAACCTACACTCCTCCTCATCCCCCTCATCCTCTATCCTTCCTCCTCCATTCCTCCTCCTACCCCTCTTCCTCCTCCCATATCTCCTGCTCCTCCCCTCCACCTCCTTCTGTTCCTTCTTCCTCTCCTTCTCCTCATCCCCTTCTCTCCCCTTTTCCTCTCCCTTTCCTCCTACTTCCCTTCCTTTTTCATTTCCTCTTCTCCATACCCTCCCGCTCCCACTTCTCCAAACCATTGTGCCTTCCCCTCATCTTTCCCTCTCCTTTCCTTTCCCGTGCAACATTCATTCCCTTCCCTGTCTCTCCTTCTCCTCTCTCTCTCTCCCTCCCACCTTCTATTCCTCCTCCCCTCCTCCTCTCATTTCCTCCTCCCCTCCTTTCCTCCTTCCCTCTTCCCCTCCTCCCCTCCTTCTTTCCTCTCCTCCTCCCCTCCTCCCGTCCTCTCCTACTCCCCACTCCCCACCAATTACTCCCTCTCTCATCTCTACAGCCTCCCGTGCAACCCCATCCACGTAACGAGCATAAGCAATTTCTCATTTCCATACGAAGTTACTAACCGTTGTTGATGAACTGCACTTCATGGAGCCAACTACCCCTAATTTCCAAACGAACCCCTTTCTCGGTATCTCTTGCCACGCGTTCCTTTTTACATCACGTGTCTCACACAGCGGCACATTTCTACCCCATTTTCCTTCTCTTTCTTTACCTTTATCTTCCTCCTCCTGTTCCTTCTACTCGTTTTTCTCCTTCTCCTCTTCTTCTTAATTCTCCTCCATTTTCTCCTCCTCGTCCGCCTGATTCTTCTCCGTTCAACATATCTCCACTAAAGGCTTTATATCTTCCCAGTAAATGACTAGTAATTTGTTAAATTCCTACATTGATGAACTTAAAAATATATACCCATAAACATCTTGTTCTTATCCTTAATTCCTCAAAGTCAGTTTCTTATTAACAATACCTCGCCCAAAACAAACTGTTCTCGACAGTTTGTCCCCGATATCTTACCTTTAGTGGCTTCTCCTTGGTAACATGTCCTATTTAGCTTCTTCTCGACAACTTAATATTAACAACTTATGCTCGGCAGCTCATCCGTGAAAATTATATTTCAACAATTCGTCTTGAACAGCTTATTTCTAGTTACTAGAATTCAATAGCTTCTTTTCCACAGCTCATCCTTGACAGGTCGTCCTTAATAAGACATGCTCGACATATCAGTCTTCATATTTCCGCCTCGACACCTCAGTCTCGATAGCTCGTCCTCGATAACTGACCCATGAAAAATAAGGTCCAGCAGCACACTCCCGTAGATATAGTGTCAAAAGCTTACCTTTGTTAACTCGCCCTCAACAGCTCCCAATGACAAGGCACATCCTTACATTTACTCAGCACAAATAGCTCAACCTTGATGACTCAGGAGCGTATATCATTATAAACATTATTCACTCGACAACAATTGATACACCTCCAGTGTCGATAATCATCATTTCCACTTTGAGTGACGGCTTAATAAGGAAAAAGGGCTTGTTGTTCCTGGAGGGGGTTATTCTTCAAAGGGCGCGCGGAAGGGAGAATAAAATCGGCAGCTTGCTGTATGTTGATGGTAGGGCGCTGGCAAGTAATAGATACTGCTTCTGCAATCTGCAGCTTTCTGAAGGCAGACTCCTTGTGAAGAATTTCCGTTTGGTCTAGCAGTTTCTGTAGAGGAGGCTTCATGTTGTGTATTTCAGTAAAATGCTGGAAAATTGACACCTAGTTTCTATGGGATTGTAGTCGACGTCGCAGTGTAGAGGAGGTCTTACCAATGTATGTGCTGGAGCCGTCACAGCGGCCCTCCTGACATGAAAATTTGTAAACAACATTGGTGGTAGCCTCACTCAGGGCCCTGGGCGCCGTGCTATTCCTCATTATCAGGGAACTGATGAGGTTAGGTTTGCAGAATATTTTCAAGTCTATGATGGCATTTCTGTTAGTTGGGGTGACTCCTCTCCTCTACACTGCGACGTCGACTACAATTCCCGAGGAATTCATCGACCTTTTAGATACCCACCAGACCAAAGGTTCCATAGCATCTTTAGACGCTCAAAATCTCTTTACTGAGATTCCTGTAATAAGAACTATTAATATCATCTTGGATTATGTATATCATCATAGTGATCTCCCACCACCCAAAACCCCACATAACTCCATGAAAGAATTATTAAAAACTTGCACCACAGAGGTCCCTTTTAGATGACCAGAGGGAAAACTTTATATGCAAACGGACGGTGTATCCATGGAGTCACCACTAGGAGTCCTATTTGCCCAAGCATATATGGCTGAAGTAGAACATAGGGTTTTCCAAAACAGTGATATAACACCGCATATATATTGCAGATACATTGATGATATATTTGTTAACACTAACTCAACTAAAGATCTAGAACTATTAAGATACCGCCTCCAAGAGATTTCTGGACTCTCTTTTACTGTAGAATTGAACAACAATGGAACTCTCCCCTTCCTAGAAATATTAGTAGACTCTACACCCAATAAACTTACCTTAAATGTATACCGAAAGCCTACCAACTTAAACAAATGCATGAATGGAAACGGGGAATGCACAGACAATTACAAAAAAGGTGTCATCAGAGCTTACATAAAAAGAGCTTTGCTAGTGTGTTCATCATGGAAAGCTCTACACATTGAACTTAAGCACATAAGACAAATGCTCATAAATAATGGTTATTCTAATACTGATTTTGACAACATGACAAAAGAAATGCTTCATAGATATTATTCCCAGAACAACCCCCTGGGTAAACCCAAAGCAAAACACCAAATAAAGATATTTTATCATAATACTTATACAGAGGCATACAAAAAAGATGAGAAAGCAGTTAAAGACATAATAAAGAAAAATTTCCACCCCGTAAAAAAGGATGATGAAATTAAGGTCATCATATACTACAAAAGTCCCAAAATATCTTCACTAGTTATGAAAAATAACATGTTCAAGCCAGAGGCATTGCAAAGGACCAATGTAATATTTGAATTCACTTGTCCTGAGGAAGACATTGCACTTCCAGCTAGTTACATTGATCATACACAATGCACGTTAGGCAGAAGATTAACGTACCATCAGCAAACAGGGGCAATAAAAGAACATCTAAAGAAATACCACAGCATTGGAATCACAAAGGATTTAATATCTAAACATACCAAAATCATAGGCCACCATAACAACTCCAGAAAGCTCTAACTTCTAGAGGCCATGTACATCAGAGATAAAGCCCCCTCCATCAATTTGCAATGCGACCTAACATCCAATATACCTCTGTACAGTCATAAGATGCAATCATTCGCCTCTTCCTCCCCCTCCCCCTCAGCACAACTCAACTCCACCCCCCTTCACCTCTCCCTCCTCCACCTCCTCTTCCTCCCCCTCCACACAACCCTTCTCCTCATCAGGTCATGGGATCATTTAAAAGAACAGAGGCCACGGGTAATCTGCTAATCACCTCACACCATCCTAAGCGAAGGTCACCCAGGGTCAAGATGTAATCACCAGCCATTTAAACATTTCACCTATAAGGCATGTAGTAGTTATTATTTTTGTTTTTGTTAAATTTAAAATGTAATTTCAATATGTTAAACTTAACTGTAATTCTAAGGTTTGATTTCTAAATATAATCTTGTATATGTCCAACCATTAATGTGATTCAAACTTGTAGTATCATAAATATTTATTGTATCTTTAAAAACAGAAATACCAGAAGATGTCTTTTTAGAGACGAAACGTCGTGTGATAAAATGGAGAATTATAAGGAATTGGTTTATGCCCACCCTATCCAAGGGAAGAATATAATTAGAAAAATAGAAAACACAAGAAAGAAAATTAAAAACTTCCAGAATGCTGTCGTATTCAAACACATATATATATATATATATATATATATATATATATATATAAATATATATATAATATATATATAATATATATACATATATATATGTATATGTATATATATACATATATATATGTATATGTATATATATCTTAGGAAAGTATAATGTAGTAGCACGTTTGTAAAATGACGCTTATTGACACAC
>NC_134804.1:21700760-21703260 GCF_046742065.1 Oratosquilla oratoria | reverse complement strand
AGAAAGAACAGTGAACGAGAGAGGGTCTACAACGACTATAAGCAACATTGAATGAGCGGGATCTACAACGATTACAAGCAACAGTGAATGAGAAGGGTCTACATCGAGCTACTACTACAAGTTAGTGAACCAAGGAAGACGAGGTTGACTTACGTGGAGGAAGCCTACGAGGAGACAGTCGATTCAAATCGACTTTTTTTTATTATTATTTAAAGGTATGACTATATAATTTTGATAAAATAACTGCAATTAGTTTATATGTTATGACTGGGAATGCAACAACAAAAGAAACTAGAAACTCTAAAAGTGATTAGAGAAACAGAGGATCTAAATGTAGAGTTAGAAGCACATCTAAGAATGCTAGAAATGAATGTTATAATTGTAATACCTGGGGATATAAAGCACAAGAGTGTTATTATGAAACTATTTGTAGAAATTACAAATATGAGGGTCATTATGAATATTATTGTAGAAACCCACTTTTTCTATTTGTATTATCAGAAGATTGGACATAGAACACAGTAGTGTAGAAAACCAAATTTTCGCATTCACCCAAAAACAAGAAGAAAACCACCAGATGCAAAATAAAACAGTACTACATAGCTACCCATAGAAATACATAGCATTGTGTTAGGGACAAGTGTGATAGAAGGCTGAAAGAAAACACCAACATCAAAAATAGTTGTAAACTCACTATAACAATTGGAGGGACTTCTGTACGACTTCTCATTGCAAGTAGAGTGTCCAATAAACCTATTAAGATATCTATTGATACAGGACCTGTAGTTAATGTTATAACTACTAAAGTTTTAAACCATCTGAAAGCAGGAGTGAAAATCTTGGAACCAATCCATTACTCATTGCATGGAGTAACTGGAAGTTAAAAACATTAGGTATGGTTGAATTAGAGGTCATCTTATATAGAAATAAGCATTTGCACATTCCAGTGATAGCTGTAGAAGAATTTGCTTTCCAAGAAGATTTACTGATAGGATATGCAGCAATGAAAAAGAGAGCATGGTCATATGTCCTGCTTAGTTAGGAATCTTAGTAAAATCACAGTTAATATAATTGTTTAAATCAACGAGATTTAAAGCCAGTAACAGTAATCAAAGAATCTCTAGAAATAGATAGGAAAGATAACAACTATATTCTAGATAGCGGGGCAGAGCTGTCCAAACCAAAGGAAAATAAAGTCTCATGTGGTGAACACAACTCAGATGTTCAAGAAATCCCAGAGTCTTGGTGGGAAAAAGTGGTGATAAATCCCAGTGATAGTATTAACATAATTATCCCACTAGGAGAACTTCTGACCAGGGATGGCGTACCATCCACTGCCCAAACGGTCTCATGGCTGAATCAGGGATGGGCCTGTAAGTCCTGACAACAGCTGAGCCCACAGCGGGGGAGGTGGTGGGAGCTGGGGACCAGAAGATAGAGAGGTGAGTGCTGTGTCCCATGGGTGGTAGGGGCCTGGGGGGAGGGGAGGGGGGGAAGGTAGTATTGACTCAGGTCAGTCATGATAAGGTCAAGGCTATTCTTACCATTCGTTGGGAAAGGTATGACTTGAGTAAGATGGAGTTGATTTAGGATGTCTGATGTGTCCATTTTATTAAAGTCACCACATATGACAACCTTGGCCGCAGGAAATTTCAATCTCAGTGCATCTGCTGTATCCATGATGTGGGAGACGAGCAGCTGTGCAGTGGAGAAGCGGAGGGGGGGGGCACAACAGAGAAAATGACAGATGCTATATGGTATGGCGAGGATGGGAGGCGACACCCTCACCCACAAAGCCTCTTTTCCCTCAGGGGTTACAACAGTCAGGTGTGAAGGGTTAAGGGTTGTCCTGCAATTAATTACTACACCACCTCCTCGTTTGTCAGTCCTAGGATGGTGGAAAAGTTGGTAGCCCACAATTTTACACACTTCAGGAACCACTTGACACGCTTCAGTAATGGCTACAATGTCAGCGCCGCTGGTATCTTTCACTGTTTCTATAACTTCATCGAGTTTATTGGATACTAGTAAAGAAGGAAGGTCATACAATAATCTTGGCACTTCGAGGTGTTTGTACTCTTTTTTGGGTCAGGGTTTTCTTTTCCATTTTCCTGTGGTAACGACTAAGATGGTTTTGCTCTCGTACTTACCTTGCCTTGGACTGAGATTGCGGAACAAAAGAAGTGCTTGCAGGTGCACAATAACGTCCATAGGGTGGTGGCCTGGATCGCCACAGGTCGGTGGGGCAGTAACGGAGCATGGGAACACACATTGTCACATACTAACACGGGCACTGCACTTCACAAATGTTTCAAGAATCGTAGATGGAATATCCAGGATCACTGTCAACAGCATCAGAAAGGAGATCTTAATAATAGAAGGGTGGTGGAGTCTGCTACGGAGCACCAACAAGCATGTCCTCATCCAACGAGGTCAATACAGCAAGTGTGTGTGTATGTATGTATGTATGTATGTATGTATATATGTATGTATGTATGTA
>NC_134804.1:21690760-21695760 GCF_046742065.1 Oratosquilla oratoria | reverse complement strand
CGAGCGTTTCCGTACGCTCGTTCGGGTGCGCCGCGTTTTAACTTTCAATGGAGTTCAATGGGACCTTTCACACGACGCGTTTTGCGGTCCCATTGAACTCCATTGAAAATTAAAACGCGGCGCACCCTAACGCAGGTACGGAAACACTCATGTGAGAGCGGCCTTTTGGGTAGACGTTGACAGGAAAACTGTTAATGTTCTAAAGTCTCTACCAAGAGAGATCTATGGGAAGACCCGATGACTGTTATTGATTGCTGCGGGGATGGAGGTTTCCAGTCAGTGAAACTCAACTCGGCAGTTGCCATTATTAGCTTCTTACAGAACTCATTCTCATCTCTTCTCTCCGTTCACTCTCTTCTTCGTTCCTTTCTCCTCCTCAAATACATTTCCCCCTCCTCCTCCTCTCCTCCTCCCCTCCTCCTCCCCTCCTCCTCCCCTCCTCCTCCCCTCCTCCTCCCCTCCTTCTCCCCTCCTCCTCCCCTCCTCCTCCCTTCCTCCTCCCATTCCCCGTCTCCCACCACATCCAGGTCTCCTCCATCAAGTCATCTATCGCCATTAGCTAGTCCTTCCACTCATCTATTCCACCCGTCCATCAACTCTGCTATCAGTTATTAATTGATGAATCCACTGCACTGACCCAGCCTTCCATTCCCAGCCATCAAGGCAAACACCACATCAATTATCGGATTGATGCGTCTCTCAGAGTTGACGATCGACTCACTTTCATGGAGTTAGCAAACCCCCTTCAACCCGATGACATATACCAAAGATTGTCTTTATTCTGGCTAGAGTCGGATGATTTTAGTTGTTCAAAGGCAGATTTTAGGAAAAAAGAACGGGGTAGTGAATAATCGCAAACAACCCATCGGGTATCGAGGTCGCCTCACAAATGAATGAAATCATCCGGAGTTTGCTAGAATCAACATCTAGGAAACATGTCATCGCATTAAGAGATTATGGAGGATCTTTCAGAAACTGAATGAAAATCACTTGGTAGCAGTTGTTGCTAATACCAGAGAGAAGACAATTACGTATATCATCATTTAATTGAGACACTTCCTTCCTTTTAATCATGAAAAGTACTGTTTGTTCATGGAACTATGTAATACTATTGAGTACTCTCATAGAAATCACGTCAACACTGAATAGCTAATAGCTTTATGTCTACCGGTCTATTTGGACAGTCTTGTGGGGTCATAAGAGATCCTTGGTCATCGTGGAGATCCTGACTATCCAATTCAAAATAATTAAAGTGTCTTATTGAGTCCTCTCCTTCAACATCATAACACAATCTACGGATGTTGTTCTAATTAAGGAACAACTTTTAAGCATTAACCTAAGCACAAACTGAGACACAGGTGACACAGGCGACGTATCACAGAGCAAGGGCAGACCTTTCTGTTGCTGAACTGAAGTAGTTTTAATTCTCTCTCGATTGAAAAGCTTCAAGATGTACCACCTCAGCATTTCAATTGAGAAAGAACTTCCAACTGTACTTATCTAGCAACAGGAAGTCTGCTTTTGGTCTGTGTCACCTGCGTCGCTCGTGTCACCTGTGACTCAGTTGGCTCTTGGACTTACAGAGAGCGAATCCAAGCTTGAAAGGGGTCTCAGTTGGTCGATTGAGACCCCTACTTATTTGATGCACCCTACACAGCTGCTGCTATCTTCTCTCCACGCAATCTCCCCCAAATACAGTTCCCTCATCCCATCACCCACCCATTCCCTCTCCCCTTTCCTCCCAATCTGTCACCGTCTCATCCCCCATCATCCGGAACCAAACCGTCTTGTTGAACTGGTAATCGTTCTCAATAATCACCTCACCCTCATCAATATCCTCCCCAACCCCCTCCTCCTTTCTTCCTCTTTCACCTCGCCTTTGTACCTTATCCTCCTCTTCCTCCTCTCCTCTGCATTTTCCTCCTCACTACTTCACCCATTTTCTCTTTCATACCTCCAATTTTTATCACTATTCATATACTCTCCTTAATGCCTCATTTTCCTTTCTTCCATAATTTCCTTGCCACAGCCTTTGTACCTTACCCTCCTCCTCCTCCTCCTCTCCTCTGCATTTTCCTCCTCACTACTTCACCCATTTTCTCTTTCACCCCTCCAATTTTAATCACTATTCCTATACTCTCCTTAATGCCTCATTTTCCTTTCTTCTATAATTTCCTTGCCACAGCCTTTGTACCTTACCCTCCTCCTCCTCCTCTTCTCCTCTGTATTTTCCTCCTCACTACTTCACCCATTTTCTCTTTCACCCCTCCAATTTTAATCACTATTCATATACTCTCCTTAATGCCTCATTTTTCTTTCTTCCATAATATCCTTCCCACCGCCTTCCACTTCCACTCTCCTTCAACTTCCACTTCTCCCACATCTATTCATTACCTTTGTTTTACTCTTTTTCTCTTTCTTCCTTTTTTCCTCCCATCTTCCTTCTTTCCTTCCCACCTTTTTTCCTTCTATATCATTTCCTTTGTCTTTATTCTCCTCCCTCCTTTTCTTTCCTTACCTTTCCTTCCTCTTTTGCTTCATCCCCTTACCTCCCGTTTTCTATTCTGTCTCACCATGCCCTTCTTCTCTCTTTCCTTTCTTTTCCCCCAATTTTCTCTTCCTGCCTCCTTTTTTGCCTTTTCCTTCGTTTCTTTTCCCTGTCTTATCCTCTTCATTTTTCTTCTGCTTCTCTAATTCTTCTTTCTCTTCCTCCTTATCTTCTTCTTCAATTCCTGTTCCTCCTTTTCATCTTACCACCATCCACGTTTTGGTCACACTCCCTTGAATATATGGGATTGCTACATTAACCATCTTTACATATCTTGTTTTGGTTGACACCGCAGAATTTTACATGGCTTAGGGTAGGAGGAAGCTCTTTCCGTCAACTATCTGGCTATGATGATATTCTTTAAAACATTTGTTCTTTCCCAGTGACAATCGATTTTACTTGGCTGAAGGCAGAACCTCATGCTAAAGATGTTAATCTTAAGTCACCTTTCATTCTCCCCCCCCCCGTTTTTTTTTTTTTTTTTTTTTCAAGCCTCTTTTTCCTTATCTCATTCTCCTTTCGGCTCTTCTGAAGTGCCTTTTCTGTGCTTTCATATCATCAATTCCTTGCGTCCTCCCCCAGACCCCTTTATTCTCCACCTCTCATCTCCACCCTTCCTCCAACTCTCACGTCCAACCTTCCTCTTCCTTCCCCCACTTCTCACAACCACCCCTCCTCTTCCTCGTATTCTCCTCACCTCCACCCTCCATCATCTCCCTCTACCCCTCATCGTCATCCTCCACCCCCGGCCCCGCCCCGTTTCACCGTTCCGCCCCGTCGGGTTTATCTGCCGGAGCCGTCTGTCTGTTCCGGCGGCGGTGGCGTCGGCAGGGGAGGCCGGGACCTGTTCCCCCTCCTCCTGCCCTCAGCCGCCAATCGTTGTTTACATATTGTGTCCATCAGCCGCCGTGTATTTACGCTGATACGCACATTATTCCCAAGGCTTGGGTTGAAGAGAAGAAGGAAGGAAGGAGAGGGCGGAGGGGAGGAAGAGGGTGATGGAGGTTTTCTGAGGCAGAGGAGGAGAGATGAAGGGGAATTCGGAGGCTGAAGAAGAGAAGGAAGTGAAAAGAGAGAGAGACTGAGAAAGAGGAGTAAAGGAATGTAATAGAGGCAAATGGAAGAAAAAGATCTAGAAGGAAGAAGGTAAGAAAGTCAGAAGTGAAACGATTCAATGGCATGGAGGAAAGAGGAGGAACAATCGAAGGAAAGGATAAGAAAAAGTTTGATCAAGTGGTGGAGGAAAAGGAAATGAATAGATGGAACGGAACGGGGTGAAAGAAAAAAGGTTAAGTCAGGGGAGAAATGGTTGACAGAAAGAAATGAGAAGAGAAATGAAATAAAGAAAATATAGAAAGGAAGGGTCAGTGGTGGAGGAAAAGGAAATGAATAGTTGGAACGGAACGGGGTGAAAGAAAAAAGGTTAAGTCAGGGGAGAAATGGTTGACAGAAAGAAATGAGAAGAGACATGTAACGAAGAAAATAAAGAAAGGAAATGTCAGTGGTGGAGGAAAAGGAAATGAATAGATGGAACAGAGCGGGGTGAAAGTAAAAAGGTTAAGTCAGTGGAGAAATGGTTGACAGGAAGAAATGAGAAGAGAAATGAAATAAAGAAAATATAGAAAGTAAGGGTCAGTGGTGGAGGAAAAGGAAATGAATGGAAGGGATAGAACGGGTTGGAAGAAAAAAGAATAAGCCAGGGGAGAAATGGTTGACAGAAAGAAATGAGGGGAGAAATTAAATGAAGAAAATATAGAAAGAAAGGGTGAAGAACGGGTTTGTTTGTAAAGGAAGAATAAATGAGTGAATGGAATGGAGAGTGGAGAAAGAGGAAGCAGTGGATAAAATAAGTGAATATCGAAGAATGTAAAGATAAAAAGAAAGGATTTGGGGAATAACAAAATACTGGGAATAGGAATTGACAGTAGCTGGAGTTGAAATTATATACGAGAAACTACAGAATATGATGAGGTGACTTAAGAAAAAAAATCTACGAAGCAGGAAAGAGGAAGAGAATGAAATAACAGAGAGAAATTTGGAATAACATTAAGGAAAAAGGAAGGTAAGGGGAGGAAAGGGAGGGATAAAGTGGAAATCAAAATGTAATAGACAACGAGATGAGGGATATAACAAGAATGAGTAGTTGAAAGAATGAGAGAAGATATGTATTGAAAAGGACGTTGAGAAGATATATGGATAGATATACCGAAGGAAAAAGGAACAATTAAGAAAAAAAGAAAGACTAGTAAAGTCAAGGAAGAGAAAAAGAGCAAGAATGGAAGTAAAAAGAAAAGAAAGGAAAATGGTTGGAAAAAAGAGGAGACGAGAGAGTTTGGCAATGAAAAATAAGGAGGGGGGTATTGTAAATAAAAAGATCATACTAAAGAAATGTAATGAAAAAGCTTACACACATCAACACATTGTCACATACACACACATACACGCACGCACA
>NC_134804.1:21676073-21683573 GCF_046742065.1 Oratosquilla oratoria | reverse complement strand
GGGTGAAAGACTGGAGGAGGTGGATAGTTTTAGATACTTAGGTGCGAATGTGGCAGGAAAGGGAGGAGTGGGGGTGGAGGTAAAATGTAGATTAAGAGAAGTAAGTAAATGCCTTGGTAGATTGAAAAGTGTAATGAGAAATAGACATTTGGGAATGGGTGCTAAGAGAAGGTTATATGAAGGAGTGATTGTGTCAACAGCACTGTATGGGGCAGAAACATGGAATATGAGAGAGGAAGAGAGAAGGAGTTTGAATGTGTTTGAGATGAAATGTCTGAGAAGTATGATAGGAGTTACTAGGTTGGATAAAGTGAGAAATGAGGAGGTGAGGAGGAGAACAGGGGTGGAAAGAGAGCTGGGAGATAAGGGTGATAAAGAGTATTATGATGGTTTGGACACATGGAAAGAATGAGTGAAGAAAGATTAGTAAAAGAGGTGTGGAAAGCAGAGGTGGAAGGAGCACGCCCAGAGGTGACCCCATGGGAGTGCTCTTCGCTAACTTTTATATGGAACATATTGAAGAAGAGATATTCTGGCAGTAGCACCATCCAAAGCCAGAAATCTACGCAAGATAAGTGGACGATATTTTCATCAGTGCCAACACAGAAGAAGTCGTGAACTTAATTTCCAAGTTCAAAACAAATTCCTGCCTCGACTTCACCCACGAGATAGAACAACACAGCAAGCTCCCTTTCCTCGATATTTTGGTTCGTCGTGAAGCTGGTTCATTTTCAACTGAAGTTTATACCAAATCCACCATTCTCGGATTCTGCCTTAACGGTGCAAGTGAGTGTCCTGAGCTGTATCGACGCAGTGTCATCAACGCCTTCGTCAAAAGAGCCCTCACCCACTACTCAACTTGGACCGCCACGAACGCAGAGATTAAGAGAACCACCCAGCTTCTCAGCAACAACAATTATCCCATGCAAGAAATAAATAGCGTTATACGACATCGACTGGACACATTTATGCACCAACAAGGACAACAACCAGTTACACAAAACATAAAACTTTTCTATAGTGGTATTATGTCTTCAGCCTACAAGGATGACGAGAAAGCCCTCAAAAATATAATTTACATGAAGTCACACCCACCGACCCGGCTTAAAAAATCGACCTCGTCATTTACTATAAGACAAGAAGGACATCCAACTTAGTCGTAAAGAACAGCTGCCTCCCTAAGACAGGTGAATTGCAAGAGGTGAACGTCGTGTACCAACACACATGTTTCAGTGGTGACTGCAGTCGCCTAAATTCTTGGTACATTGGCGTCACCACTACTACACTGTCAAAGAGGATTTTAGCACATCTGCAGAACGGCGCCATAACAAGACACTACATGTACGAGCATAGAATTGCACTTAAGAGGCACCATATGGAAGGCACTGCCACCATCATTGAAAGAAATAACGACCCCAGAAGACTAAAGATGACAGAAGCGGTGCTAATTTACAATAAAAAACCCGCTATCAATATCCAGCAGCAGCCTGAAACGTCGTTACCAACCAAAAGATAGAGAATGCATCACGCACGCTGATTGGCCGGCGGACGTTTCAGCTCTTCGCTCTCCGCCGATAATTATATATCACCATATGACCAAACCAAGTCATTTTTTGTAAAAAAAAAATTGACCAGTCAACATCTCCTGAAGATGGCCAGTTAAGGCCGAAAGACGTCTAGAGGAAAACACCATGGTCTTAAGTACTCTACTCAGGAATCTGCATCCAGACGACCGCACATTGGTGCGTAACATAGAAAAGAAATTCTATAAACAGAATAATGCTATCACAGCTGTTGACTTTAACAACACATGCATATATATATATATATATATATATATATATATGTATATATATATATATATATATATATATATTTATCATCATTCTATTATATACAACATTTCTTGCCAAAGGGAGAACCTCCTGCCTATGTATACGCATATACATATATATGTATATATGTATATATATATATATATATATATATATATATATGTGTGTGTGTGTGTGTGTGTGTATCTGTGTATATACATACGCATATAAATATATGTATATATATATATATGTACATACATACATATATGTTTATATATATACATATATATATGTATATACATATACATATACACATATATATATATATATATATATATATATATATATATATATATGTATATAATTCTGGACATCTTGTTTGGTCTCTTGAAACCGTCTACTGAAGAAGAAGAGATATGACGTCACGACTGAGGACCAGCCAATCAGAAGAAAAGACATGATGTCACGACATCCACTTTGTGGGTCCTAAGGAACCCCAGCGCTGAGCGCGGGACGTCACAATTGCTAATTTTCCAATTTGCCAATTTTTTTATTTACAATTTTCTTATTGCATATTTTCTGACCATTAATATTTAAAATTTTCACATTCAGTATTTAAAAGTATAGCCAACTCCTGAAATAGCATCTATGAGGCATGATGAGTTTACTAAAATATTATGAACCGTATAAATCATATGATACGTAGTGTTCCAAGCAACGACGACATGGCGTCACATTCTTCTGCATTTCACTTCTTATAAATAATGAAGTCACTGCATTGTCTTAATAAAGATTTTAGTGGCTATTTTATTAACAATGTATCATTTCAAATTTCATTTGACCCAACGGGTCACGGGTGGTCTAGTATGTGTGTATATATATGTATATATACATTATTATATATATATATGTATATATATATGTATATAGATATATATGCATATATATATGTGTATATGTATGTATATGTATATATATATATGTATATATATATATATATATATATATATATATATAAATATATATATATATATATATATATTCTTTCCCTTTCATTGTGATAGCCAAGGGAAGATAAGTGTCGTATCAATTCCCATGCTGTATCTGTATATTTGATCTCATGCCGAGGTAAGATCATTGTCATTATTGAAATTTATCAGATATCCTACTAATTGTCATTGTTATTAGATTAATTAACGTTATTACCATCTGATGCCTAAGTTGATCGCCATCTTCGTCTTTTAAGTCCCTCGCCCTCCTCTTTTTTTTTTTTTTTTTTGTCTTCCATTTCCTTCTGACCCTTTCCTGTACCCTTTCCCTATATGTCTCTCATTTCAACTTTTAATCAGTCGTCGCCTCGAGTTTCACTAGGTAGAATGCTCGCACAACCACAATGGCTGGCAACGGTTCTCGGAACCCCCAAACAGATCTTTCTTGGAAAAAGAAACTTTGGGCTCCTGTCGGTATTTTATTAGTCTGGAACTATTTCTATTCCACTGACTCAAAGTTGAAAAGGAAAGGTGAGCAGTCGCTGGGTGTTAATTATCCGTGTTTGAAAAAGAAGGCAAGAAATCTAGCCAAAGTTGATAGAAAATAGATATAATTTTTATATTATTTGATCTATTTTCTATCATTTATATATATTTTTTCGCATCCGACCTAGTTATGGACCAAAAGGTCTCCTGTCGGGATGCTCCGCCTTTGTAATTCTTTGTTTTTGTGAGACCTTTGCCCCAGACCATGAGATCAACTGCCAGCCCCTCGGGGCTACACCTCTTGCTGGAGGTGAGGTACTTATTAGGTTTTGAAAATGGGAAGCTTCGAAGTTCACTTTGCAGGACCACCACGTGCACTTACCCGTCATTAGTCTCTTCAGTTCTCAAATTTCTCACGATGATTGGAAATCATTATCGATTTCATTCCGGTTAGGGAGAGATCAATATACATCTAAAGCCATAAACTAGCTCTTAGCAAGGAAATCCTAGGCTAAGTTGAATTAAACTATCTAGCATTAGCCAGAAGAAAATCTAGAAAGATAGCATAGTAGCAAGGAAATTGATTGAAAAATGCTAAACCTCAAAGTTAGATGTTTTGAAGAGGTAAAGAATTCCTCCCCTTGCCAAAACGATTACGCATATATACATCATTAATATCATCATTATCATATAACTTTGCTGTCACATACCCATCTACACTCTCACTCACTCACCCACTCCGCTGGATCTTGAACCTCGCGTAGATTCTGGTCCGTCAACAGTAAGCCTCACCATGCCCTTCGGTCCTGTGCTGCTTCCATCCAGGTTGCTTTATCTATTCCTCTTCTGTCTATTTCCGCATCCACACCATCCATCCATTTCATTCACCCTCTGGGTCTTCTTCCAGGCATTCTACCCATCATAGCTCGTTCTGGAATTCTATGGTACTCCATACGCGCCACATGCCTAGCCCATCTCAATTTTGTTCTACTTATAACATGTTATTTTCTCTTGTTTAGTTACTTCTCTCAGCTCATTATTGTGTCGCCCTCTCCACCTATTCTACACTACAATATCTTATTCAATTCTACTCCTTTTAATCCTGTGGTTTTCTTCTCTCCTAGTTACTCGTTATGATCATTATCCTCTTCTTATCTTAGATTTCACCTTCACCTCCTCCCCCTTGTCCCAAATCCTTCCACCCTCCTCTTTCTCTTTCTCCCATTTCTTTCTTCTTCCTTATCTGATATCCCCCACCTTCCTTTTCATTCTCCTCTTCCTCTTCCTCCTCTTCCTCCCCTTCTCTTTAATCTTCTCACTCTTTATTCCTCTACCTTTCGCCCTCCTATTTTCCTTGTTCAACTGGAAAGGAGCCGAAAAGGAAGGGGTGAAAGAAGAGAAAGAGAGAATACTCAGGATGAAGTCTTGGAGAGGAAATAAAAAATCTACTGTTACTTGACTCTATGCTCCCACACACAAACCCGCTTCCACTTCCCTGCACACCAGTTTCCGCAAATGAACCCTACACCCATTATTGGGATATAACCGATTTATTCGAAGTCTCCGACTGACTGTTTCCGAGCGAATCATCAACTCTTTCCCGTGTGGAGTGATATATATATATATTTCATTCGGGTTGTGTCAGATTATCATATTCATCACTGTGAAACCTTCTTATATATATATATATATACATATATATATATATATATATATACATATATATATACATATATATATACATATATATATATATATATACATATATATATATATATATATATATATATATACAGGGTGGGGCAGAGCAACTTGTGTTTTCAAATTTGGCGTCCTGAAGCGGTGGTTGCTACGAGGAGGGTGGGGGTAGGCACATTCGAGAGGGCGGAGTGTAAAGTTGTGCTGCATTGCTTTGTTCAGTTAGCATCATGAAGTGGACGAAGGTGGAGCGCGCGTTCGCTGTTGAGGCATACTTTTCCAGCAGTTGCTCAATCATCACCATGCAACGTGCATTCTGTACACATTTCAATATTGCGCCCCGTGATCATGTTCCTGGCCAGCAGTCGATTGTTCCATGAGTAAAGATCTTCAAGGAAACTGGTGATGTGAAGAAAAAACAAAACAAAACAAAAACTGGGCTTCCATGAACCGCAAGGTCGCCCCAAAACATTGATGCGGTAAGGCTTTCTGTTTTGCGATCCCTTCAACGCTCTGCCCGCAAACATGCAGCTACTGTTGGATTGTCTGCTCGTTCTGTGAGGTGAATCCTCCATGAGGAACTAAAATTTCACGGCATACACAGCGCGTGTGTCAATGTATGTTTTGCGGCAACATTTCCCAGGACGCCTCATCTCCTTAAGGGAAAATCTGCAGTGACCAGCACGGTCACCTGATTTAGCAACCTGCAACTATTTTTATGGGGCTATCTAAAATCCTTTGTTTACAACGATTGTCCTAGGACCCTGGTTCACCTGAATAACGACATTCGTCAAGCAGTCGCCAACATACCCGTTGATGTGCTGGACAGAGTTGAACAAAACTTCCGAGTTCGATTAACGCAGTGTATTGAGAATAATGGATGCCATCTGCCTGATATCATCTTTAAAACTGGGAAAACATATAATTTAAATGTTGTACTTGATGTTGTTTAAAGAATTAAAAACATATCTGCATTAATTTTGTTTTAATTTATTTTCAAAATAAGCAAGTTGCTCTGCTCCACCCTGTATATATATAGACGCACACATTGCCCTTGTAGCTTCCTCCTTATTCCTTGTAACGGTATCTGCAACATCTTCTGCAGTACCTTCATGTGGCCTACGTCATAAGCCTTCTCTAGATATATGAAAACAAAAATAAGTACATACCTTTTGCCGAAAATATCTAGTATGGCAGGCTTACCATAGAATTATGTTCCAAATACCCTCTACATTTCCTAAACAAACAACATCTCTCCCCAATCATTTCCTCTGTTTCTCTCCTAATTCTTTCAATTGACAACCTATCCTCAGTAAAAATGCTACATTTATATTTCACTCTTTTCCTTTGAATAGCGGAATTATAAACGAATTCCTTCAGTCATTCTACATATTCTCCTCCCTTAAGCAAACACAACCTCACTAGCCAGCTCACTATAGCTCCTGTCTTTGTCAGACAATCCGCATGACACCCATCCAACCCATATGCCTTATTAGTTCTCATCGCTTTCAATGCTATTTGTATCTCATCTTTTCCTATCCTCGTGCGCTATTTTTCTCTCATTGAAGTAATTTCTCTAGCTCTCATATTTGCTAAAATCACTTCCTCCAACATCAACAATTCTTTGAAATAATTTACCAATCTTACCTTACTGCCTTCACTTACATCAACATCTGTCCATTTGCACCCTTTACCCCTTTTCACTCTACAGATTCCTCCTTTCCCGCCCTCTTCACTTCTTTGCATTTTATTTTCATTATTTCAAAAGTTCTCAGTTAATCTCCTACCCTACTTTACATCTACCCTTCCCTTTGCCTACTTAAATTTTCCTTCTCTTTTTTTTTTTTTTTTGTCGCTCATATGACTTGTAGCCAATTTTGATGCTCCACCATGACTTTGTATTTAGTTATTATAAAATCCATAAAAAAATTCCGTTACGTGGGATTAAATCCTTTGAATTACTTCATCAACCCTCACTCTCCTAGAACATGCTGCTACTCTAAGTTGAACAAAGCCGTCTAACGTTTATCAAAATAGAATCCATAAAATCATCAATATGAGTTCAATGTCTTTAAGGTTATATTCTTATCATAGAATAACGACTTTATTCAGTAGTTAACGATCTTTTCTCAGAGGCTCAAAGATTATATTGATTAACGGGCTGAGGAGTGTCTCAGCCCCCAAGAATATTATTCTTTATACAATTAATCTGCTTACTATATCTCTACTTTGAGTTCCTCTTTTCCCTGGCTTCTCCCTCTGCCCCCTCGTCGTCCTCCCTTTCTTCTTTCTTCGTCCAATTTCTCCTCTATCTTCTCCTTCCTTTTATTTCTTCTGGTTTTCGTCCTTATCCTCATTTTTTAATTCTTCCTCTTCCTTCTTTCTCCCCTCCTTCTATTCCTCCCTTTTCTTCTTTTCCACTCCATACCTCTTCTTCTTTCTACCTCTTTCTTCTTCTCCTCCCTCTTCCTCCTTTCTCCCCCTTCCTACTTCTCGTTTTTTTCTCACAC
>NC_134804.1:21671073-21673573 GCF_046742065.1 Oratosquilla oratoria | reverse complement strand
ACCTTACATTTACCCATATTCATCTTTAGCTTTCTTCTATCACACACTCTCCCAAACTCTGTCACCAGCTTCCTCAATCCCTCCTCCGATCCTGCCATAAGCTCAGTGTCATCCGCAAACAACAACTGGCTCACCTCCCACTTTTCTCCATTTTCTTTAACCATCTCCAATCCCTGACCCACTACCCTTGCATTTACTTCTCGCACTACCCCATCCATGTATAAGTTAAACAGCCAGGGCGACATAACGCATCCTTGACGAAGTCCCACCTTTACCTCGATCCACTCACTCTCTCCATTTCTAATCCAATCCTGACACAAGCTCTACTACTCTCATAAAAACTCTTGATATCTCCTAGAAGCTTTCATCCTACCCCATATATCTTCATAACCTGCCATAGTGCCTTTCTGTCTACCCTGTCGTAAGCCTTTTCCAGATCCATAAAAGCCCAAAAGACATCCTTCTCCTTTCCTATAGCTTTCTCACATATTTGTCTTACCACAAAGATCTGATATACACAACCTCTACCTGTCCTAAATCCACACTGTTCCTCACCAATTACTCTCTCTGTTCCTCTCCTAATCCTCTCAATCAAGATCCTCCCATAAGCCTTCCCAACTACACTTAACAAGCTAATCCCTCTGAAACTACTACATTCACACTTGTCCCCTTTTCCCTTGTAAAGTGGAACTACAAAAGATCTCCTCCAGTCCTCCGGCACTATACCCTCTCTCCAGCAAACATTGAATAACCTCACCAGCCAGTCCACCATCACTGTACCTCCTTTTTTTAGACATTCTGCATGGCATTCATCCAGACCAGGTGCCTTACCTGCTTTCATCATCTTAACAACTGTCTTCACTTCATCCTTCCTTATTTCTCCTTCATTTCCCTCACTCATCACTCTCATTTTCTTAGCATTTCCCACTGCAACTAACTTTCCCTCCCTATCCTCCATCACATTTAGCAACTCCCTAAAATATTCTGCCCATCTTCCCTTTACTGCCTTCTCTTCCATTATCATCTCTCTATCTGCACCTTTTACCTTTTCTTCTCTACTTGATTCGCCTCCTTTTCCTCTCTTAATTTCTTTCCAAAACATCTTTTTATTACTTTCAAAATTTTCTGTCATACTCTTACCCCACTTCACATCTGCTCTCCTCTTTGCCTCCTATACCTTTTGCTTTACTTCTCTTTTCTTTTCTTTGTACCTCTCATATGACTCCCTCGTCCTATTTTGTAACCAATATGTGAAAGCTGTCTTCTTCTCTTCTACAACCTTCTTTGTTTTCCCATCCCACCATTCACTACCCTTCCTTCTATTTCCTCTTGTCCTTCTTGTTTCACACACCATCCTTGCACACTTTGTGACTCCCTCCTTGAACCATCCCCATTCCTCCTCCACACCTAGCTCTACTCTATCCTTTACTCCCTTCCACTCCTCCTTCAGCTTCTTCTTGTACTCCTTCTCCTTTTCCTTTCCATTTAAAGAGTTCACTCTAAGCACCTCCCTATCTTTTGTCCCTTTCTTCTTTCTCCATCTATCCTCCACTCTCAATTCACCTTCCACCAATTAATTATCTGATATTCCCCCACCCTTAGTACATGTACATCCTTAGCTCATCCTATCATAATCCTATTTACCACTACATAATCCATCAACGCTCTATCTACCACCCTTCCATCCACCACCCTCTCCCATGTGTACTTATGCTTGACTTTCTTCCGAAACACTGTATTTGCTATCATCAACTCTCTTTCTAGACACATTTCCACCATCAACTCTCCACTACGATTCTTTCCTGGAACTCCACATTTCCCAACCACTCCATCAATTTGACCATTTCCTACCCTAGCATTAAGGTCTCCCAGTACTATGACATTGACATTTCTCCCTAAATCTTCTATACACTCATTTAATCTATCCAAAAGGCCTCCCTTTCTTCTACACTCTTCTCACTGCCAGGCCCATATACACTTAGAAAGACCCACATTATCCTTGAGGAAATCTCCTTCCACTCCACTACACGTTTATCTATCTCTTCACTTACTAGAATAGCCACCCCTTCCCTCCCTTGCCCTCTCTTCACTCCTGATAACCTCCCACTTACACTTCCAAACTTACACTCACCCTTCCCTTTCAACTTAGTTTCACTCAAAGCCAACACATCCATCTTTCTTCTCACAAACATACTACCTATCTCTTGTTTTACTCTCATCTGTACTACATCCACGTACATTAAAATACCCAAACCTTAGGGTACTTGTCCAAAAACTCCAAGACTCTCTTATGGCTTTGCTTTTTCTTTTAGGAATTTCCCCTGTGGGGCTACAAGGAGAAGGATGGCTAGTCCCACTCCCCGTCTCTTCCTTCTCGCCTCTTACGATCCAAGTGGAAATACTTGGTAGCAGTATTCTTTTCCCCCACCACAGGGAATTCCCCCACTACAGAAAATGAATACTCAGAGAAATGGTACGGGACAGCAGCAAGGGGTTGGGG
>NC_134804.1:21653573-21658573 GCF_046742065.1 Oratosquilla oratoria | reverse complement strand
TATCCGGAAATAGATTCAATTTGGAAGTAGGTAGAAACAAATTTGCCAACCGTGTAGTAAATGAATGGAATAAACTTCCTGCACAGGTAGTGCAATGTAGTCCAGTTCGAGGCTTTAAGAATCAGTTAGATAAATACCTAAGTAAGATGCTGTAATGATTATAATTTATCTTATATTATTTGCTTTTGTTTTGTTATCATTTGTCTGTCTGATTTTCATTTATTATTAGTTATATGTTAATTTATTATTATTTACTATTTACCAGTTTGTTTATTACTTAACTATACCTATGCATTTATTTATGTATTTCATTTGTTATTTACATTATTATAGTTTTTATTTATTGTTTTATTATTATGATTTTTTTTTCGCATCCGACCTAGATATGGATCAAAAGGTCTCCTGTCGGCATGCTCCGCCTTTGTAATCCTTTGTAATCCTTTGTTCAACTGGTGAGGTGGAGATTAGGTGGGGTGCCATGATGATGCTTTGGTGGTCGGTGACTGAATATAACATTCTTGGGGGGCTCTTCCCAAGGAGGTTCAGCAGCGGTTGGAAGTGGTTGCGAAGGATGGGGCATAGGAATAAGCAGTGGAGGAAAGAGACCAGCTCCGTCCCGCAGGCACAGACGGTCTTCAGATAGCGGGTTTTCCAGTGGTTGACACGGATTCTTGAGATGAGGTGAAGAATGTGGGTTGGAAGTGGATGAGGGTGGGTCCAGAGGGTTCCCTTATTGCATGTTTTGATGGGCCAGCCTCGGGTAGCGGCAGTCCCGGCATATTCCTCTGACCAGAGCTCCCATGTTGCTTGGTCAATTTTTTTGTTGGCATCACTTGTTGAAAAGCAGAGCGAGATGCAATCCTCTTCAGAGGTTAGGGCCCCCCTCGTTTGGCGGCTCGGTCGGCCATCTCGTTTCAATGGATGCCTACATGGGAGGGCACCCACTGGAAACGAAGACGGAGTTCGCGTCGTGCGATTTCTTCTGATAGGATTAGTATTACCTTGAGGATTTCCGGTCTTGTTTTGCAGTACTCACTCTGTATTACATTTAGGCTGGACTGGGAGTCCGATAGGATGAATATTTGCGTTGGGGAACGGGGGAGAGTTTTGACTTTATTCAAAGCTTCTCTGATGGCGACGAGTTCGGCAGTTAGGATGGTGGTGGGCGGGAGCTTCACTTCGAAGTGCTCTCGCGTGGTCTCGAAGAACAGTCCTGCTCCTGTTCTGCCGTCACTACCGATCCGTCTGTGAAGATCTTGAAGTCGTCTGCGTATTCCTTAGCCAGCAGTTCTCGAGTACAGGTGGCGATTTGATGTGCGGGATCTTCTTTTGCTACTCCAGGGACATTGGTTCGTACCTCCGGCGGCTTCATGATCCAGGGTGGGTATGGATCGATTTGGGCTTGGGGGACACGGAGGCGGTCGGCTGGCTCTATTCCCGCTCTTGAACATAGACCGGAGACAGAGGAGACCAGACCATGTCCTGACACAGTAGGTGGGGCTGGGTTCCAGCCTTCGCCTAGTTCAGTGTCCGTGGAGTTAGGTACCCTCGCTGAGCTGAAGAGGTACCTGCAGGTATCTCTCTTCAGGCGATGCCAAAGTGGGAGGATTCCGGTTTCACAGTATACTTGCTCCTGAGGGACAGACTGCGGGAGTCCGAGTCCTAGCCTAAGAGCTTGGCACTCGACTGTAGCCATGCGACGGATGGCCGACATGGGCAGGTCGTGCAAAGCTTGTGCGCCAAACAGAAGCCGGGAGCGGACTAGACTCTGGGTGAGGTGGATGAGTGTTTCTCTCCGCTGCCCCCATGATTCGTGTCGGACGGCCCTAATGAGGTTGAGGGCACGTCTTGCATTATTTATGGCTTGTTGGATCTGACTAGTCCAGCGACCATCTTTTTGAAAGATGACGCCCAGGTATCTGACTGAGGGTGAGGGGGGCACTTCTGTGCCGCAGATGCTGAGGACGTTCCAGGTTGGGTAATGGCCTCTGTTGTAGCCAGGAAAGTGAACAGGCTTGTGCACTGTCTTGTTTGGAGAGAGGAGGAAGCCGAGGCTTTCGAGGAGGTGGACAACACTATTTACTTGACTTTGGAAGAGGCGGAGTTCTGCCTTGTGTTGAGCAGAGTCCCTTTTCGGACGTCTGTGCCTAGATTGAAGCTATATGGCTATATCGTCGACATAGGCGGTAATCGTGGTGTTCTTCCTCAGTCCTTTCCCGATGTCGGCTAGTATTAGGGCGAAGAGAGTGGTTGCCACCACTGAGCCTTAGGGGGACTCCCATGTCGACAGGCATTCGCCCGCTCAAGACTCCCTTCCAGCGCACTATTATTGAGCGGCCGGAGAGAAAGGAGCGAACGAAGGAATACAACGCTGGGGAGACTCCGATAGATTTAAGCTTCAGCAGAAGTTTGGCGTGCCATACGGTGTCGAAGGCTCGGGCGATGTCCAGGAAGCAGGTGTGCAGAATCCTCTTCTGCCACTGGGCCTTACGGACATGTTCTGCGAGTCGCACGATGTGGTCATTGATGCTTCTTCCTCTTCGGAACCCTGCTTGAAGCTTCGAGAATGCACCCTTGGTCTCGATGGTGTGAGTGAGGCGATTTAAGACCATCCTCTCGTAGATTTTCCCGACGTGAGAGGTGAGGGATATGGGTCTGTGGCTGGCCACCATGTGACGTGGCTTGTTGTTTTTGGGGATTGGGGTGACCGTGGCTACTTTCCAGGCACCCGGGACTATTCCCTCTACCCAATATTTGTTAAAAATAGACAGGAGGGTGTCCTGGAGTGGAGGAGGGAGATGTCTCAGTAGGGGGTATGTGATTTCGTCAGCTCCCGGGGATGCCGTGGAGCTCTGGGTGACCCTCAAGGCTCTGCGAAGTTCAAACAATGTAGGGTGGGTGTCCGAGCCCTTTGGAGGGGAGAGGTCCATGAGGCTTTCCTCTTCTCGGCGCCTGCTCTGCTGTGCTTCTGGTAGGTGATCCGTGCTACTGGCGTTCCCGAAGTGGTGAAGAATCCTTCGGCTTTTTCTTCAGGTGTGCGAAGGATTCTCCCGTCTGTGGTGGTCAGGTTCCTGTCGGGGGGGTTGTAACGCCTCTTGAGTACCTTGAGTTTCCTCCAGGCTGCACCGAGGTCTTCGTCCTTCCCTTTGGTGTCTTCCCAGTACTGTAGTTTGGCTTGTGCAATAACCTTTTTGCATTATGCCTTACTTTGTTTCATTGCTTTGTGACTGGCGTCGGAGCCCTCCTCCATGAAGCGTTGATAGGCTCGTCGTTTTCGTTGAACCGCTTCTTTGCACGAAGGAGTCCACCAGGGGTGCCCACGTCTTCCCTGGAGGTCCCTCGTCAGTGGGATGGCTTGGCGTGCTACGATAAGCAGAAGTTCAGTAAATTCTGCATTGATATCATCCGCTGTTCTGGCGAGGTCCGGACAGTACTGGGAGTTGGCGAGGTATGCTTTGTATTTCTTCCAATCTGCTTTATTGAAATTGAGCTGCTGTCCTGCTGGAGGTAGGTAGGTTGTGGGTGCCAGGTGGATCGTTACTTGTATGGGGAGATGGTCTGAAGAAAGGGGGTCATCCAGGGGGGACCAGTCCGTTGCTCCAGCTAGGTTTGGTGACACAAAGGAGAGATCTATGGCTGACGTACTGTGGGACGAGACATCAGGGATCCTGGTATGACTGCCGTTGTTGAGAAGGACCAGGTCAACCAGATCCAGCTGTGAGGCTATGGCTGGTGAGGTGTTGGGGTAGCCATCTTCCCACAGGGCGTCTCGGCAATTAAAGTTTCCAAGGACGACCCACTGTCCGGTTAGCTTTGCCAGCCAGTCGAAGTGCCGAGTTGTGGTGGGGTTGTAATAATTTAGTATGGATATGTCCTGATTGTTTTCCATACTTACAGTAGTGACAACCGTATATCCTTCCTCCAACTTGTCAGGAAGGGTCCCGCGCTGAGACGAGAGTCCGTTTGCGACGTAAGTGGCAACACGGACTTCCCCGTCTGCGTCCGTCTCGTAAAATGGTGGATAGTGGAAACCCGGGAGGGAGGGGAGTAGCCTAGGCTTACGAACTAGAGATTGTAGAGCAACCACATCGTAGGTGTGCTCGGCGAGGTGTTGGACTAGTAAGTCGTGGGCAGTGTTGATTGCCCGACAATTCCACTGTAGCATCCTAAGCGCAGCCATGGTTGGAGAGGTCCAGTACTGTGTTCAGGATCACGAAGATTCCATCGAGGAGGCGGGCTGCTTGTGGATTGGTCTGGGCAATCTGTTTCTGCCATGCACGCATAGGGTCTTGCATGGCGTTGATGGAACTATCGAGGGTGTGGGTGCCTTCCGCTTGAGGGCTGGGAGCTGCTGGGCCAAGTTTGATTTCAGCTAGCGGGGAGTCGTTGGGTGCTGGGGGCTCCGTTTGGGTTGGGGGTGCAAGGGGCGCGTCATCAGAGTGCTCAGACTGGGGTGTCTTAGTTATCTTCCTCCGCTTGCGCAGTTTCTTCTGCTTACTCCTCATCTGTGGGGGGTTAGATATCGGAGGAGTCGCTGTCTCCACCTCTATGTCTTTAAGACCCGCAGACTCCTTCTTCCCCGAAGGTGCCTCTGGGGAGGGCGGGGAGGTCGCTGGCGTTTCCCTGTGTGGGTGGGTTTTGGACACGTTGCGGGAGGAGGCTTGTGGTACTGCAGTGAAGTCTCTTCCCATGGCCTTCTCTTCCTTGAGCTGCATGTTCCACTTTTCTCTGGCAGCTAGGAGAGCTTCTAAGAAGGTAGAGTAGCGCTGGTTCTTAAGCTCATGCGCTATCTTCCTGATTGAAATTTCTGGGCAATCAGGGCTTGCTGCAGTGATTGCCACAGCAATTGATGCAGAAGAGATGTTTCTCCTGGCAATCTTGCGTGATGTGCCCTTTTCCACAGCGAGCGCACCGGGGAGACTTGCGTCGGCACTCCTTTTTTGGATGGCCGAGTAGCTGGCAGTTTGTGCATCTCTTTACCGGGGCAACGTAGGGCACCA
>NC_134804.1:21643573-21646073 GCF_046742065.1 Oratosquilla oratoria | reverse complement strand
AATAACCTTGAATGGCTCTTATAGCCTCAGATTTCTGCAACTTTCATGATATTTCAAAAAGGTTCGTCAAATCATCAGAATCGTCTGTCAAGTCTTCAGGAACTACCAAGTTTGCTTATAAAATGTGACTGATATCAGGTTGTCTTGGCAATGGCCCCTTCACAAAATACGGGGACTTGAGTGCCCCCTTCAGTGAAATCTGCCCGAGGCTCATTCTCTGCACAAGATGGAAGCCATACATGTTTATCTTTCCATAGATACAATTGACGTTCCTGCCGTTCTTCTGAGTGACGCTAAATATGAACGTTACAGAGAGGTCGTGCAAATCATCGCTGTATGTATGGATAATGCGGCTGTTCCGACGAACTGCAAGCCCGAAGTCTGTAATCTTTACAGTTCCCTTCCTATCGAGGAGAATGTTTCTTGGGGCCAAGTCGCAGTGAAGGAAGCCAGCTCGGTGAATGTGTCCAAGTCCACGAAGACACTGAAGCCAAAGGGACTTAAGTTCTCCCTCGCTGAACTCAAGAGCTCGATCGTTCATTCTAGAAATGGCTTCCCCGAGGGACAGGTCCATAAGTTCTAGTACAAAGAAAATTTGATCTTGGCCCTGGTTTACAAATACCTCTAGAAGACTGATGACATTGGGATGGTAGCTAATGTTGTTAAGGGCGTAAAGCTCTTTCCAGCTAGTTTCATCTTTGTGCTGGCATTTCAAGGCAACACCTTCACCTGTAGCTTTAGTTACAGCCCGATGGACCCACCCGAAAGCTCCCTTTCCTAAGATCTCCTCTACCTTATAAAGAGCGAGAAGGTCGTGCCCGAAGGCTATCGGTTGGTCCGAAGAAAATGCCATGTGTGGCCCCACAGGTCTAAAATGACTAAAATTGTTTAAGACCAAACATGGGTCAGCGTTACAAACTTAGATGACAAGTGAAATAGTATCATCGACGTCCTAAAAGAAGAGCTTATTTCTGAAATGTTATCAGGACATCCCTCTAGATTTACATATGATAAATTTGCATTTGTATTCTACAACAGCTGGAGACCACGGCAACAAAGCATGACACATAAGAAATTGTTGCTACTTAAATAATTGTGTCCACTAATCTTTCTACAGCATTTGCAATGTTCGAAATAATAATGAACTATGCATTTATGTTAGTGCTTGGCATATATGTCTGTGTTCATGTGTTATATGTGTGTGTGTGATTGCATGCTTGGTCATATATGTGTGTGTGTGTGTGTGTGTGTGTGTGTGTGTGTGTGTGTGTGTGTGTGTGTGTGTATGTGTGTGTGTGTGTGCGTGTGTGCGTGTGTGTGCGTGTGTGGGAAGGCGACTCAACATCGGCCTTAAATTAAAAAAAAAAATAATGAATTGATAAATAAATCAAGTAAATAACCAGCTTGTTAACAGGGTTTTCTCACTTCCTAGTCCATGGAAGTGAGATGGTGAGCTTGGTTAGATAAGCGTATAGAATGGATTGGAGGCAGGCATGTGTACTTTGTAAACAATGGAATGACACGTTATTTTTTCTTTAGTGCTCGAAAACACTACCAGATCATCAGAGCTTATTGGTACTCGCAAACAAGAGGCTGCAAATCCCCGTTATAAGGAATGACATTTTTTTCAGGTCATTTGTCTACGTAGCTGCAGAGCAAAGAAGGTTTTACATATCAAGCGAAATAAATCCTTCGAGATAAAAATTACGGAATGATTCAGGCCGTAGGCTACATGACATGTTTAGACCAATGCTTTATCTAGAAAGCAGTGGATTAAGTGGGCGTGAAGAGCATAAGGTCCAAGAAGCGTAGCTCCTACCAAAATCTTACCTTTGCCCCATGCGAGTGGATTGTTGGAGCAGTTCATTTTTATTGCTAGGGATTGGAAAAAAAAAGTATGAAAAGAACCTCTGACTAAGATACAAGAGTTGCACTAATAGATAAATCAAATGTAAAACTTTTTGCATCTGTTTTTGTAAGAATAATTGTTGTTACTAAATATATGATTATTTAGTATTAGTATCTATACGGCCATGCACGCAAGGCAAATATACAATGACATAAGTATACCCACCAACCGGCTTGGGTGAAAAAAATCATTGGGAATTAAGACGAAAAGTGGCAACTGGTGTTTGTTTGAAGATTTATTATGATGCTTTCATCCCTACTCTAGGATATCTTCAGCGTTAATGACAAGAGCAGTAGACAAAGCATATGTATATAAAGAATCACACATCTACAACCAGAGGGGGACGTTTGACCTGATTGGTCCCTTTGGGTCACCCCCCTCTCCCCTCTGGCTGTATCCCCTTATTTGTATGTATATGTTCATTCCCTGGACAGTTGATCCCTGAAAATTTTGTCAACGGACAAATAATCACTCCCAAAGGCACTATGGTAGAGTACTTCTTGACTTTAATGTTGAACAACGCAGTTTAATCCGGAGGATTATGAACAGAGGTAGAAAAGTTATCAATGTAGAATCTGGTATTATATTTGA
>NC_134804.1:21633573-21636073 GCF_046742065.1 Oratosquilla oratoria | reverse complement strand
GATCTTTACATTGTATATGAAATCTTTTTCATATTTTCTCTTCTCCTTTTTGCACGCTTGTACATATTCATTTCTATAACAAGTATGTATTTTCCATTTTTCAGGTCTCTTGTCTCTCTTTCATTTGGTCCAAGCTTTGTCTCTTTTCTCTTCTAACTCCCTACAATTTTTGTTGTTCCAGCACTTTACATATTCTTTTTCTTGTTTTTGTTTTGGGACATACCTTTCCACTCCTTTTTTATAAATTTTTGTCAAAATATTCCATTTCTCTTCCACTTTTGTTTCTTCTTTGTATATTCCTTCCCAGTTTTCTTTTTGAAAGAATTCTCTTATTTTATCAAAGTTTGTTTTTTCATACATCATTCTTCCTTTTCTATATTGTTAATTTCTTTTCATGTATTTTTCCTCATTTAGTTCCAGTTCAATCAATATGTGGTCACTTTTACTTATTGGTGTTTTATATTCAATCTTTTCCACACACACACACACACACACACACACACACACACACACACACACACACACACACACACACACACACACACACACACACACACACACACACACACACACACACACACACACACACACACACACACACACACACACACACACACACACACACACACACACACACACGCGCGCGCGCGCACACAGGCACGCACGCACACACACACACACACACACACACACACACACACACACACACACACACACACACACACACACACACACACACACACACACACACACACACACAAACACACACCCAAACACACAACACACACACACATACACACACACACACACACACACACACACACACACACACACACACACACACACAGACACACACACACACACACACACACACACACACACACACACACACACACACACACACACACACACACACACACACACACACACACACACACAAACACACACACACACACAAATACACACACAAACACACACACACACACACACACACACACACACACACACACACACACACACACACACACACACACACACACACACACACACACAGCACATACACACACACACACACACACACACACACACACACACACACACACACACACACACATACACATACTTCAACGAATGGACGGCTTAGAAGACGTTCTGAAGAAAACTGAAGTCTGTGGATCCCAACGCAAAGAGAAGTGCCTAGTGTTTTTACAGGGTGGGGGGGAAATTGCTCGTGGAGTAGTGGGAAAGTAGGGAAAGAGGAAAAGGGGAGGGATTACTGAGGGAAATGGAAGGAAATGAGGAGGGAGTAGACTTGGCCCAGGCAGACAAGCGAAAGGTAAACAAAAGACCCCCCGATCAGCTGAGCGATGATGAAATGTCTAATAAAAATGTAAAGATTAGAAGTATAGAGAGGAGAAATACAGTAGAAAGTGACGAGAATATGTTCCAGGGATTTAAAGAGGGTGGGGGGGACACAACCCCCCCCCCCGACTGATAAGACTAGAGGAGAGAGTTGATAAGGTGATCGAGGACTTGGAACGTAGGTTAGGTAATGTTGACTCCATTTTCCAGAGAATTGAAAGGTTGGAAGAACTAGAGAAGGCAAACAGAAACTTAACTGATGAAATAGAGGACCTAAAAAGACAGTTAAGAAATGTAAAGGAAGAGAATGAGAAATTGAAGAAGAATAGTAATGAAAACAGAGACAATAGCTAAAGAAGCTAAAAATTGGAGATCAACCCAAGAAGGGAATAAGGTTTCATTCACTGACATAGTCAAACAGCAATTGAAAGAACATAATGAAGACTCAGTTATTAAAGTGATGAGATAGAAAGAGAATATAGTAAGAGAATTAGCTGACAAAAAGAAATGTATAATTATATTAGGAATGGAAGAGAAACATAACCCAGATAGAACCGCAAGAATCAAGGAGGAAAATGAAAGAGTAAACAGTTTATTAAAATTAGCCCAGGAAGATGAACCAGAAATTATAAAGGAAATTGAGGAAAAATTCAGACTCGGAAAATATAGTACAGATAAGACCAGACCAATTAAGATTAGATTCAGGTCACAAACAACGGCAGAGAAAATTCTATCCAAAACAGGGAAACTAGCAACAAATGATCAATATAAAAAGGTATGGATAAAAAGATAAATGAATAAGGAGGAAAGAGAGGCAGAAAAGCAGAAAAGACTTGAAGCTAAGGCAAAAAACGAGGAAAGAACGGAGTCAGAGAAAGAGAGATTCTATTGGAGAGTAGTGAACATGAAAATAAAGCAGTTCGACATACAAAAGAAAAACATAAGGGAAACAGAGAACACAATGGAAGTGGCAGAAAACTAAGAGCGTCTTACACAAATATAGATGGATTAATAACAGGATTGAATGAACTGAATGATTATTTGAAGGAAAAAGAACCGGACATAATGGGAATTGTAGAAACAAAATTAAAAGGCCCACTACCTCCCAACAGTGTAGGACATGATGCATACAATTATT
>NC_134804.1:21623573-21628573 GCF_046742065.1 Oratosquilla oratoria | reverse complement strand
GGGAAAAACGGAAAAATCTTTAGTGGGAGGTAAACTGAAATGAGAAGATGTAGTATAAGAGAAAGTGAGAAAGGAAACGAATTTTAGTCGAAGAAAAAGGAAGTGTATATGTTTGTGCGTGGGATGCGGCTATGTTCGTGAGAGGTGTATGTGTGTAATTTACGGTTAGTGAGTAGATTTCACTTCCCGCGTGTAGAGGGCGTTCCTGATTAGCCCCAGGTAAGGCATGAGAATTCCTGTTTTACCCCAGGTCGGGTTTGAGTAGCGATATTATTATTATCATTATTATAATTATTATTACCATTACTATTATTATTATTACATTATTGCGGTTATCACCAGTCAAGCTGGTGAAGGGGTGTGTTACTTGTTGGTGCGGTTATACACGTTTTATCGTGTACACCGCACGTGGGACGGGCGCAGCTGACAGATAGTCTGTACGGTGTGGTCTAGGTGTAATATGTTGTATCAGATGTTTGTGTTTGGCGTGCAGTTTTTCTAGGTGTCTTGAGTGAAGTTTGTGTTTGTGTTGGTTGAGTGGACGGATGTTGGAAATTTGGTGTAGAGACTCAGTGGTTCTGAAGTCGCTCCATCGCGAGCCCGTGATGAACTGGACAGCGGCATTCTGAACCTTCTGATGCTCGTAGTTATTGGTGGCACATGTCAGCTGGCTTAGTCCCGGGGACTGGCACAGAATCGGTCTGACGAGGGCTAGGTACAATCGACGTTTGGTTCTCAGTGTTGCAGTTTTGAAGCGTCTGAGCTTACCCAGCACAGCCCTAGCCTTCGCTCCCTGCTTGCGGAAAGTGTGGGGTCCAGGTAAGGCCATTATCAAGTGTGCTACCTAGCACACGGGTATGGTCCTTCGCTGGGATGTTTGTGTTGTTTATTTTAAGAGGAGTGTTTGTGATTGTTCTGTTGGTTCGTTTGCAGCGGAAGTGTACAGCATTGCATTTCGACGCGTTGGTCTTAATGCGCCACTGTTGCTCCCACGCGTGTGCCCCGTCTAGGATGTTTTGCATTACGTGTAACGCTCCCTGCAGCGTTTTGTGTCTGCTTATGTGGTTTAGTGTCGTCCGCATACGAAAGAGTTAGAGCCTGGTTGCGAGGATAAGCCGGCTCTGGCAGGTCATTCGTATATAGATTGTACAGAGTGGGGGCAAGGACTGACCCTTGCGGTACTCCAGCCTTCGGCACAAAAGGTTGGGACAGACAGCCCCGCCACTTTATTCTAATTGACCTGTCGTCCAGGTAGTTGCAGAGCAACCTTGTGAACGGCAGGGCAAAGTCGAAGTTGTGGTACAATTTGTACTTAAGGCCTTCGTGCCAGGCAGTATCGAATGCCTTCTCCACATCCTTACAAACCAAAATGGCCTTACCAGGGCGACCGTCTGGCGGTCTTTGAACCCATTGAGTGATTATGGATATTACGTCTTCTGCACCGCGCCCCGGCCGAAAACCAAACTGGCAGTCCCTCAGCACACTCTCCGTCTCTAGGTACACGGTCAGGCGGCGGCTTAAGACGTGCTCGAACACCTTTCCAAAGTACCCCAGAAGGGAGATGGGCCGATATGAAAGGGGGGCGGAGGCGGGTTTCTGGGGTTTAGGAATGAGGATGGTATGGGAGGCCTTGAATAGTTGTGGGAAGTACCCAGAGGCTAGTGAGCTGTTATATAGTGTCGTCATGTGTGAGATTATGTTGTCTGGCATACGTTTGAGTATGTGTGCATCGATGCCTGAAGGGCCAGGGGATTTTAGTTTTAATGCAGAGATAACCCCCTAAGCACATGTGGAGGACTTTGTTCATCACATATCAACCACGTCAACGTGTCAACTCTCGGATTGGGTATACGGTATACGGTACTATATACAGGACATCAGATAAAGACATAATTAAACTAATAAGAGATTTCACATTCAATTTGGAATTATCAGTAACACTTTGGTTCCAATTGGTAAGACAGGCAAAAGTCAAGTAGGAACCAGTGTTACTGATAATTCCAATTGAATGTGAAATCTCTTATTTGTTCAACTGTAAGTCTTTATCTGATGTCCTGTTAATATAAGTAATGTTAAGTATAGCACATCTAATATATCCTATTAACACACACACACATATACACACACACAGACGCCCCCCCAAAGAGAGAGAGAGAGAGAGAAAGAGAGAGAGAGAGAGAGAGAGAGAGAGAGAGAGAGAGAGAGAGAGAGAGAGAGAGAGAGAGAGAGAGAGAGAGAGAGAGAGAGAGAGAGAGAGAGAGAGAGAGAGAGAGAGAGAGAGAGAGAGAGAGAGAGAGAGAGAGAGAGAGAGAGAGAGAGAGAGAGAGAGAGAGAGAGAGAGAGAGAGAGAGAGAGAGAGAGAGAGAGAGAGAGAGAAAGATACATTATGTGATTTTTCCGTTAGCAGTTTCGGCAAGTGTAAGAGATCATTAGTTTATGTTAAGTATGAAATATTTTCGGATAAATAGAAGATCGACAAAAGAATATTGTCTTTCTAGTTGAAATATCTATTCACGTGTGGTTTTTAGTTTAATTTGTTTGTGGCTGAATCAGCATAAATTTATCATAATAGATTACTCAGAGGGGGAAGGATCCATGAATTGAGACTGGATTTTAAAGTTATCTCGTTTAATGAAACTTAGAATTATACATTTTCACCGCGCGATATTCTGTTGTTGTTGAAATCATGCCTTACCTTCAGCTTTCATTAGATTTTCTATTGATAGAAATGTGTAAGTGGAAAGTAATATTTTATTTATTTTTTCTCAAGTTTGTTTGTATTTCTTGCGGCTGTTCAATGTAGTATTTGTTTTATTTCTACTATGGTTTATCTTGTTAAGACGATATTGTCGCCAGTAGGATGAGCGTGAACGAGTATATACGGTCACAACATTACTCTCCCATACCGGTGGGTAGTACGAGGGGTGATCAAAAAGTAATGACAGTGATACCATATGTTTTCACGGTACAGAGGTAAATCCAAATAGTGGCCTACATTCCTTCAAAGTACTCCCCTCCTACCTCTATGCAACGTTCCATCCTCTTTCGCCACTTCATGAAGCACTCACGGTACTCAGAAGCCGATATACCTCGTAGCTCTGAATTGACTATTCGCGCCAGATCTTGGATGCGATGAAACAGCTTCCCTGCGATCGCACCCTTGATCTTTGGAAACAACCAAAAATCACAGGGAGCAAGGTCAGGCGAGTAGGGTGGGTGGGGGAGAAGTGTGATCCACTGCTGCTCCAGGAACTGCACAGTGAGGCGAGCTTTGTGGGGGGCAGCATTGTCATGGTGCAGCAAAAGGCGCGATCGGCGACGGGTTGGTGCAGTCTTGGCCTGATATTCCAGGACTCGAGGAAGGACGTGATCAGTGTAGTACTGGGCTGTGATAGTACACTGTTGAGGCATTACATCCACACACATTGGTCCTTGTGAATTGAAGAAGATGGTGAAAAGGCGCTTCCTGCTGCGAAATCCTTCCTTCAGAATCTGAGGTCGAGGTTCTTCATCACTCAACCACACCATGTTAGACTGCTTGTCTCTGGTGGTGAAGAAAGAAATCCAACACTCATCTCCGGTAACTAAATCTGAGAACCGTTTCGGACCATTTGGCTCGAATTCAGTCAGCCATAGACGACAAATCCGCACCCGTTCGCTCTTCTGCTCTTCCGTAAGCAAATGAGGTATCCATCGAGCACACTTCTTCCTCACCCCTAAGTGTTCATGCACGATGTCATGTGCGCTCCCATAACTGACACCGAGCTCCAAGGATAAGAATCGAAGAGTAACAGTTGGATCTTCGTCAATGATGGCCCGCGCACGGACCGTCGTTGCTTCGGTCACGGATGTCCGAGGGCGGCCAGGACGATAATCATCTTCTAGCTGCAATTTTACGGCTGCGAAAGCTCGAATGCAGCGGGAAACAGTTTCCAGTGATGGAGTAGACTCGGGAAAAACTTGCAACAATTCCTCTCTGATCTCCGTTGCTTTTTTCCCGAGTTTCCACCTTGTGAAGGTCTAGAATCTGCAGCCTTCTTTCGATAAATCCATGTTTCCGGTTAGAGAGGCAAACCAACAATGACGCAATCGCACAGCGCAACGATAAAATGTAAGCTAGACAAACAGCGACAAGCTCAAACATGTAACAACAGGCAACACTTGCTGCCCCTTGCTCCCCGCCCCCCCAACACTTATAGTCTCTCAGCTACGAGTCCGACTGTCATTACTTTCTGATCACCCCTGGTATTTGTCAAACACGAGACCAACGCGTGAATTAGACCGTGGAGAATCTTACATTATACACATACATGCGTATGCATCCCCCTCAACCCCCCAACCCCCACACACGCACACACGCATGCACGCGCACGCACGCACACGCACGCATGCACGCACACACGCACACACACACACACACACACACACACACACACACACACACACACACACACACACACACACACACACACACACACACACACACACACAATATCTTTTCTTATGAAGTCTATTTCGTTCTTTGTTGTTCCATTTGGACTTCTTCACGTCCATTCATGACGTCCACGCTTTTGGATGAAAGTGTTCATTATCCTCCTTAAGTAGTTTTCTACAAAATTGACTAAAATCTCGCCTCTGTCTTTTCTTTCATCTAGTCCATACTTGCCAATCCACGTCTCATCTCCCATCTTCCTCCCCAATTTAGTATTAAAGTCTCCTATTACCAACGGGTACTTTCATATTTCTTGATCCATTACCTGACTTAAATCAACATAGAACAACTCAATTTCATCGTCTGAACTCTGTGAAGTTGATGCATAAACCTGAACTATTTTTAAAGCCTACCTTTTACACAGCCTAATCACAATCCAAGCTACCCTTTTTGACATAACTAACTGTAATTTTTTACTTACGTTTAACCCAGCACCACCTCTCGTTTTATCAAGAATCCTATTCCACTTAGACCTTTCTTTGTCCTTTAAACACCTCTATAGTAGAAC
>NC_134804.1:21602262-21609762 GCF_046742065.1 Oratosquilla oratoria | reverse complement strand
CCCTTCACCTCTACTTCCTTCACTACTTCCTGACCCTACTGCTCTTCTTAAACCTCCTCGTCCACCTCTTACTCTTCTTGTTTTCCTCTTCTCCCTCCTCTTTCTTTTCCTCTTCCATCTCCTCCTCTTTTTCTTTCACTTCCAACTTACACCCCCTCCTCCTCCTTCTACCTTCCATCACCTCCTCCTTCCCGCCACCTCCTCCCACCCCTCTTCGTCCTCCTCCCTTTCTCCTCCTCTTCCTTCTTTTCTTTTTGTATTTCCAATCTTTCCTTATTACCATTTCACATTCTTCACCTTCGCTCTCTTCTCTCTTCTCCCCTTTCCTCTCTTATGTAGCTATTAATATCTTTTATATATTCTCTGGCTTTTTATAACGCTTTCTTTTCGTTCTTTGCATTCTCCTCTTCTTTCTCTAAGGTCATTCATTCCTCATTTTTCCTCTCTTATCTCTTTTTTCCTCTTTTTTTCATAACCCTTCCCGTTCTTGTGAATCTTGTTCTTCGATCTCCCCCACTTTTTCTTTTCTGAGCTCCATTTCTCCAATTTTCTTCCTATAGATACTTCATACCAATTCCTATTTCATTATTTCATTCATTACCCTTTCCCGTCCCATATTCTTTCAATTCCTATTCCATCATTATTCCTTCCCCATTCCATCTGTATTCCGTTACCACTCCGGTCCGAATTAGGTCCCATATCATTCCCATTTAATTCCCATTTCATTGCAATTCCAGTCTCGTTTAATTACCACCCCATTCCCACCTATTTCCCATTCCCATGTATTCCATTGCATTCCATTCAATTTCCACGTAATTTTTTATTAAATTTCATTCATTTCTTTATTCAATTTTAATTTAATTTACTTCGTATTGTCATTCTATTCCCAATCAATTTATATTCCATTCCTATTCAATATCCACTCAATCATCATCTAATTTCTATTCCATTCTATTCTGTTTTTATCGAGTTGGTGTCCGATTCTCTTATTATTCCCGACTAAGTTCCCATTCCATTCCCAATTTCATTCCTCATTCTATTGTTCGTTCGATTCCTTTCCCCATTTCATTCCCTATTCCTTTTCCATCCAACCCCTATTATTTCTATCTCTCCTCTTTTCCAGTCCCCTACTACTCTGTCATTCCAAGTCTTCCGCTTCGTAACCCAGGTCAAGACTAAGTCCCCGATCGTTTGTTTGTTTCCTAAATCATGTTTCCTCATCTTCTGTTTATTCCCTAGATCTGTTCCACTCAGACGCACTTCCCCTGAACCCCTGAACCCTCCCACCCTTCCGCGCCCCTGTTCCACCACCCTTTTCCGTGTGGTAATTTTTTCCACTTCTCTTCTTTCCCTCCCACCTTCCCCCTTTTCCTCTCCTTCCACCCTCACCCCTGCCAACCATGCGTACATACCGTACCCCCTCCCCCTTCCCCCCAAACCCTATCCTCTAACCTCCCCCTTTCCATTCCATGACCATCTCTTTCACTGACCACTGTCCACTGAGCCAACACAACCCTTTCACATACAAACACACACGGACGCACGCACGCACGCGCGCACACACATACACACAAACGGACACAAACATACACACACACACACACACACACACACACACACACACACACACACACACACACACACACACACACACACACACACACACACACACACACGCACACACACACACACACACACACATACGGCTCGACGGCGCAGTGGTAGTGTTCGCACTCGCTACTCCAGCAGTCCGACCGAGTTCGAATCCCACCCAGAGCTGAAGTAACTTCAGTTTCGCTGCGCTGCGAACCGGTACTCCAACCCTCGTGGGCGGGGAGTAGGGGTTCTGTGCGTGTGAGGTGACAGCATTACCCATAGATCGGTCATATATGAGCTCTGAGCTCTCCCCGGGAGGGTAATAGCTGTCGATCACGAGTCCAACACGTGATCCGAGACCAAGGTAAATATCAAAACATCATCCAAACGTAGGGCCATATACGAGCTATAAACTCTTATTTTGAAGGTAGTAGTTGTCAATCGCAAGTCTAACACGTGGTTTAGGACCTTGTTGAATTACATACGAGTAAGGTACGTGTGCGCGAGGGCATCTTGCCCCGTCTCCATTCAAGTAACCAACCCTCTCTCTCTCTTTCTCCCTCTCTACCCCATCCAACGTCCCTTTTCTCCCTATCTGCTTTCTCTATTCATTCTTGTATGATCCTTTCCTCCTCCTCACAATTCCTTCCTTTACCTCCTATCCCCCCATTCCATTGCTGCCTAGTGTAGGCCTTAAGGTCTCTTGCAGTCTCCTTCATTCTTATGTTCTTATGTTCTTATGTACACCCCTTCCTTTCAAGAGTATTTTCCCCTTCACCATTCTAATATCACTTTCTCCCTTCCTCCCTGCCTCCCTCCCTCTCCCCTCCTTCCTCCCTCTCTCTTCCTCGCGTGGTTCTTACGTGCCTGATTTCGTACTTCGTCTCTCGCATCAATACGTTCCCCAGCTTCTGTTGACGCTTTCCATATATCACTCCCTCTCCTCCTTCCTCCTTCCCCCTCCTTTCCATTGATGCACTACTTACTTTCCTTCCCTCGATGTCTATGAAATGACTCCCCTTCCCGTCCCACCATCCCCTTCCCTTCCTCCCCTCTCTCCTCCCCCTTACCTCATTCGAAACTTTTGGTAACTCCCCTTCCCTTTCCTCTCCTTTCCTTCCCTCCCCTTCCCTTCTATTCCATTCCCTTCCCTGCCCTTCTTTTCCCTTCACTTACCTTTCCTTCTAGTCCATGTCCTTCCTTTCTCTTCTCTTTGATTTCTTTCTATTACCTTTGATTTCTTTCTCTTCTTTCATCTTTATTTCCAGTCCAGCTCCTCCCTTTCTTCCCTTCGCTGCTTTTCACTCTCTCGTCATACCTTCTATCCCATTCCCTTCCCTTCCTATCTCTCTCCTTCCTTCCCTTTACCTTTCTATGCCTCACCTTTTGTCCCATTAACTCCTCTTTCTTTGCGTCTGATGTGGTTAGTTAGCACATCATGGTAAACGGGTATCGTCCTTAAGAGAGGATTGAATAAAATTTCAAATCTCTTTTGGACTTATTTGATTTCCCGTCCGCCATGACATAAATTATGCACAATGAATATATTAATGCCTTGTGCAGAGTATGTAAATAATGTTACACATAAATACTTTTTACAATATAAGGGCTATCCTTGTATGTGACACAATATTTACAATATACAATTTTGATTATAATTGACATGTACAATTATTTGACCAAGATTACAAATTTTATTATACTACAAAGCTATATGAGTTAAGGGGACACTGCAGTAGTGGCGTGTTGCCACATCACTCCCCCGAGTGACTGGTAAAAAGAGAGTCTTGGAGGTCCAGGTCGTGACTGAGGAAAGGTGGTGCACGAAAGGCATTGACGGCAGATAGGGTTGCAGGTTTCTGGGGTGGGTCGGTAGGTGGTTCTTGTACAGAAACCACGTCCGCTGAGGTAGGAACAGGCTGGTCCATGAGGGTTAGGGCGTCGGTTCTGCGGCGGTGACTAGGGGCGGTCCACGTCTACTGCAGCAGCGGCTGGGGCTGGCGGTGGTCCACTCCGGCAGGAGGGGCAGGTGGAGGCTGGGAGTCCACTCCGGCAGAGGCGGCAGGCGGAGGCTGGGACCGGAGACTGGGGCGGCGGCGGGGCAGGGGTGGTCCACGGCGACTGCGGTGGCAGGGCAGGGGCGGTCCACGGCGACAGCGGCAGGGCAGCGGCGTCTGCTGGGCTGTAGTCCCCTCCAGGCGGCAGGCGGCGGCTGTGGCTGGCAGTCAACTCCAGAAGGCGGGGCAGGTGGCGGCAGGGGCTGGCGATCCACTCCGGAGGGAGGCGGCGGCTGCGCTGTGGGTCACATTAAGGGTCACCAATTGATGTAGCTAGTGACCACATCATGGTAAATGGGTATCGTCTAGAGAGGATTGAAAAAAAATTATATCTCTTCTGAACTTATATGATTTCTCGTCCGCCATGACATAAATTATGCACAATGAATATATAAATACTTTGTACAGAGTATGCAAATAATGTTACATATAAATGCTTCTTACAATATAAGGGTTATCATTGTATGTGACATAATATTTACAATATACAATTTTGATTATAATTGACATATACAATGATTTTATCCAGATTATATATTTCTTTATACTACAAAGCTATATGAGTTAAGGGGACACTGCAGTAGTGGCGTGTTGCCACACGTCCCTCCTCCTTCACACGTCTTCACTCTTTCCATGATTATATATATATATATATATATATATATATATATATATATATATATATATGTATATATATATATTATATATATATGTATATATATACATAAATATACACATACATATATATATAATTTTTTCATTTTCCTTTATAACTTCTTTTCATAAATCCTTTTTGTCCTAATCATCCTCCCCATCCTCCCTCTCCTCCCCATCTCTTTACTTCCATTCCTTTCAATCCTCTTTTCCGCCCTTCGCTTCCTTCCATTCCTTTCAATCCTCTTTTCCGCCCTTCACTTCCCTTCCATTCCTTCCCCTCCCCTCGTGCCCTACTTTCTTATTCACCCTCCCCCTCCCATCTTCACTTGATATTCATTTTTATTTTCTCTATTCAAAGTTCGCTGCCCTCATCTTCCATGTGTGTGTGTGTGTGTGTGTGTGTGTGTGTGTGTGTGTGTGTGTGTGTGTGTGTGTGTGTGTGTGTGTGTGTGTGTGTGTGTGTGTGTGTGTGTGTGTGTGTGTGTGTTTGTGTGTGTGTGTGTGTGTGCTTGTGTGTGTATGTGTGTGTGTTCGTGCATGATATGCACAACATGCATTTCTACCCATGGATCAACCTTTTCCTGTTTACCATCTTTCCAAAATTTATATGACGTCATTATGCTATTCCTCTTCTTTCTCCTCACTCATCCTCACCGTCCATGTTTTTCCCCATTTCTTCTTTAAAATGTTCATTATAATTTCCGTGTCCCTCATTTCCTTCATTTTCCACATTTGTCATCATTTCCGGGTACTTCATCCACTGGAATTGGCCCCCAACCCCGACCTCCCGTTTTCTTTTTCATTCCTCCTTACTTTCCTACCTCCTTATCTCCCTCCTCCTCTCTCACTCTCTCCTCCCTCCTTTCCCACTCTCTCCCTCTCTTCCTCCTTTTCTCCTCGTCCTCCCTCTCTCAATCACTCCAATCACTTCTCCCTTGTTCCTCTCTTTCCTATTTCCCTCCCTTCCTCTCTCACTCTTTCCTTTCTCATTTTCTTCACTCTTTCCACTGATCACCATCCTTTCGTCCGGTCCTTTCTCATTTTCCTTCTTTCCTTTCTCTTCCACCTATTTCCTCTATTTTAAATTCCATCCTTATATACCATCTTCATTCCGCTAACCCTTCTGTTTTTTCTCTCCTTCCCATCCTCTCTACTTCCATTCGTCCTTCCATCTCTCCCTTCCCCTTCCTTCCTTCCTTCCCTTTATCTTTCGTTCATTCTTTACCTATCTCCCTTACCCCATTTTTCTTTCCCTCCCTTCACTTTCCTTTCTTCCCTCCCTCCTTACTTCCCTCCGTCTTTCCTTTCCTTTCTTCCGTCCCTCATTGTTCTTTTCTGTTCCGTCACGTTAGCTATTTTTCCACTTACGCTTGCCGACTCATTTCCCCCTCCCACCATCGTATTCTGTCCCCCGAATTCTGTATACACCAATATTCATTATTCTTCTCTGTCTTTTCCTTCCGTTTTCTTTTCTTTTCTTTCTTTTTTAACTCTTTTTGTTTTCCTCATTTACGTTTTTTATCTTTCTTTCGTTTATTCTTTCTTTCTTTCGTGTTTTTTGTCTTTTTACTCTAATTCGTTCTCTTCTTCCTTTTCGTATTCACTTTTCCACTCATTTCTTGTCTTATTATCTTTTTTCCCTATTCTTATTTACATATTCTTACTTTTCATCAACGTCTTCCGTTCCTTCTATATTCCGTCACTGTCCTTAGGTCCTTTTTTTTTTTTTTTCTTTTTTTTTTTTACAATCACTTGACTTCTACGTCAACCACTCGTACATCAATCACTATCCCCGTAATTATTATTGCCTTTAATTTCCTGATCGTAATAATCATTTATCTTCGTCGTAGTCGTCGTCGTCGTCGTCATCATCATCATCATCATCATCATCATCATCATCATCATCATCATCATCATCATCATCATCATCATCACCATCATCATCATCATCATCATCATCATCATCATCATCATCATCATCATCATCATCATCATCATCATCATCATCATCATCATCATCATCATCATCATCATCATCATCATATCATCATCATCATCATCATCATCATCATCATCATCATCATCATCATCATCATCATCATCATCATCATCATCATCATCATCATCATCATCATCATAACCACCACATTCTCCTCTATTACCACCACACACCATCTCTACAAGTACCACTTCCACCATTATTGCCATCATCGTCATGAACATAATCATTATCATCACCGCCATCGTGATTTGCATCATGTTAAATTTCATTATCGGCATAACCCTCCCCTCTTCATGTTTTCATGCTGTCTTTCTCTAATATTTCATTTTACTTTTCTTTTTCCATGTCTCTTCCTCATTTTCTCGCAAAGAGCTCCTCCTACTTGTTTTAATCAAAACCCTAATCTCCTTCAAACCAAATCCTATTCCCCACCCTAATCGTAATCCTGATAATTTTCCTCTTCCTCTTTATCTTTATCTTCTTCTTACTCTCCCTCTTCCTTCTCCTCTTCCAATTTCACTTCTTCATCTTTTCTCCTTCTTTCTCCTCCTCTTTCTCTTTCTCCTCTTGCGTTCCTTGTCTTCATAACGTGACCTTCCCTTCTCTGTTCCATTTCTTCTCATTCATTCGCCTTTTTCTTGAATATATGTTTTATTCTTAACCTTCTCTGTCCTTTCCATCCCTATTCCATCCCTTTCCATTGTATTCCAGTACCCGTGGTTTTCTGTATATTCTTTTATTTGTTTCTTTGTACCATCCTCTTATCCATTCGACTTTGTTTGTTTGTTTCTTTTTTATTTTTATTTCTTTGTTTCAGTTTCTAGTGATCGCGTCTATGTTTGCTCTTCCTTGCGTTTCCTTTTTTTTTTTCTTTTTCTCTCTCAATTTTGTCTTCCTTCAGATTTAATCTTCCGATTCTTTACTTTTGCTATTCGTTTCTTCGTTTTGGTATTTTGTTTGTCTTTCTTTTCTTATGCTACTTCTTCCAGTATATTTTTCTTTGTTTTTCAAATATTTTATTTCTTGTTTGTGCCTGACAGGCGTAGTTCTTTTACCTAACCCCTTCCTCTCATGACCTCCCTTCCTCTCTCCCCTTCCCTCACTCCTTACCCTTCATACCCTCTTTTCGTTTCCTCTCATCCCTCCTCTCATCTTTCCTCTCATATCCTTCTTTAATTCTTCTTGTCC
>NC_134804.1:21592262-21594762 GCF_046742065.1 Oratosquilla oratoria | reverse complement strand
TATTTAGAAAAGATAGATACTATCCTCAATGATACGACTAAGTTTAAAAAGAACAACAAAGACCCTACAGAATCACTCAAGAAAAAGGTAAATCGACTAATAGAAGGGAATAATGCTGCCAGCAAAATAAAATTTGATAAACCTTCAGGCGAATATGGTATGGGTTACTGCTATGGGACAGTCATAACACACAAACCTGTTAATAAACCCCTTCCCAAAATCTCACAAATCCCTGCACCAACGTACAAACTCGGCAAGAAACTGTGCTCTATTCTAACTCCCTACACTCCCACCACCTATAGTCTACAATCTACATCTGATTTCCTAGACATTATCAAGGCAAACTCTGCTAAAGGTAGAATCGCTTCTCTTGGTGTGGAGGGGTTATACACTAATATTTGACACTACACCAACACTAGACATTCCAGAACTTATACTACGAAAAATGCTTGAATGCTATACAAAAGAGGTCCCGTTTAGTTGCCCCCGCGGAAACAAATATTGCCAAATTGATGGAGTTGCAATGGGATCCCCCCTCGGAGTATTAATGGCAAACTTCTTCATGGGCTGTGTAGAAGAAGTATTTAGTAAAACAGAAAAGCCAGATATTTATTGTAGATACATTGATGATATCTTCATTAAAACCAATAATAGCAATGAAGCTGAAAAACTCCGCCACCTATTACAAGAGACATCTGAACTCACTTTCACTATGGAAGATAGCATTGACGGAGCTTTACCCTTCTTCGACCTCCTAGGGATACAAAATGAACATTCTTTTAATACAACAGTGTACACAAAACCCACAAACCCTGGACACTGCCTTAATGGTTCCAGTGAGTGCCCTCAAAGATATAAGGAGTCTATCATCAGTGCCTATATCCGAAGAGCACTAACTCACTGCAGCACATGGACACAAGTGCATGATGAAATCGAACGTTCCACTCAAGTCCTGATCAATAACGGCTTCAGTGAAAAAGAGATAAATCTTCAAACAAAGAAAATAATGGACGGCTGGCATAAAAACAATATTAAACAAAATAAAGAGAAAATCAACATATATTATAAATCCATTTTTTCGTCAGCTTATAAACAAGATGAACGTATTATGAAACAAATTATAAAAGAAACATTAGACCAGTCAATCCAGAAAAATACTAAACCTAGTGGTTTATTATAAAACTAAGAAAACTAGCCACCTCCTTATTAGAAACAGCCCCCAACAAGAGAGAAAGGAACTTCAGAAATCACATGTCATCTATAGGTTCACATATACACGAAGGAACTGTGAAGCCCTCCCATCCACCTATATTGGCATGGCGACAATAAGGTTATCCCGTCGCCTCTCATACCACTTGACATCTGGAGCCCCTAAAAATCACTTAAGAGAAGCTCATGGCATAACACTAGCAAGAGAGACACTTGAGAAAAACACCGAGATCTTGGATTTATGTACTGACGATTTACGCCTCCCAATTTTAGAAGCGTTGTATATTAAAGAGTTGAGCCCAAACCTAAACGTACAAGCAGAAGATCTTAGAGCCCTTCCAACCATGAGACAAACCGTTACAAATACAAACATGAGACACAACACCACAAACGCCAACACGAGACAAAACGCCACTCGTCCAACTACGAGACAAAACGCTATAACCATAAGCATGCCACATTCCACCACAACACGAACCCGGAGGCTCCCTAGCGCACGTGACGTTTCGGCCCTACCCGTAATACCAGGTGACCTCTCCCAGTAAATAGAAAGTTAAGGAGCTCTAGTATAAAACTTAGATCTTTAACTAGACTCATCGAATTAATTCTTATCCCTATAGCTACTGAAGAAGGGTCTTGAACCCGAAATCGCGATCTAGCTAATATGACTACATACAGCCAAGTCATAAATTTCCTTCCTAAGGAACACAAATCCCTAATAAGGTATATGGAAAATACCTTTAAGAAAATTATTAATGCACAACTAGCCATCCCTTTTAATGAAACATGCATTAGAGAAAAATTCCTGCCCAAATACACTGACAATATATATATATATATATATATACTTTATATAAATATATATATATATATATATATATAGTATATACATATGTGTGTGTGTGTGTGTGTGTGTGTGTGTGTGTGTGTGTGTGTGCGTGTGCGTGTGTGTGTGCGTGTGCGTGTGCGTGTGCGTGTGCGTGTGCGTGTGTGTGTGTGTGTGCTTGTATGCATATATCAGAGGGGACTATGTCGTGACAAATAGGTAAAATGAAATGATTCCATTGTCGAAGAAAGTAAACGGACAAGGAGTAGAATTAACTGTATATTTCGACCACTCTCTGTAGTCCTCTTCATCTACTGAAGAGGACAGTGGGATTTTATTACTTATTTCTTACTTCTTACTTCTGCTCCCAGGTAGGCTTTCAGCCTGTCAGTCGGGCCAGCACACTTCTCCAGATTGTCCTCTCAAAGCTTCCTTCTTCCCTCAAATCCTCTATTTTTCCTAATC
>NC_134804.1:21569762-21577262 GCF_046742065.1 Oratosquilla oratoria | reverse complement strand
GGAGGTTTTGTGGGGGATGGTGGATCCTGGGACGATGACGACTAGGAAGCTGATGGTGATGGCGGCAGTGAAGTGGCCCCGGAACGGTAAGTGAGCTTGACGTTTACAGATCGAAGTGTCACTGGGATAAATAGGTAGAGAAAGTGATCTGAGCTGATTCTGGCTAACGTCGAAAGCGAAAGGAATGTATGAGAAGGGTGGGTGGGTGGGGGCAAATATTGCAAATGGAGGGGATCAAAGAGGAGGCCATAGAAGTCATTGCAGGCATGCATGAAGGCAAGCAAGTCGAAGGGAGTATGAGGGAAAGGTAAGAGTAGGAAAAAGGTAAGAGAAAGGGAGGAAGAAGGGAAGGAAAGTGAATAAAGGGAAGAAGGTAAGGGGAGGTGGTTGAAGGAAAGGGAAGGAACAAGGAAAGGAGAAATGCGAAAAGGATTGACAGGAGTAGACTAAGGGAAAGGAGAGAATAGACTAGAAGGGAGGGGGATGGAATCGAGGGGGAGGGGGTTTCGGAGGAGGAAGGGAATGTAGGGGAGGAGAGGGGAGGAGAGGGGAGGAGAGGGGAGGAGGGTGAAGGGCAGGTGCCATCTCTCTCACACCTTCTGTCCTCCAATAGACTCCAGCTGCACGGGGGAGCTGTCCAAGCCATTCGCTGTTCAATGAACATAGCTGCATGAGCGAACTGGTAGTTCATAGACATCAATGTAGCCGAAACTGTGCAAGAGTGTGAAAAAAGAGAATGAACAAAAAAAAGTGAATGAGAGAGAGAGAGAGAGAGAGAGAGAGAGAGAGAGAGAGAGAGAGAGAGAGAGAGAGAGAGAGAGAGAGAAAGAAAGAGACAGACAGACAGACAGACAGACAGACAGAAACAGACAGAGAGATAGACAGAGAGAAAGAGAGAGCAAGATTTTATACACAGAGTATAAGGTCAGGAAGGAAACCGGGAAAGGTTGTAAGGCTCTATTTTCGACCTGACCCGTTCGCGGCAGCAGACGTTTGGGCTACTACCTTTTTCACAATAAGATTGTCCAGTTTGTACATACCATGACTTAAATTTAAGTTATTGAGAAATGTATCTTTGATCAGACTGGATTCTATTATATTTCTAGCCATTGTAACTATGGGGTCGCAGAATAGTGATCTTTCCTATCCTCGGGAATCAGTTCGATTCCATGTTTCAAGGATTTTATAGCTTCTGTGGTGTAGTGGTCTAAGGCTCCGTGAAAGTTGATCTTACAGGTGGCTGAGAGCAGTGGGTTCGAATCCTGCATGCAACTGTCATAAAAGTTATCGGATTGATGTCGCCGCCATTACGAATTTTTCTCATACATACATACATATATATATATATATATATATATATGTATATATATATATGTATATATATATGTATATATATATGTATATATATATGTATATATATATATCTATGTGTGTGTGTGTGTGTGTGTGTGTGTGTGTGTGTGTGTGTGTGTGTGTGTGTGTGTGTGTGTGTGTGTGTGTGTGTGTGTGTGTGTGTGTGTGTGTGTGTGTGTGTGTGTGTGTGTGTGTGTGTGTGTGTGTGTGTATTGTCGGATCTTCTTAGCTAATGATAATAAAGGCAGACTGAAGACATTTTAGCTGTGACATTATTTTGAAAAACATGATTATTTTAGCATATGATAAATATGAGTTTGCTAAAAATTTGTAATGCGTTTATAGTAAAGGGAAATTTCATATACCACTCTTTGGCTTATTACCAAATACAGTGAGGGTAATCTAGAGTATCGAAAATATCACCATGAACCTATACAGATGTATGTGATACGAGTATGTATCACTAGCTTGCAGAGAGAAAATGTAAAAGCTAAAGTGTTACTCGGTATTGAAGAGTTTTATTAGGTAAATATTTTCCAATGTTTATTAATATATTAATGTTAATATATATATATATATGTATATATATATATACACATACATACATATATATATATATATAACTATATATATATATATATGTATATATATATACATATATATACATATATATGTATACATATATATATATATACATACATATATATATACATATATATATATATATGTATATATATATATATATATATATGCACATTTAGTATGAATTCCTAGAGCAAAGATGAATCGGATTGAAATACTGGCAAATGTTCTTGATGTATAGAGTATACAAAGAATGTGCATCTCACTTAAACAAAAGAACTCGAGAATTCCTTTGCATTCCAAATATGAGAACTGGGGCACTGTTAGACATAAAGAAAATTGAAACTCAAATAGCTATCCTATGGACTTGTGTAGGGGAAACACAATTTTTCGGAAAGAAACTCCTTGTTTTTATACTAACCACAAGCCAAAGCCATGTTATTAAGCATCTGATAACACAGGGTGAAAGACATAAAACATGTAGGCAGTGAAAACTCATGCAACAATTGTTTTTTGTTCTTCAGCCGAAAAGACAAAATGAATAACTTTTGCATCACCAACTAGTTTCGAGAACTCATAGATATTCCTTTATAGATGGCATACCAAAGAGAACAGGTTATGATATAATCGGAAGCATGCGGATCTTATATCCTCCTAAGCGCTGATGCAAGTCTCCAATTCCTAGCGGTGACGTTTACTTGCCCCAATATTCCATAGAGCGAAGGTAACGAATTCGGTTGCAACTACATTTTTCCTGACGTCTGTTACTCACCAGCATCAATAGGCCCAAGATCACAACCCTGAAGAACAACATTCAGGTGCCATACAAGTGGTGAAATCTTGGTCTCTATTTGCAAAACCAGTCTCTTGTCATCTTGAATACATTATCCTTTACACCAACAGCTTTATCTTTGCTAAATGTCTTTTGTAAATAATCATATTAAAAAGGTTTTCAAGTCTTAGGTATATATTATCAACATATTTACTTTCATCGTGTAATGTATGGTACAAAAGAAATAGAAGACATTATATTCATCTTTCATCTACAGTGGTATCCTCAACATATTCTTGTCTCATTCTTTTTCACATTGCTTTCACATTATCAGGATTCCCAAATCTTGCAGGAATCTTTGTCCTTCCGACAGAGCTCTTGGTGAAACCATGAGGCAGTATTTCTCTGATTACCCTTGGAATGATTACCGCTTCCGTTACCACTTCCGTTACTGCCTCCGTTACCTGTCTGCATGTACCAAGCATATCGAGCATATATTTTGAACATTGAAACTTAAAATCGAAATACCTTCACTTGTATATTATATTTTCTTTTAGTTCTACTTGTGTGTGTGAGGTGCCAAGATAAGAGGGAGGGTGGAGGGGAGTGGAATATATAGGAAATGGAACGGGTGGGAGTAGTTTCTATGCCTTTTTCTTTTTTGGCTACCACCCGTGTAATGGGAAAAAGCCTTTGGTATATCTATATATGTATGTGTGTGTATTTGGTAATAGAGAAATTAAAGCGAATCAAAGGCGCTACCGGGGTCTTAAATGATGAGAATTATCAGTTGTTCCATACCAACTGGAAATATTCAGTCTTTCCTTTGTCTCACCAAATGGACTTGCATAAACAAGAAATGTCGGAATACTTTATACTCAGACTCTCCGTAACTTCTGGTTTGTAATCAAGAATATGTCAGTCTACGTCACTACCTCTGTGCAGAAAAGAGAAATGATTTCGACTCATTAAGGACATTATAAGCCATCTATCGTATAAGGAATTTGAACAATCTATTGTCGCAGCTTTCCAATCTTGCTCATTATTCCTTGTTAGTGTCGAAATCAGCACTAGTCTATTAATACCGCTAAAGTCATCACTGGTGAAACTATCCTAATCTTCACTGATATTATGAATATGTTTGAAATCTGCGTATGTGTACTTATTCTTCTATTACTGATGAAAAATGTGATACAACATTGGTCGATCACGTGAAGGCCATAGAGCAAAAAACACTGGAGACAGGAAATTGAAATCTATAGATTCCTTGTCTCCAGTCTTTTTAGCTCCAACTGTGGTTTTTACGTTATTCTTCTATATCTGATGTAACACGATATCCAAAGTTAGCCTCAATATTATCACAATAATGGATACAAAACCCAAATCAAATATTACTTTCATTACATTTTTAGGGTGAAAAATGAGAATTACAACAAAAGACATCTTGACGTCGGTGTCAATGCCAGCGTTGGGGTCAGTGCCGACGTAGGTTTCAGTACCAACATTGGCCTCAGTGTCAGCATCAACGTCAATGCCAATGTCGGCGTCAGTGCCAACGTCCGCGTTAAGGCCAAAGTTGGCGTCAGTGCCAACATCGGCGTCAGTGCCAACGTAGTCGTCAGCGCCATTGTATACGTTAATACCAACAATGGCGTCAGAGACAACGTCATCGTCAGTGTGAACGTCGGCGTCAGTGCCAACGTCGACGTCTGTGCCAAGGCTGTAATGAGTGACAAGCATATGGATAGTGACGGCTCCATTGAATGGGTCGGCTGAGATGATAATATGGTGGTTAAGCGGCCAAAAGTGCCGCTTTCATTGCCAAGTGCCAACAAACGAAACTCGACTCTAGCCACTTAAGTCCAATCTTAACCAGTATGGTACAAACCAGACCGAGATTAGTAGGCACCAATCAGTCTCAATCAAAGTAAATAAACCTAATGGGTTCCTATTCACGAAGGCTATATATAGACTCACAGACCAAGCGGTCATTCATATATGGGGAAAGGGAAGGGGGATATATTGTTTCTTGTTGTTACTTGCGGCTAAATATATATATATATATATATATATATATATATATATATATGTATATGTATATGTATATGTATATATATATATATATATATATATATATATATAGATATATATATTAGGATAGGAATAACTGAGACATGGTTATATGGTACAGAGTTCGAAGCTGAATTTAATATTGCAGGATTTAAACACTTTCATCAGGATAGAAACCACAAGAAAGGTGGGGGTGTTCTGTTGTACGTTGAAAACAATATTCATGCTTGTGTTTTAGAGAAAGTGAAACAGGATGCATATGATAGTTTGTGGGTTGAGTTAACCCAAACAAATGGACAAAAACTGAATCTAGATGTAATATATAGGCCAAAGACATTATCATTAGCAGACGACAAACTGTTATTTCAAGAACTGTCTAGTTTCTGCAACCGGGATTTATTGATAATGGGTGATTTCAATTTTACTGACATTGATTGGATGACCCTTGAACATGGCCATATAGGTAGTCGCTTGCTTGATTTTCTTGGTGACAATTACTTAATTCAGTATGGAAACTTACTCGATCTATTGATCACTAGCCGCGAAAGCATGGTAACTGATGTAGAAGTCGGTGAATCTGTTGCAAATAGCGATCACAACTTAGTTAGATTCAAACTCCTAAACAATTTTAGAATAGATACTTGTGTTTCTAAAATACCCGATTTCAGTAAAGCTCAGTTCATAGGACTACGTCAGGAGCTTCAGCTTACAGATTGGGAGGCAAAATTAAACGAAAGACCTGTAGATCAGATGTAGGAAATATTTCAAAATACGCTCACTAAGATGATTCAAACTTACATTCCTTTTAAGGACAGACGTCTCCCAAATCAGGCTCGCCCAAAGTGGCTCGACAAAGAAACTGAAAAAGTATTGCTAAAAAGAGACAGGCTTATAAGAAATATAAGTGCTTGGGTGCATCTAATGACTATGAAAGTTATGTATCAATACAGAGAGATTTAAAAAAGACAATAAGAAAAAGAAAACGACAATATGAAATGAACATCGCTGATAAATCCAAAGAGAATCCCAAAGAATTCTATAGTTACATTAGAGATAAAAAGGTTGTTAGGAATCACATTGGTCCACTATTATCTGCTGACGGTCAACTTGAATATTCAAATGAAGGAATGTGTAATATCTTAAACAATTATTTTAGCTCGGTATTCGTAAACGAAACACCTCAAAGTGAATTCCAAACTGAAACCTGTGAAAAGTCTAGGGTAAACTTACTCACTAAGGTAAATATAACAAAAGAAACAATTAAAAGGTATATAGATAAACTCAAAGTTAATAAAACACCAGGGCCTGACGGTTGGCATCCAATAATCTTAAAGGAAATGAAAAATGAGATTGTTGTTCCATTAGAAATTATTTTCAAGAAATCCATCATATCCGGAGATGTCTCAAGAGAATGGAAGCTAGCTAACGTTACTCCCATATTCAAAAAAGGTGACAAAAATAAGCCAAATAACTATAGGCCCATAAGTTTGACTTCAATCGTAGGAAAAATAATGGAAGCTATCATGAGAAATGCTATCGAACATCATTTAGAAAGTAAACGTTTGATAAATGATAGCCAGCATGGTTTCAGACGGAAACGTTCTTGCGTGACTAACTTACTCGAATTCTACAACACAGTTATCTCGAATTATGACAAAAGAAACAATATAGATTTAATATATCTAGACTTTGCAAAAGCTTTTGATACCGTCCCACACGAAAGACTACTTACTAAATTAGCTTTACACGGAATAAGTGGTAGCCTATTAGGTTGGACTAGTAATTGGTTGAATGGTCGAAAACAGAGAGTTGTTTTAAATGGAAAAAACTTCTAGATGGAAAATTTTTACAAGTGGAGTTCCTCAGGGTTCCGTTCTTGGACCACTTCTATTCATAGTATATATAAATGATATAGACCATGGACTAAAATCTACTGTTTCCAAATTTGCTGATGATACAAAACTGTGCGGAGTGGCAAATGATCACTCAAACCAATTAGATATTCAAGAAGATTTAGATAAATTACAGCAATGGTCTGAAAAGTGGCTAATGAAATTTAACACAAGTAAATGCAAGGTAAAAACAAAGGTAAAAATAACAGCAAGTACGATTACAAGTTATTTGGAAATTCGTTAACAAAGGTGGATAGTAGAAAAGATCTCGGCGTAATTATCAGTAACGACCTCAAACCATCCAAGCAGTGTATTTCAGCCTCTGAGAAAGCAAATAAGATTCTAGGACTGATTGCGCGATCTTTTGATTTCAAAAGTCCATCACTCATTAACAAGCTATATAAATCGTTAGTTCGTCCACATTTGGAATATGCTGTTTCCGTATGGTCACCGAATCTCATTAAAGACATTGACAGACTGGAAAAAGTACAACGGCGAGCCACAAAACTGATTCCAAATATCAAAAATAAATCATACGAAAATCGACTAAAACATATAAATCTGTTTTCCCTAAAAAAGCGTAGACTCAGAGGTGACTTGATACAGGTCTTTAAAATTCTAAAGGGAATTGACAACATCAAAAGTGACCAAATTTTTACATTGAATGAGAATCAGACAAGAAACAATGGTCTCAAACTGTCCGGAAATAGATTCAATTTAGAAGTAGGTAGAAACAACTTTGCCAACCGTGTAGTTAATGAATGGAATAAACTTCCTGCACAGGTAGTGCAATGTAGTTCAGTTCGAATCTTTAAGACTCATTTATATAAA
>NC_134804.1:21552262-21554762 GCF_046742065.1 Oratosquilla oratoria | reverse complement strand
TAGTGGACAGCGACATCAATCATACAATCTAAATAACCGTCGCGCAGAGGATTCGAACCACCGCCAGTAGACTCAAGAGTCCGTAGCACCCGCCTTAGACCACTCAACCATAGACGATCTAAAAGTGTATGAACTCGTAATCTATCTGATTACCGAGATGGGGAGGTTGCTAACTGCCCCCCATATAACCCCCTTTTTACCATACACCTAATCGCACCAATGGGAATGATAAGGACTAGATCGAATCCCCCTCACGCTTCTAGTCATGGTAACTATGTGAATATATTCTCTAGTGGTCATCGAGATTTATCAGTTTATCTATATATCCGTCGCGCAGAGGATTCGAACCACCGCCAGTGGACTCAAGAGTCCGTAGCACCCGCCTTAGACCACTCAACCATAGACGATCTAAAAGTGTATGAACTCGTAATCTATCTGATTACCGAGATGGGGAGGTTGCTAACTGCCCCCCATATAAACCCCCTTTTTACCATACACCTAATCGCACCAATGGGAATGGTAAGGACTAGATCGAATCCCCCTCATGCTTCTCGTCATCGTAACTATGTGAATAAATTCGCTAGTGGACAGCGACATCAATCATACAATCTAAATAACCGTCGCGCAGAGGATTCGAACCACCGCCAGTGGACTCAAGAGTCCGTAGCACCCGCCTTAGACCACTCAACCATAGACGATCTAAAAGTGTATGAACTCGTAATCTATCTGATTACCGAGATGGGGAGGTTGCTAACTGCCCCCCATATAAACCCCCTTTTTACCATACACCTAATCGCACCAATGGGAATGGTAAGGACTAGATCGAATCCCCCTCACACTTCTCGTCATCGTAACTATGTGAATAAATTCGCTAGTGGACAGCGACATCAATCATACAATCTAAATAACCGTCGCGCAGAGGATTCGAACCACCGCCAGTGGACTCAAGAGTCCGTAGCACCCGCCTTAGACCACTCAACCATAGACGATCTAAAAGTGTATGAACTCGTAATCTATCTGATTACCGAGATGGGGAGGTTGCTAACTGCCCCCCATATAAACCCCCTTTTTACCATACACCTAATCGCACCAATGGGAATGGTAAGGACTAGATCGAATCCCCCTCACGCTTCTCGTCATCGTAACTATGTGAATAAATTCGCTAGTGGACAGCGACATCAATCATATAATCTAAATAACCGTCGCGCAGAGGATTCGAACCACCGCCAGTAGACTCAAGAGTCCGTAGCACCCGCCTTAGACCACTCAACCATAGACGATCTAAAAGTGTATGAACTCGTAATCTATCTGATTACCGAGATGGGGAGGTTGCTAACTGCCCCCCATATAAACCCCCTTTTTACCATACACCTAATCGCACCAATGGGAATGGTAAGGACTAGATCGAATCCCCCTCACGCTTCTCGTCATCGTAACTATGTGAATAAATTCGCTAGTGGACAGCGACATCAATCATACAATCTAAATAACCGTCGCGCAGAGGATTCGAACCACCGCCAGTAGACTCAAGAGAGTCCGCAGCACCCGCCTTAGACCACTAGCGAATTTATTCACATAGTTACGATGACGAGAAGCGTGAGGGGGATTCGATCTAGTCCTTACCATTCCCATTGGTGCGATTAGGTGTATGGTAAAAAGGGGGTTTATATGGGGGGCAGTTAGCAACCTCCCCATCTCGGTAATCAGATAGATTACGAGTTCATACACTTTTATATCGTCTATGGTTGAGTGGTCTAAGGCGGGTGCTACGGACTCTTGAGTCTACTGGCGGTGGTTCGAATCCTCTGCGCGACGGTTATTTAGATTGTATGATTGATGTCGCTGTCCACTAGCGAATTTATTCACATAGTTACGATGACGAGAAGCGTGAGGGGGATTCGATCTAGTCCTTACCATTCCCATTGGTGCGATTAGGTGTATGGTAAAAAGGGGGTTATATGGGGGGCAGTTAGCAACCTCCCCATCTCGGTAATCAGATAGATTACGAGTTCATACACTTTTAGATCGTCTATGGTTGAGTGGTCTAAGGCGGGTGCTACGGACTCTTGAGTCTACTGGCGGTGGTTCGAATCCTCTGCGCGACGGTTATTTAGATTGTATGATTGATGTCGCTGTCCACTAGCGAATTTATTCACATAGTTACGATGACGAGAAGCGTGAGGGGGATTCGATCTAGTCCTTACCATTCCCATTGGTGCGATTAGGTGTATGGTAAAAAGGGGGTTTATATGGGGGGCAGTTAGCAACCTCCCCATCTCGGTAATCAGATAGATTACGAGTTCATACACTTTTAGATCGTCTATGGTTGAGTGGTCTAAGGCGGGTGCTACGGACTCTTGAGTCTACTGGCGGTGGTTCGAATCCTCTGCGCGACGGTTATTTAGATTGTATGATTGATGTCGCTGTCCACTAGCGAATTTATTCACATAGTTACGATGACGAGAAGCGTGAGGGGGATTCGATCTAGTCCTTACCATTC
>NC_134804.1:21544762-21547262 GCF_046742065.1 Oratosquilla oratoria | reverse complement strand
CCTTTTCCCCCGTAAAGCGGAACCATACAGGCACTATTCTAATCCTCTGGCACTCTCCTCTCTTTTAGACACATATTAAACAACCTTAGTAGGCAGACCACTATCAACGTACTTCCCATCTTCAGGCATTCTATATGACATCCATCTAGCCTAGATGTCTTACCAGTTCTCATCATTTTCAGAAGAATTTGTGTCTCATTTTTCCTATTTTCCTCCATCTTTCTCTCCCACAGCTCCCACCAATCCCTTCCTATCCTTCTCCACATTCAGCAGCTCTCATAAATATTCCGCTCATCTTTCGCTTACCGCGTCCTCTTCTGTTAAGATCTGTCCATCTGCGCCTTTTATCTTTTCTTCTTTACCTAACTCACCTCCTCTTCCTCTCTTGATTTCCTTCCAAAACATCATTTTATTGCTTCCATAATTTTCTGTCATTCTCCTTCCCCATTTTAAATCTGCTCTCCTTTTTGCCTCCTTTAACTGCTGTTTTGCTCCTCTTCTTTTTCTTTATACCTCTCATACTTTTCTCTCATCTCACTTTGTAACCAGTCCATGAATGCCCGCTACTTTTCTCATACTACCCTCTTCACTTCATCATCCCAGCACTTACTACCCCTCTTACTATTCCCTCCCATCCTTCTTGTTCCACACACCATCCTTCCACACCTTGTCATTTCATCTTTGAAACGCCCCTCCATTTCCCTTCCACACCTACTTCTACTCTATCATTCACTACCTCTCACAATTGTTTCAGCTTCTTCCTGTGCTCATGCTCCTTTTCCTTTTCATTTAAACAGTTCACTTTAAGCACCTCTCCACCTTCAACAATTTTCCTTTTTCTCCACCTACCCTCCATTTTCAACTTGCCTTCCACCAAAAAAAATATCTGATATTCCCCTACCCTCTCCCTTAGGAAGGAAAAGTATAATTGTGTTTGAGATGAAATACCTGAGAGGTATGGTAGGGGTTAGTAGGTTAGATAGAGTGAGAATCAAAGAGGTGAGGAGAAGAGCCGGAGTGGAAAAAGATATGGTAGGTTTGGAGACATGGAAGGAATGAGTGATGAAAGATTAGTAAAAGAGGTGTGGAAGGCAGAGGTGGAGGGAGTGAACTTGAGGGGATGGCCGAGGATGAGATGGATGGATGGGGTGAAGAGGGTGTTGAGAAAGAGGGGAATGTTTGCCAAGCAAGGAAGGGAAAGGCGGGAGATAGGCATGAATGGAGAGTGACTGTGTATAGATGATACTGTTATGCAAGGAAAGGAGGGACGGGAGATGCAGGGGTAGAGGGTGCTTGTGTGAATTATATTTTAACGTAGGAGGGGACGGAGGGGGAGTGTCGCCAATTAAGTAAAGCGGCCTTGCTGTGGATATACTGTGTCCTGTTGCATTACGTCTGGCCCAGGGCAGTACGCGGGATACAGGGATGACCCGCCATCCATGAGGAGCTGAGATGAGAGGCGGGAAAGGGTGGTAGATGGGAGTAGAATGGGAGGGAGGAGTAGGTACGTGCCTTTACAAAGGATTTACAAAGGCGGAGCATGCCGACAGGAGACCTTTTGGTCCATATCTAGGTTGGATGCGAAAAAAATCATAATGATAATAATAAAAAATAAAAAAAACTATAATAATGTAAATATCAAATAAAACACATAGATAAATGCGTAGGTATAGTTAAATAATAGACAAACAGGTAAATAGTAAATAATAATAAATTGACATATAACTAATAATAAATGAGAATCAAACAGACAAATGATAACAAAACAAAAACAAATAATATAAGGGAGAAGGCTTTGGGAATATAGATAAATAGACTTTTGTAAAACATATTTTCTTTCCAAAATTAGTTTACAATTCTCGGCTAACTGAATTTAACTATGCAACTAATCATCCTATCTAATTTTATTTTATTCATAACAGTAACATTGCCAACGCTTTTGCACCCATACCTTGATATTAAATATCTTTCGAGTGTTGATGTTCCATTTAGACCTACAAATTCATATACGACCTACACACTTTTGGAAGAAAGTGTTATTTTTTTCTACATATCGTAATTCTCTGCAAAATCAATCATTATCTCGCCTCTGTCATTCTTATTAATTCTAAACTTCCCAATTCCCAATTCATCACCTAGGTTCTTCCTAATTCCAGCGTTGAAGTCATTCATTATTGACGAGTATTTATCTTTTCTTAGACCAATACTTGAGTTAAATTGTAATACAATGATCCAGTTTTATCGTTAGAATTATGCACAGTTCACCCATCCCCACATTCTTCCTAATTTCACTGTTGAGGACATCCATTACTAAAGTGTATTCACTTTTTTCTTGATCCATTATTTGAGTTAAATTGTCATAGAAGGGTTTAATTTCATTGTTGAAACTATGCATAATTCACGCCCTAGATTGTTTCTAATTTTAGTGTTGAAGTCAACCATTACTAATGTGCATTAGCTTATTTCTTGGTCCATTACTTGAGTTAAATTTTCATAGAAG
>NC_134804.1:21492143-21499262 GCF_046742065.1 Oratosquilla oratoria | reverse complement strand
TTCCGCTTCTCCATCCACGAAATGCGAATCAAAAGAAGAGAAAAAAGAAGTTCTTGCACAAAGGAGGAAGCTCTTGCCTCCCTCGGGAGGAACTTGGGATTCTCGAAGGCGGCAAGTGGCTCTCTGGGGCGACACTAAAACCCTCGGCCTAGGGCCAAAGACCTCCTGCGACAGAGACTATGAAGGAGTCTCCAGGGCCCAAGACCACAGACGCTCTGTTACAAAGACTATTTAGGAGTTTCCAGGGACTGGAAGCCAAAAGATCTTCTGAGACTAGGGAGAGTCTCTCGAGCATAAGACCAGACACTCTGACGAAGAGACTAAGGAACAGTCTCCGGCAATGATCCCAAAGACCTCTGGTAGAAGATATGGATGAGACTTCAAAGGCCAAACCCGTTAGTGTTTACCCGGGAGAGCGTTTAGTGATTGCTGAAAAAGTTGTCAGTCGAAAAGTGTTTATATATATATATATATATATATATATATATATATATATATATATACATATATATACATATATATATATTATATATATATATATGTATACATATACATGTATATATATATATATATATATATATATATATACATATATTGATGAAGGTGAAAAAAGAAGTCACGGGTCTAGTTCCGTTTTTCTGAGTTTATTCCTGACCGGTTTTGCTCTAGAAAGAAACCGGTCAGGAATAAACTCAGGAACTCGGAACTAGACCCATGACTTCTTTTTCCATCGTCATCAACTTGTCACAATGTACCAGCATATATATATATATATATATATATATATATATATATAAAGTGTATATATATATATATACTGTATATATATATATATAATGTGGTCATTAAAAGTGGAATTCAACAGCAAAGGCTTCCTTTTTTTTTTTAATTCACTTTCCTTATTTGCCATATCAACGAAATGAAATGTATGACATAGCATTGTCATATTGCATTGCACAAATCCTTTTGAAAGAGAAATTTATCCCTGTACTCCAAGTAAATAGTAAGAAGTACTTGACTGCTGCCAAGACCATCACCTTTGCCCTCTGAGACTGGGCAGTCCTGACAAGATGTAGCTTTAAGTAGCTGTTATGGATCGATTAGGATCCTTCGTTCTTTCGAGGCGAAATCAAGACCCAATGTACCGTAATCAAGTAAGAGATTTTATTTGTACTAATGCCCTATCCATTCTGTAGGCGGAGTCAACCAGTTGCATTTTCATTCTCCGTTCTGCAGTCCCACCAAGCACAAAATGTAAAGTAGCAAACATACAATCACTATATTAGATAATGTAGCAGCTGTATTATTGAGATTATTTTTGACTAATCTCAATGAAAGAGAAAATAATCAAAATTCAAACCTACGACCTATAATCTAGCAAAGAACTCGTTAATCTAGATATTACCAATCATCAGTTCTCAAATGTCATGCACGAGTTGCTAAATATTTTCTGTCTTTCAAAACGTGAAATATATCAACCTATGCATTGTACTACAGTTTATTCAAAAATATATATCCAATGAAATAACAGTTGTGGTCACAAATACCAGGCTATGACTATGAAATATACATTAGTTAGAATAATTAAAGAAGCGTTAAAAAATTAATTGAAGGTCACCACTTCCGTAAAATATAGTCGCATAACTCAGGATAACACGCACATACGAAAATTATAGACAGCTGAAAGATCCCTTACATACAAAGTATACGATATTAATAACGCCATACATAAATAAACACGAAAACACATACACTCGTGTATATATTTATGTATATACATACATGTATATATATATGTATATATATGTATATATATATATGTATATATATATGTATATATATATAAACACATGAATATAAACATATATATAAATATATAAATATGTATATATATGTATATATATGTATATATATATATATATGTATATACATATATATATATATACATAATATATATATACTAGCCAAATTACCCGCGCGTTGCCGCGAGTTCGTGAATCATCCCTAACCTAATCATACCCCACCTAACTTTAATCATTAACCCGAACCAAAATATATTTTTAAATGAAACATAGTTATCCAAGTACCTGGAGTGATAGGGTATCAGAATATATATGGTTATGGGGGTCTATCTGCAAAACCCTAGGAGGAGTTCGTGAACATACAAAAAAAAAAAAAAAAAAAAGAGATAAGTGAAAGAGAGTAATCCAAGTACCTTGGGTTATAAGGTTGCATGATATATGTGGTTATAGGGGTCTATCTACAAAAACCTAGAAGGAGTTCGTAAATAATCTCTAACCTAACCATACCCCACCTAAATTTAACCCTGAACCCTAACCAAAATATATATATTTTTGAAAATCAAACATAGTTATCCAAGTACCTGATGTGATAGGGTATCAGAATATATATGGTTATGGGGGTCTATATACAAAATCCTAGAAGGAGTTCTTGAAAAAACAACCAAATAAACAAACAAAAAGACAGACAGACAAATGAAAGATAGCTTTACAAGTATCTTGGGTTATAAGGTTTCAGAATATATATGGTTATAGGGGTCTATCTGCAAAAACCTAGGAGTAGTTCGTGAATAATTACTCCCCTAACCATAACCCACCTAACTTTAACCCTTAGCCCTAACCAAAATAATATTTTATCTAAATGTAATATAGTTACCCAAGTACCTGGAGGGATAGGTTATCAGAATATATATGGTTATGGGGGTCTATCTGCAAAACCCTAGGAGGAGTTCGTGATCAAACAAATAAACAAACAGACAGACAGACAGAGGCTACTACTTTATTATAGTAGATTGGATGAATGATTTAGACAGATGAGAGTGTGAGTGGAGGAAGAATAAGCGAAGATGGGATGGAACTCCTTTATTGTTATACACCAAACCAACAGACACCGGACTTTGCTTCAACGGGAATAGCGAGTGCCCTAAGCGCTACTTGCGCTCCACCATCAGCGCATACGTTAGAAGGGCCTTCTCACATTGCTCCACCTGGGCACAAACCCATCAAGAATTGAACAGAATCACACAAGTCCTTATCAACAATGGATACGCCAATTCAGATGTGTCACATGCAATGCAAGTATATTTAAACAAATGTTACAGCGACGGAGACCAAAACACTATAAAAATCTACTACAAAAGCCACATGTCCATGGAGTACAAAGCAGACGAGAAGATTATAAAAGATATTCACAAAAATGTACTACCTCCCGATCCAACAAAGCACATGTAGATCATCATATATTATAAAACAAAGAAAACAACCATCTAGTGATACACAATCAACCCAACATAACGAAAAGAACATGTTGTATATCAGTATAGCTGCAATAGTAAGGAGTGTAGGCCTCACTTATATATTGGTATAACTACTACAAAGCTAGAAAGGCGCCTGACATGCCACTTGAGCAATGAATCCATTATCCCACCACACTTAACAGACCATTAACAAGAAATTATCTGGATCATAAAACTACAACAGTTGACAAAGAAAGAGGACCCCGAAGGGTGCTACTCCTTGAAGCACTCCATATTCAAGCAAAGCAAGCAACAATAAACATCCAGGTGGAAGACCTCCATACCTTCCCATCAATGAAAAGATTGATTGCCAAAAGACCGGTGAGCCCCATCGCTTTGCTCACTGGGAGAGCCCCACAGAGATGAAAAAATACGCACGCTCATTGGCCGCCATTACCCAATGAGCAACAACTTTTTCCATGATATAATGTCTATGATCCACACATCCCATATCCAAAACAAACAACATGACATAGGGAGCGTTATATGTAATGCAAAACACACTAGACGGGGCACACGCGTGGGAGCAACAGTGGTGAATGAAGACCAGCGCGTCGAAATTCAAAGTTGTATACTTCCGCCGCAAGAACACCAACATAGCATTCAAGAACATTCTTCTTAAAATAAACAACACAAAGGTTCCAGTGAAAGACAATGTCTGTGTGCTGGGTAGCACACTGGATATTGGCCATACCCTGGATCCCACACTTACACAGACAGTGAGCGAGAGCTAAGGCTGTGTTGGGAAGGCTAAAGCGCTTCAAATCCGCAACATTGTCCTCCAAATATCGATTGTACCTAGCCCTAGTCAGACCGATTCTGTGCCAGTCCCCGGAATTGAGACAGCTGACTTGTTCCACTAACAACTACGATCATCAGAAGGTTCAAAATGCAGCAGACATGCTCATCACAGGATTGCGATGGAACGACCTCAGAACTGCCGAGTCCCTACACCGAAATACCAACATCCGTCCACTCCACCAGCACAAACACAAACTTCACATGAGACACCTAGAAAGACTCCACGCCAAACACAAACACCTGATACGACACATCACACCTAGACCACACCGTACAGACTACTTGTCAGCTGTGTCCCTCCCTCAGGCGGCGTACACGAAAAATCGTGTATAGCCGCGCATATTTACAACGTATCCTTTTACCAGCTTTGACTGATCGTGACCAGACGTGCCGCGATGTGCTGCGTTCTGTCTGACTAAGTATCCAGCGACAAACGTGAGGAAAGGTAGCAGATTCTCAGTAGACGTACTAAGACTGGCTGGGTTCAGTCTTCCCTGGTTATACTTTTACTTTTATTTATTTGTATACATGTTCATATGCACTTTTAATATATTTTACATCTCAACGGAGTATATGTGACATTACCGGTGCTCCTCACCACAGCCAAATGGCTCAGCTACTTCAGTAAGTCTGTTTCATCGGCCAGAACCAGGATGTATCTCGCACCTTATTTATCCAGTTGTATGTACATCCACATAGAGAAAACAACCCTCCATGCGTAGCATACACACACAAGTATATTGCAAATAAGAACACGATCGCACGTACAAACAACTACGTAAGCTTTTTCTCCTACTCCCTTTCTAACCTTATTAGTTGAGTTCAATAAATATCGATAAACCAACCTCAAAGATACATATATTTACTTCAGCCTCCAAATCCCAGTCTCCTCCCCAGCCATCCTGAACCATGACTCCACGCAACAAATATCCCAAAGAATCGCCCGGTGCCAATAGGCCTCATTCATACATAAATATGTTTTCATTTTCATACGGACATCTCTTCCCTTCCTACAACTATCGATCTCGCGTTAGCGGGTAGTATTTTCTAGGTAGTCTTTAGTCCATAGCAATTTCCCCTTGAAGATAAAACAAGAGTTCCGAAACGTCGACATCGAAAAAAATCTACTAAGTAAACTTCCAGAACATAATAAGTCAAATGTTCGTCGTATAGAGACTATACGCACGAAGGCAAGGAAAATTTGGTATTCAAAACCTTTTACCTCGTCTGCCTACAAGAAAAAATCATGTCTGGCTATATATATATATGTATATATATATATATATATATATATATATATATATATATATATATATATATATACATATATATATATATATTTACATACATGGGTTAGTTCGCACTGACGTCATGATTTCTTTAGTCCAATGATCTTTAGTTTTACACCTAAGTAGCTCTCCTATGGGTGTGACTTTACTCTCATAAACAAATTGGATTTTCTCCTCATCCACCCTTTCTCCAATCAAAGAGGCTGTTACAAAGACCATAAACAATACAGCTTACTCAACCAATCTTGAAATCAATGCACCACTGACATAATTTGCATACTGTTACATCAGCATAAAATAAACATTATAGAACAATGAAATTGAGTCTCTGACGGCTGTTTGTAAACATTTAGGCGAGGATTGAACTTTTGCAATATCTTCGCTTACGAATAATTATTTACCAACTAATTCATATTACACACACACACACACACACACACACACACACACACACACACACACACACACACACACACACACACACAGACACACACACACACACACACACACACACACACACACACACACACACACACACACACACACACACACACACACACACACACACACACACACACACACACACACACACATACATATATATAAATATGAATATATATATATATATACATATATATATACATGTATACATACATATATGTATATATATGTATGTATATATATATATATATATATACATATATATATATATATATATATATATATATATATATATAAGATAATTCCGACTATCGTGCCGGATTCGAACCAGGCTCGTGAAATCACGAAGCAATCGTCCTCCCGACTGAGCTATTGAGCCTATAAGATTTTCTAATCTGGAAGTTAATCTACTCCCGAGGAACTAAGTCCACGTCAAACTGCCGTCCGAACTTATTTTAACAGAAAACCAGGCCAACTTGTAGCTAGTGATTAAGCTGGTACGTTTCCTTGATGAATTTTCTCAGTTCATCATTCAAGAAATCAGGCTACAAATACCGCAAGCCTAAGAAACGTAGAAAAGACCGAAATTATAGTTTATTCATGATGAGCTGAGTAAAAGTGGACATACGACAGGACATTTATGCTTTTCCTGAATACGTTGTACTTGAAATATTTTCCACTTCTGTGTATCAAAATTTCTAAAAAGGGTAACCTTTTTATCATGTTCTATCTCAGTAGTGGATCAGATAGAAGGAATTAGATTTTTTAAATTAACAAGAAAGGAGTCTACACTGAGGTCAACAGGTCAAATGTACAAAATGTCAAGAGCATATCTTTGCCATATGACGTTATGGAGAAGTATACCAGGTAATAAATCCCTTTCAAAAATTCCATGTATAAGTTCCATAATATTGGTTACCCATTGCCATACCAAATTTTTGCACATAAAAATCACTTTTTGTTCAGTTATCCATGAAATATTGTAAGGAAGTTGAAAGTGCAATATTTTTCTATTATATCATAAATCATTCAGCTCCCGAAATTAGAATAAATAGATGATATGAACAAATAGAATGAATGTAGCAATGAAGTGTCGTAGAAATATATGTACAATACAGTATAGTTTTAAATTATAGAAATGGAATAATTTCGTCTTGTATCACAAGACTCTTCATAAACCTTCAATATCTCAATAATACACTAAATTAACTAAATCACCAACAAAGTCTACCGGTTAACGCTTCAATTTCATATCGACTTTACTTATTAAAA
>NC_134804.1:21482143-21487143 GCF_046742065.1 Oratosquilla oratoria | reverse complement strand
CTTTTGTATATTGTAGTGAATGTATCGAATGGTGAATCAGTACACTATTTTCCCAGTGTGAAGGTGCTTCTCATTGCCACCCAATACATTTGGTTGCAGCGGTAAAGTCATTTTTTAAATGTTTTGAACATTTTTGAACATTTGAACGTTGTCAAGTGATATGTACTTTGGCTGCCCAGCATTTTATGTGTACATTTGCGTGTTTTTCTTTTCTTCCCTATTTGCAGCTACGTTTTCTAATAATGCAGTGATTTTAGAAATTATATGAAAGTTGGTGCTTATGAACAGTGTATTTTAAATGTGCGCCATGTGGTTTCTTTTTTGAGGGACGAACACTTCGTGGCCCCCAGCTTTGGCGCTTCATGTGGACTTTTAATTATAATTATCGTCTTCTACATTGGTGGAACGCTCATTTATTGCTGCTGTGTTAGTGGTAATTCATCTGGAGCCTGGATGTGGAAGCATTACTGTTCCAGGCTAGTTTGTGTTAAAAATTTGCCTGCGTGATTACCGGGCTTCAGTACCCAGCCTCCTGAAAAGACTAGTTATCTTCAAATTGTTCTTTTCACTTTTGTTATTTTTTCTAATTACGCAAGTAAATAACCATATTTGAAGTATTGTGACTCAATTCTTTTGTGGTTTTATAATAATTATTATCCAGGCAGCCATATTGCTTACGTCATAGATAGGTAGCCATGTTACCTACGTCATAGACTGCCATATTGAAACATCATTATTTTGGTAATCGTGCTTTTACATAGTTATTGAATGGTTATCCCTTTGAGATGGCGTTCATTTGGTGTCTAATTTTTTCAGAGACTTTTATTTATTTATGTATTTATTTATTATTATTACTATTTTTTTTTTTTTTTTTTTAAGGAAACTCTCAAGTATTGGATTAATTTTACGACCACCAGCTAAGATTGACTCATCATAGTCCTTCAAGGAGCATGTGTTTTTGTAAGCTGTCTCAATAATTAATGTATGTATTAAGATTTTTTTTATGTTATTTCGGAGTGGTACTCAGCTCCCTAGCCCTCCTATATCGATGTCTACTAAGCATAAGTTGCCATCATTTATCAGCAGTCGAACTTCGCCTCAGACCACGGCTAATACTACATTTACCCTTTTACACCAAGACCCTTCCATTGTTAAATTCTCAGCTCAGTACCCCCATTATTCAGCGGCTACATTCCGCCAATAATGTGAGGACAGCATAGTGAATATTAATGTAGCTAATGATTCTGAGAAAATCTCATTCGTGAGATCTCAACTTGTTTCTAATTCATCAGCAACTGAAATGATGGTAGCCTCATGTCTTAACTTCAAAATATTAAACTATAAATATGATACTTTAGAGCTAATTTTCTTAAAGTTTTCGAAAATTCCACTGTAGATGATAATTTTTAATGATGTTTCCATTTAGTTGATGTGCTCATGTCTCATTTGGGAACTAAACTATATGCGTCCTCAGGCTAAGACCAGCAAGATTGCTTTTGAGGCTTTAGAATTTTTGTGTCAATCAGCATGGCAAGGCTATGTCTGTTAATATAAGTATTGGTGATCGTGTATATAAAAGCATGCCTGACTACCAACTCAAACTAGATTGTAGATTTACAGGTTCAATTTTGGTGACTGAAAAGTCGCCAATAAGTTCAGGGTCTTTGATCCTTTCCATGGACTGAGTGAAGTATTACATGTTGATAGGCTTAAGGTAATAAGAGTGCCTATACCTGCATTCACCCTGCCTACTTCACACAAGCATAATCTCGGTTCAAGGGGTCCAATGTCTGTATGTGAGCATTGCTTATGATGTCATGGTGTCTTGATTGTATTTTGTTATGTTTGGCTTGTAATGTCTTGAATTGTATTTTGTAAGGTTTAGCTATTAAGTGTGATGTATTGAATTGTATTCTGTAATGTTTAGCTATTAATTGTAATGTATTGACTTGTATTTTGTAATGTTTAACTATTAATTGTTATATCCAGGACGTCCGACATTTTTTAATCTCTAGTCTAACTGACGCTAGTACTTATATATATGTATATATATTTATGTTCTTATATTATTTTATATAGGTATATGTGTATGTTATGTAAGTTTTCTTCTATAGGTTGTGTTCATGCCGTCATTTTCCCCACATTATTGTATGTATAATATGGTGTGTGTGTGGAATAGGTCATCCTTTTAAGTTTTGTTTTGCCTCGGTCATTCATTTCCCCTCTGTTTGCTCTGTGGAGTCACCGACGGGTGGTGGCCGAGCAATGTGATGGTCTACGTATAATTCCCCATTTACTGCATTAGTAACCATTGGGTGTATTGTTAGCTTTTGATTTTATAATTAAATATTGAATATGTTCTGGAATTATTGCACTATGATTATGTACAATGTATGTAAGAACCAATGAGCCCATGCAGCTATGAGTTTTGCCGCCAAATCTAAGCTGGTAACGAAGCGCGGCTCAGTATTATCGTAACCTTCAAAGTGTAAGCGCTTTTTTGTATATTGTAGTAAATGTATCGGATGGTGACTTAATACTCTATTTTTCCAGTGTAAAGATGCTTTTAATTGCCACTCAAAACAAACTCGCCCTTCCGCTTTCTTCCCACCGCACTTGACTCCTTTGCTTTCCAATTAATCCAGCTTTACATTAACCCATACCATTCCATCTCATCACTTCCTATCTAATCTATCATCCTCACCAAACCAATCCAATTCTATCTACGTGGTACCCTCCAACCTACCTCTATCTAATCCCATGCCTTATCGGGCCATCCAATTTTATCCTCTCTCACCCTATCTCATCTTTCCTCCTTACTCTCTCCTGCTCTCCGAATTCATTTTCTACTTTCCTCCCTCTCTTCCTTCCTTTCATTTTAGTGTCACCTGTTCTGACTCTTCCACACATCCCTTTGGTTATGTCTCTCTCAATAGTATTCCTATTTTTTCTTATTTTTTTCACTCCTCTTTGTTCCAGCTTGCACTTCTCACTGCCAGCACTTCATTTGCATTTTTCACTACTTTCAATCCCACCCTACTCCTCCAATCAACTTCCTCTTCCTTCTCTTCCTCCTCTTTCTCCAATTTCTCCTTCATCTCCCCCCCACCTTATCTTCCTCATCCCACTTCTCTTTCTCCTCTCTTTCTCCTCCTCCTCCTCCTCCTCCTCCTCCTCCTCCTCCTCCTCCTCCTCCTCCTCCTCCTCCTCCTCCTCCTCCTCCTCCTCCTCCTCCTTCTCCTTCTTCTGTTCGTCGTATTCGTTATTCTCCTCCTACTTCTTTCCTTCTTTCCCCTTTCCGTTATCCTTCTTATCTTCCTGCTCATTCTCTTCCTACCCTTACTTCTTGTCCTCCCCTTCCTACCCTTACTTCTTGTCCTCCTCTTCCTCCTCCTTCCCATTCTCCTTGTCTCCGCTTTTCTTTTCTTCTTCTCTTCATGGACCTTCTCGTCCTTCTGCTCTTACTCCTTCTCTGCCTATTTTTTCTCTTTCTCCTCCTCTTCCTCTTCCTTGCTCACCTCTTCCCCTTTTTCCTCTTGGTCCTATTTTTTCTTGTCATACCTCCCCTGATCCTCCTTTTTCTATATCTCTTCATACTTCTTAGCTCCTCTACTCTCCATCCAACATCCCATGTTCTTCTCCTTTCCTTTCTCTCTCTGGACATTCAATTCCCCTTTCCTGCTATCTCCTTCCCCCTTCTATGTTTCTTTCGTCATCGTTTTCTTTTCTTTGCTCTGCTCTTACCCATTTCCTCCTGGACCCCTCGCGCAACTGCGGCCTAAGACTGTTCACTAGAAGCGCCAGAAAAATACAGTTCATAACAGCTGGACCCCTCCAAACTAACTTCTTAGTCCCTGTCTTCCTTCTTTTATTTTTTAACTTTTTCTACATTTTCTCTTCTACTTTGCTTCCTTTCACCCATTCCTATCTTCGAGTTAGGTTTGCTATCCTTCTCTATTTTTCTTCCTTCTCAAATTTCCTACATTTCTTTCTGTCCATGACCATACCTCTATCTCGTCCCCAAACTTCTCTGTCGCCCCGTTTATTTTATTTCATTTGTGATTCCATCCCTCTGTCTGTCTGTCTGTCTGTCTGTCTGTCTGTCTGTCTGTCTGTCTGTCTGTCTGTCTGTCTGTCTGTCTGTCTGTCTGTCTGTCTGTCTGTCTGTCTGTCTGTCTGTCTGTCTGTCTGTCTGTCTGTCTGTCTGTCTGTCTGTCTGTCTGTCTGTCTGTCTGTCTGTCTGTCTGTCTGTCTGTCTGTCTGTCTGTCTGTCTGTCTGTCTGTCTGTCTGTCTGTCTGTCTGTCTGTCTGTCTGTCTGTCTGTCTGTCTGTCTGTCTGTCTGTCTGTCTGTCTGTCTGTCTGTCTGTCTGTCTGTCTGTCTGTCTGTCTGTCTGTCTGTCTGTCTGTCTGTCTGTCTGTCTGTCTGTCTGTCTGTCTGTCTGTCTGTCTGTCTGTCTGTCTGTCTGTCTGTCTGTCTGTCTGTCTGTCTGTCTGTCTGTCTGTCTGTCTGTCTGTCTGTCTGTCTGTCTGTCTGTCTGTCTGTCTGTCTGTCTGTCTGTCTGTCTGTCTGTCTGCCTGCCTGCCTGCCTGCCTGCCTGCCTGCCTGCCTGTCCAAATAAGTATATGTATCATGGATCATAGATGAGTATTTTGGAACGGCTCGGCAAGCCAAAATTCGACCATATGCCCCACAACACAGTCCAAGGCAGAAGCTTGCCTCATGGCTCGGCAGTTCAATACCCAGCTCTAGACTTCTGTGAAGAACTGTACTGTGCAGGAAGCGAGTAAAAACATGCCAGACATACTAATCAAGGTGTCTTGGAGACCAAGCCTCGGACTGAAGATCAAAGGAACCCTCTCCGTGTGTTAGAGCCATTTATTCATCTTACCTCTTGTGTCACATAGCACAAGGTCCTCACGTCTGTGACCTTTAACGCAAGACATCCTTAAGCAGCGCCCAACTTTACATTACTGACACTGTAGCATTCCGGTGGTTCTT
>NC_134804.1:21462143-21469643 GCF_046742065.1 Oratosquilla oratoria | reverse complement strand
TTTAACAATAGAACAAATTATATGTACGCACACGTACAATCTATATGTATACATATTACATCAAACCTCGCTATGAAACGAAAAGTATCTTGTCAGCGATCACGCTTTATGACATAATGATTGACAATAGAAAATGATGCCGGCAAGAGTCTCTATATCAATCTATGTAGATGCCAAATGCTAAGGGGACAACGAAAAAAATAAATACAACAAATGATTAGGCAAATAGATGGACAAAAGTAGAAATATATGAATGAATTGGAGATCTGATTAATCATTAGATCAATAGATAAATGAACTAATAAAAATGCAAAACTCGATGAAGGAATAAATAAGTAACAAAACAAGAACATAAACACGTATACAAACAAAAGAAATGAACAAACGAATGAATTGGAGATCTGATTAATCATTAGATCAATAGATAAATGAACTAATAAAAATGCAAAATTCGATGAAGGAATAAATAAGTAACTAAACAAGAACATAAACACGTAAACAAACAAAAGAAATTAACAAACGAATGAATTGATAAAAAATTTAACAAATGTAAAGACATTGCGGTATATTTTATAGAATGTTCACTATAAACCCACTATCGGAGAAATAATATCGGAAGTACAGGAATAGTGGGTTTATAGTGAACATTTACAAATGTGTTATAACATACCAGTTTCCAATCTTATAGAATATTAAAACTTAGAACAATATAACATACATATATTCTTCATGGAAAGTTTATTTCATTTATTTACATTGTGTTGGAATAGTTGTGTTGGAATATGCTTACACCTACTATTTTATTAAACGTACTCCCTATTATCATGACTCTCTTGCCTTTCTCGTAAAAAGATGTTAAATTCTCATGTTTTCAAATATATAATATTCATCCTGTGTCTTTGATTTCTACAGGAAACGTGTTTCAATACATTTAGCTTATTTTCATATGATATACTGCTGCTTGAATCTGGTGTAATAGCTATAGATTTTTCATTTTGAATTATCAGAATTTTTTTAGATATGGAAATTATGTTAGTCATTGGAGTAAATTTGGGCAAAACTGGCACATGAATTAGAGGAATGAACCATTAAAATATAAGAAATTGTACCTTATTAAGATGCAGTATTGTTATTGTGCTCTTCCTAGTCTGTCATTGTCTCTGAAACTATTTGTGAACCATATTATAAAATAATTGTAAACATGGACACTCAAAATATATCGGGAAAATAATGACTGGGCTATCACTCCTGAAATCTGATTTGCTTTGCGTGTCAGAAAACTTGTCTGAGGTATACATCTTCATAAGAGAATGCATTAGTGAAGTTATTATTTAGTATTGCATCATCGTAGCGTCGCTCACTGCAGACCTGAATGTTACAGACGCAAGGACATTGAGACTTGCGACCTGCAGAGTGGCCATTGTCGCCTCCGTTCCGTCAAATGACGCTGAGCAAATAGGACAAGGAAGCGACATGACGTCACTAGAGCCCTGCCACCGCATCCGGCAGTGAGCCCAAATGACTGCGATTTAGAATTCATGAACACATTCTAGGCTAATTGGACACCTTAGATAACGAAGCTATTGAAGGTGAATAATTTCTTTAAAAAATAAGATCCTATCAAATAGGATGGGAATGAGAAATGAATTAGAAATGAGACTATGTGAAATATTTGCAATTATCTATGATACCTAATTGATGTCTATAACAATGTTTGGGACACAGGTGTGTTTTGCTTGGTTGGAGAAGTGGAACGTAGTAAATATTACCGTTGCGAATTATATAAATATATGAATCTTCATATATTCATCCGAAATGAGCTCTTCTAAATATATCAGTTTAAGAGTCCAAAGCGACTTGATTTTACTTCCCCTTCCCCCCCAAAAAAAAAAAATCTTGTGAAAGTTTCTTTATACATGAATTTCGACAAGCCAAACAGAGAACTAAGCTTAACAATGTGAAAATGTTTCTCCCTCACCGAAATACATTCTGTGCAATATTGTTGTAAATGTAATAGAATGCGGATTCACTGACACTTGCTATCCTAGGCCTTTGTTGAAATACTTTGTCAAAAGAGAAGCAGCTGGGTATAAGGTGTGTTGCAAAGCCTCAAATACGCATTTTATCAACAAGATTTTAGGGAAACTGATTGCCAATTGCTATTGAGTAGACATTAACGTCTTTAGACAATAACATAACTCACTTTGTCATTCATTCAGTACTTATTCATTTAAGTGCCTGTTTTGGCTCTTCTGTATATATATATTATATATATATATATATATATATATATATATATATATATATATATATACACATATATATATACATATATATATATGTATATATATGTATATACATATATATATATATATATATATATATATATATATATTCTCTTAGGCAGGCTTGGTTAAAAGCAACTGCAAATTCAGCACTGATCAATTTCTTCTTCAGAGTTTCCAACTTCCTGAAGGTATCCTTTATAGCAAGGGGTAAAGGAAAGAGAAGATTTCCTATTCCGGTCATTATTGACTTTTCGACTCTACCTGAGTCATTATCAAAATACAAAGATGGAACAAATGCAAGAGTTTATATATTACAAAGATACAGAAACACAGCGTGTGATTGGCTGGAAGGATGACCTTTTTTGGTCCCCTCATGGTTGAGAGGGCGGGACAGTTTCCCACGTACGCTCATTGGCTGGCTTGTCCGCTCTCTCGAGCCCCGCTACCCCGGGGGTGTAGTGTGATGTTTTCTGTCCTGCCTCGGGGCTTGCTTCTCCTAAATGGCTTAATACTAGGCAGTATAGTAGGGGCGTCTTGGTGGGAATTCAGAGACGGCCTACTATCCGCAATATATAAAGCTTCAAGGTAGGCAAGGCGGTTCTTGTCGGACTCTCTCTGAATGATGACAGTGTTCTGCCGAATGACATCACCTGTGAGATGCTGGCCATGTTTCTCCAGGAAGTGACGTTTGGGACCTCCTTGAGTCAGATGATAGCTCAGGCGCCTGGAGAGTCTGGTAGTAGTCAACCCTATGTAAGCGTCGTAGGGCGTACAGTCCCTATTTGGGCAAGAAAATTTGTACACAAGGCAGGTACTTTCCATATCTCCAGGGCGTGGTGAGCCATCGTTCTTCATGATGAGGTCCTTTGTGCGGCTGTTCCTGTAGTACACTACCAGCTTTACACGGTCCACAGGGTTAGTAACATGAACATTCCTATTAATTATATTTCTCACACTCTTCTCTTCTTCACGGTAAGCGGAAGACATGAAAGCTCTATAGAAGAGGCTGTGAGTGGTTCCTTCTTCAACCACGGCTTGTTGTCCCACGTACCATTTGTTTAGAACAGTACGCAGGACACGTTGGCAATCCTGATTGGAATGTCCATTGTTAACCAACATTTGTGTTGCTCGGTCGAACTCCTTCTGCGTAGACGTCCATGAAGAGCAATGGGTAAGGGCTCTTCTGTAGAAGGAAGCAATGGTAGAGTCCTTGTACTGCTGTGGGCATTCACTTTCACCGCTCAGGCATAGTCCGGGGTTGGTAGGCTTGACATATACCTCGGTCTTCATATGGTCACCTTCTTGCGTGAGGAGGACGTCCAGGAAAGGCAGGGTACCATTTTCAGCTTCCTCTGTCGTGAACCGAAGTCCAGAGATCTCTTGAAGAAGCTGGCGTAGTTCCTCGCGTTCCTCACTGGTCCGGGTTCTCACGAAGATGTCGTCGATGTATCTACCATATGTCATCGGCTGCTGGATCCTGCTGAACGCCTCCTTCTCTACAGATCCCATGAAGAAGTTGGCGAAGAGGACGCCTAAAGGCGACCCCATAGAGACTCCATCTTTCTGCTGATACAGGTTTCCACGGGGGCATCTGAAGGCGGACTCCTGCGTGCATATCCTCAAGAGTTCTCGGAGGTGGTATTCATCAATTGCGAGTAGGGGGTGGGCAGATGACCTGTACACATGATCACAGATGTAGTCGATCGTTCTAGGTACCGAAACACAGGTAAATAACGATTCAGCATCGAGAGATGCCATTTCTCCTTTGGCAGGGGCACTGTTAACGCAGTCCAGGAATTCTGTGGATGACCTGTAGCAGTAGTCGGCTGGAACGAGGGGCGTCAATAAAGCGTTGAGTCTCTTGGCCAGCTGGTACGTGGGAGTCGGAATTTGAGAGATGATAGGTCGGAGGGGGTTACTTATTTTATGGGTTTTAACGTTCCCATACAGGTAACCAGGCCTAAAGTCTCCCGAGATCTTATGTAGCTTTAATCCATCTACACGAGCGTTGACGGCATCTATGATCTTGTTGGCCTTCCTTACGGTGGTTAGGGTTGGGTCACGGGTCAGCCTCTGAAACTTCGTCTCATCCGCTAGAATTCCGTCCATCTTTGTATTTTGATAATGACTCAGGTAGAGTCGAAACGTCAATAATGACCGGAATAGGAAATCTTCTCTTTGCTTTACCCCTTGCTATAAAGGATACCTTCAGGAAGTTGGAAACTCTGAAGAAGAAATTGATCAGTGCTGAATTTGCAGTTGCTTTTAACCAAGCCTGCCTAAGAGAAAATTTACTCCCGCGGTATACAAACATATACATATATATATATGTATATATATATGTATATATATATATATATATATATATATTTATGTGTGTGTGTGTGTGTGTATGTGTGTGTGTGTGTGTGTGTGTGTGTGTGTGTGTGTGTGTGTGTGTGTGTGTGTGTGTACACCCACCCACCCACACCCACATATATATATGTATATATATATATATATATATATGTACAGTATATATACATATATATATATATATATATATATATATATATATATATATGTATATATATGCGATAACTTTTATGACAGTCGCATGCAGGATTCGAACCCACTGCTTTCGGCCACCCGTAAGATCACCTTCACAGAGCCTTATCGGATTGATGTCGCTGTTACTAGCGAATTTCTCTCATATATCTATCTATCTATCTATCTATCGATCTATCTATCTATCTATCTATCAATATATCTATCTACAGTATATATACATTTATATCTATATACATCTATCTATCTATCTATCTATATATATATATATATATATATATATGTAAATATATACATATAAATATATGTATATATATAAATATACATATATATATAAGTATATGTATAAATATATATGTTTGTATACCGCGGGAGTAAATTTTCTCTTAGGCAGGCTTGGTTAAAAGCAACTGCAAATTCAGCACTGATCAATTTCTTCTTCAGAGTTTCCAACTTCCTGAAGGTATCCTTTATAGCAAAGGGTAAAGGAAAGAGAAGATTTCCTATTCCGGACATTATTGACGTTTCGACTCTACCTGAGTCATTATCAAAATACAAAGATGGAACAAATGCAAGAGTTTATATATTACAAAGATACAGAAACACAGCTTGTGATTGGCTGGAAGGATGACCTTTTTTGGTCCCCTCATGGTTGAGAGGGCGGGACAGTTTCCCACGCACGCTCATTGGCTGGCTTGTCCGCTCTCTCGAGCCCCGCTACGCCGGGAGTGTAGTGTGATGTTTTCTGTCCTGCCTCGGGGCTTGCTTCTCCTAAATGGCTTAATACTAGGTAGTATAGTAGGGGCGTCTTGGTGGGAATTCAGAGACGGCCTACTATCCGCAATATATAAAGCTTCAAGGTAGGCAAGGCGGTTCTTGTCGGACTCTCTCTGAATGATGACAGTGTTCTGCCGAATGACATCACCTGTGAGATGCTGGCCATGTTTCTCCAGGAAGTGACGTTTGGGACCTCCCTGAGTCAGATGATAGCTCAGGCGCCTGGAGAGTCTGGTAGTAGTCAACCCTATGTAAGCGTCATAGGGCGTACAGTCCCTATTTGGGCAAGAAAATTTGTACACAAGGCAAGTACTTTCCATATCTCCAGGGCGTGGTGAGCTATCGTTCTTCATGATGAGGTCCTTTGTGCGGCTGTTCCTGTAGTACACTACCAGCTTTACACGGTCCACAGGGTTAGTAACATGAACATTCCTATTAATTATATTTCTCACACTCTTCTCTTCTTCGCGGTAAGCGGAAGACATGAAAGCTCTATAGAAGAGGCTGTGAGTGGTTCCTTCTTCAACCACGGCTTGTTGTCCCACGTACCATTTGTTTAGAACAGTACGCAGGACACGTTGGCAATCCTGATTGGAATGTCCATTGTTAACCAACATTTGTGTTGCTCGGTCGAACTCCTTCTGCGTAGACGTCCAGGAAGAGCAATGGGTAAGGGCTCTTCTGTAGAAGGAAGCAATGGTAGAGTCCTTGTACTGCTGGACGTCCTTGTACTGCTGGACGTCCTCCTCACGCAAGAAGGTGACCATATGAAGACCGAGGTATATGTCAAGCCTACCAACCCCGGACTATGCCTGAGCGGTGAAAGTGAATGCCCGCAGCAGTACAAGGACTCTACCATTGCTTCCTTCTACAGAAGAGCCCTTACCCATTGCTCTTCCTGGACGTCTACGCAGAAGGAGTTCGACCGAGCAACACAAATGTTGGTTAACAATGGACATTCCAATCAGGATTGCCAACGTGTCCTGCGTACTGTTCTAAACAAATGGTACGTGGGACAACAAGCCGTGGTTGAAGAAGGAACCACTCACAGCCTCTTCTATAGAGCTTTCATGTCTTCCGCTTACCGCGAAGAAGAGAAGAGTGTGAGAAATATAATTAATAGGAATGTTCATGTTACTAACCCTGTGGACCGTGTAAAGCTGGTAGTGTACTACAGGAACAGCCGCACAAAGGACCTCATCATGAAGAACGATAGCTCACCACGCCCTGGAGATATGGAAAGTACTTGCCTTGTGTACAAATTTTCTTGCCCAAATAGGGACTGTACGCCCTATGACGCTTACATAGGGTTGACTACTACCAGACTCTCCAGGCGCCTGAGCTATCATCTGACTCAGGGAGGTCCCAAACGTCACTTCCTGGAGAAACATGGCCAGCATCTCACAGGTGATGTCATTCGGCAGAACACTGTCATCATTCAGAGAGAGTCCGACAAGAACCGCCTTGCCTACCTTGAAGCTTTATATATTGCGGATAGTAGGCCGTCTCTGAATTCCCACCAAGACGCCCCTACTATACTACCTAGTATTAAGCCATTTAGGAGAAGCAAGCCCCGAGGCAGGACAGAAAACATCACACTACACTCCCGGCGTAGCGGGGCTCGAGAGAGCGGACAAGCCAGCCAATGAGCGTGCGTGGGAAACTGTCCCGCCCTCTCAACCATGAGGGGACCAAAAAAGGTCATCCTTCCAGCCAATCACAAGCTGTGTTTCTGTATCTTTGTAATATATAAACTCTTGCATTTGTTCCATCTTTGTATTTTGATAATGACTCAGGTAGAGTCGAAACGTCAATAATGTCCGGAATAGGAAATCTTCTCTTTCCTTTACCCTTTGCTATAAAGGATACCTTCAGGAAGTTGGAAACT
>NC_134804.1:21454643-21457143 GCF_046742065.1 Oratosquilla oratoria | reverse complement strand
ATTAATAAATTAATAAATGAATGAATGAATACTTCATGTTTTGCATAGTATGAGATGTGTTTTGAAAGGAAGAGTGGGTGAGTCTGACTTTGTAAGCGTCTTGCATCTCTTCCTTTGTAAACAAATATTTGTTATTAATCCGAGCGAGGTGAGCTGTGAACATATTGTTGACCAAGCTCTTGGCGCTGTTCACCAACGCTGAACAGGGCTTTGTGGCTGTTCTGGATGCAAAGCTGAAACCCTTTGCTTCTTGTGCATGTGTAGGTCATACCTCATGGGATCCTCTGGTCAAATCCGATTTTAGTCTCTGGGTGTGCTGAGGTGCACAGGATTCCCCGCGTTTCAGAAACTAAGACTTATCTTGGATGAATCCTAAGCTTTAGCTGTTAGAATCAGAGGATTTTCTCATTTGTAGTATATTGCTCCTGTCGACTGGGACGAAAGTGCATGTCCTCACATAAGCAACGAACTGAGATTCTACACCCTACCCCTCTTCCTCCTTTTCTTCATATTCTTCCTCTTTCTCCTATCTTTGGTCATAACTTGTACAGACATTGCACATTGATTTTATACATGCAAATGTACATGTATATATACATTCACACATACATACATACATACATATATATATACATACATACATACATACATACATACATACATACATACATACATACATACATACATACATACATACATGCATGCATGCATGCATACATACATACACACATACATGCATACATACATGCATGCATGCATGCATACATACATACACACATACATGCATACATACATACATACATACATACATACATACATACATACATACATACATACATACATACATACATACATGCATACATACATACATGCATACATACATACATGTATACATACATACATACATACATACATACATGCATACATACATACATGTATACATACATACATACATACATACATACATACATACATACATATATACATACATACATACATACATACATACATACATACATACATACACACATACACACACATACGTACATACGTACATACATACATACATACATACATACATACATACATACATACATACATACATACATACATACATACATACATACATACATACATACATACATGCATACATACATACATACATACATACATACATACATACATACATACATACATACATACATACATACATACATACATTCATACATACATACATACATACATACATACATACATACATACATACATACATACATACATACATACATACATACATACATACAAACATACATACATATATACATACATACATACATACATATATACATACATACATACATACATACATACATACATACATACATACATACACACATACATACATACATACATACATACATACATACATACATACATACATACATACATACATATATACATACGTACATACATACATACACACATATGCATACATACATAAATACATACATACATACATACATACATACATACATACATACATACATACATACATATATTTCAAAAGTAGAAATAGTCTGAAGAGCTTCTAGATTTCGTGCTAAAGAATGCTGTTTTAAAGAACTTTGATAGGTAAGTTGACCCAATTTTTTATTGAAAAACGAATGAGTACTGTTAATGATGTAATGAGAATTCATAATGGTATAATGCTTAATGACAGTTTTCTCCAAGGAAAATCTAGTTAATGGACAATTAAAAAAAAATTATGTACATGATATATTTTGATATTTGGGAAACTGAATTTTGGAAAAGGAAATCTACGAAATGTGAAAATGTTCTTGCAAGAGTTCATAATTGTATAATGCTTAATGACAGTTTTCTGCAAGGAAAATTTAGTTAATGTACAATTAAAAAAATAATGTATTTGATATATTTTGATATTTGGGAAACTGAATTTTGGAAAAGAAAATCTACGAAATGTGAAAATGTTCCTGCAAGTTTCCTGAATGCAACAACTATTTGGATTTTCAACCTTTCAAGGTTTCGGCAAACGTCCAGAGAGTACTCTTCCTTTCGGTATAAAGATGACAGATATGCTGTTCACAGTAGAATAACCAGCAACTCCCTTCCATTCACAATGCCTACCCAGACACTCCCAGATATGCTGTTCACAGTAGAATAACCAGTAACTCCCTTCCATTCACAATGCCTACCCAGACACTCCCAGATATGATGTTCACAGTAGAATAACCAGTAACTCCCCCTCCATTCACAATGCCTACCCAGACACTCCCAGATATGATGTTCACAGTAGAATAACCAGTAACTCCCTTCCATTCACAATGCCTACCCAGACACTCCCAGATATGCTGTTTACAGTAGAATAACCAGCAACTCCCTTCCATTCACAATGCCTACCCAGACACTCCCAGATATGATGTTCACAGTAAAATAACCAGCAACTCCCTTCCATTCACAATGCCTACCCAGACACTCCCAG
>NC_134804.1:21444643-21447143 GCF_046742065.1 Oratosquilla oratoria | reverse complement strand
TAACTTCCTCAATCCCTAAATAGCTGGTTTATTTCCCACTTTTCTCCATTTTTTTAATCGTCTCCAACCCCTGACCCACTACCCTTGCAACCTCTCGCACCACCTCATCCATGTATAGATTGTACAGCCAGCACGACATAACACATCCCTGACGAAGTCCCACCTTTACCTTAGACCAATCACTCTATCCATTTCTAATCTAAACACAAGCTCTACTATTCTCGTAAAAACTCTTAACTGCTCCTAACAGTTTTCCTCCTATCCCATATATCTTCAGTACCTCCCACAGTGCCTTCCTGTCTACCCTGTCGGACAGTAAGCCTTTTCCAAATCCATAAAAGCCCAAAAAACATCCTTAACTTTTCCTATAGTTTTCTCACATATCTGTCTTATCACAAAAATCTGATCTACACAACTCCTACCTGTCCTAAACCCACACTCTTCCTCACCAATTACTCCCTCTGTTCCTCTCGTAATTCTCTCAATCAAGACCCTCCCATAAGCCTTCCCAACTACAATCAACAAGCTAATCCCTCTGAAACTACTACACTCACACTTATCCCCCTTTCCCTTGTAAAGCGGATCGATATAGGCACTCCTCCAGTCCCCCGGCACTCTACCCTCTCTTAAAGAAACATTAAATAACCTCCCTTCTTCAGACATTCTGCATAGCATCCATCCAGCCCAGGTGCCTTACCTGCTCTCATCATCTTAACAACTGTTCTCACTTCATCCTTCCCTATATCTCCTTCATTTTCCTTACTCACCACTCTCCTTTTCTTAGCACTTCCCACTGCAACTACCTTTCCCTCCCTATCCTCATTCACATTTAGCAACTCCCTAAAATACTTTGCCCACCTTCCACTCATTGCCTTCTCTTCCATAATCATCTTTCCATCTGCACCTTTTACTTTTCCTTTTCTACTTGATTTACCTCCTCTTCCTCTTTTAATTTCTTTCCAAAGCATGTTTTTATTGCTTTCAAAATTTTCTGTCATACTCTTACCCCATATCACATCTGCTCTCCTCTTTGCTTCCTTTATCTTATGCTTAACTTCCCTTCTCTTTAGTTTGTACCTCTCATACGATTCCCTCGTCCTAATCTGTAGCCAGTCTATGAAAGCCTGCTTCTTCTCTTCTACACCATTCTTTGTTTCCTCATCCCACCACTCACTACCCCTCCTTCTATTTCCTCCCGCCCTCTTTGTTCCGCACACCATTCTTGCACACCTTATGACTCCCTTCTTGAACCATCCCCATTCTTATTCCACTCCTAGTTCTACTCTATCCTTCACTACCTCCCAATACTCTCTCAGCTTCTTCTTACACCCATTCTCCTTTCCTTTCTCATTTAAGCAGTTCACTCTGAGTACCTCCCTACCTTCTGCCCTTTTTCTCTTTCTCCACCTATTCTTCACTCTCAATTTACCTTCCACCAGAAAATTATCTGATATTTCCCCACTCTCTCCCCTTAGAACATGTGCATCCTTAACTCTTCCTACCATACTCCTGGTCACCACTATATAGTCCATTAACGCCCTATCTGCCAAACTTCCATCCACCACCCTCTCCCATGTGTACTTATGCTTGACTTTCTTCCTAAACACTGTATTTGCTATCATCAACTCTCTTTTTCAAGACAAATCTCCACCATCAATTCTCCACTACGATTTTTACCTGGAACTCCATACTTCCCCATCACTCCGTCTATTGGTTCGTTTCTTACCCTAGCATTATGGTCTACCAATACAACTACATTGACATTTCTCCCTAATCCCTCTATGCACTCATTTGAATCTACCCAAAAAGCCTCCCTTTCCTCCACGGTCTTCTCACTACCAGGCCCATACACACCTTAGAAAACCCACATCTCCCTTCCCAGTTTCACCTTCATCTTCATCAACCTTGAAGAAACCTCCTTCCACTCCACGACACGCTTACCTATCTCTTCACTTACTAGTATAGCCACCCCTTCTCTCCCTCATCCCCTCTTCACTCCTGAGTACCTCCCAACTACACTCCCAAACACACACTCGCCCCTCCCTTTCATTTTAGTTTCACTCAAAGCCAACACATCCACCATTCTTCTCGCAAACATACTGCCTATCTCTTCCCTTTTACTCTCATCTGTACCACATCCACTCACATTAAAAGACCCAATCCTTAGGGTACTGGTTGAAAAACTCCCAGACCCTCTTATGCCTTTACTTTTTTTTAGGAATGTCCCCTTTGCGGTTACAGGTAGCAGGACTCCTAATCCCATCCCCCGTCCCGTTTCTTGTCGCCTTTTACGACTCAAGTGGAAAGACCTGGTGGTAGCATTCTTTTCCCACGCCACAGGGTAGGAGAAAAAAGAAAATGAATATTTAGAGAAAAGGTGCAAGACAGAAACAAGGGGTTGGGGGACAGCATAACGTGAGGGGAGAGTCGAAGTATAAAAGTGTCATCATTTCTCTATGAACAGAGTTTTCCTCTATCAAAGCCAAAATGATGTGTGGCT
>NC_134804.1:21424643-21442143 GCF_046742065.1 Oratosquilla oratoria | reverse complement strand
CACGAGGGGCCTATAGATGCTCTCACCGCCTGATGGAGCTGCTGCTTTGGAACAAGAGCCACGCTTCGTTCTCAAGGGGATATCTGAAGATGGCGGGAGCTAGAAGAAGCTCAAGAGTTAATTATAGACTACAGACAACAAAGGTGTAATTGAGAAAAGTTTGCTCTTTTGACGCTTACAACTGTTCTCAATAGGTGAATGAAATTATCAGGAAGCAGTCAATATAAACAACATTCAAATGGTAAATAACTCTTTCACCCCATCAACACGTTGACGTACACTGTATTTTGACCCGATAAAAGGGCACTTTCCGTATTAGCTGATATGAACACACGATATTCTGACCTGTGGGGGGGGGGGTCTGGATCGACTGATTTTGTAATGCCGAAAACACCCGTCATTCACTGTTAAGAGTATTCAAGCGGGAGTTTATTTAAAGTTAATGGTAATACTATCAGGAGAAATGAATAACTTATAAAGGTAACCACATATATCGTATCGTGATGTCACGATCTGAGGTGTCTATAGTAGGTTTGAGTGAGGTATGGAGATAATACCTAGGTCTAGATGTCAGAATAAATGGATGAGTATCCCTCCCTACTGGTTATTGAAGGAATTGATAGTAAGGAAGAACTTGTCGAGTATTTCAACTCAATTAATACATTTAAACTGCGTCAAAGTGTGGTAAATAATCTGCACAAAATAAATATGAAGCACTGTATCAAACCGATGACTGAAAATACCGAAGGCGGCTCGCTATAAACTCCGCGTTGATAAGTGGTGAGAAAACTTTTTCTGAGTAACAGCCGAAACTCCCAAAGGAATCTAAAAGTGCCAGGAATCATAGGCTTATAAACAAATACCGGATTTTGGTGGATGGACGAGACAAGTGGCGCTGGCATGAGAATGGACGTAGCTGAACTTCTGGTATACCATTTTTGTTTAAATCCTTTGCTAAGACGATAATTTTTAGATATTTGGTTGAGTTGACGACAGATGGCTTTACTTAGTTTAAAGGACCATGTCTTACTGAGAGTTGAGGCTATGCAAACGAACTCTTAAAAAAATATGTATGTACGACTTGTTCTGGTCAACGTCAGACAATTTTATTCAACGTCTCTTGGGGTTAGTGTCAAAAGTCTGGTGGATAGAAAGGGCTCATGAGTTCTTTTTGTATCACTATAGCCTTTGTAATAGTAAATGCTTCACATGGTTGATAGCAGAGAAGGTTCCTTAAGACTTACAGAACTGTATAGGTTCGTGCATCGACGTGACCTTGGGCGAAACAAGACACGTCCTCTTTGTTTCCTGGACAATCAGTTGCCCAGCCTCCTTGGAATTGGCGCTGGAGTTGCCCAGTCTCCTTGGAATTGACGCTGGCCCCATTCACCCAGTGCACATCGTTCAAAAGCGACGGTGGTGGGACTTGCTTGTTTCGTCTAAAAACACTACAGTGACTAGAGATCTGATTGCCGTTCCTCTTGAAATCTCTACATGGGATATTTGTGTGTGTGGCCGAAAGGCTCCTCATTATACCAGCAAGCTTCGTGATAGAGATCTGATTGCCGTTCCTCTTGAAATCTCTACATGGGATATTTGTGTGGCCGAAAAGCTGCACACTATACCAGCAAGCTTCGTGATTATCTACTTAACTGTAACAAATGAAAGGAGCTATATTCTTGGGGTTCTATATACTTTCACCAATAACCATATCTAATTTTTTTCGATTTGGTTTTAGCTTGGAATGTATTATCTTCTAAATCATATAAATTGTTTGTCTGCTTATGATTTTTTTTACATTCTTTAGAAATGTAATCTTATATTTCTTTTTTATGATTTTATACCTCTCCCCTGTTCCAGAATAGGAAAACTTTTCTGCCAGTTTCATATTCTGTCTTTAACGACTTGAACACTATTATCGAGTCACCTTTCTCTGTTTTCTTCCGATCATCTTAAGTCTAGCGTTTTAAATCTCTCTCTGTATATTTTATCTACAAGGTAGGGAACCAGTTTGCTTACTGTTTTATGTATTCTCTCAATTTGCATAAACACGGCAAAGGAAACATGGACTGGAAGTGAAGTGTTTATTCCTGACGCTTCGTCCATTGACTTTCTCAAAGGAATGAGCATACTGTATACGTGCAGAGTTTATATATATGCTTTGCGGCTCAAGGGGGCATGCGAGCGCAGAACGCTGCGTTCTGATTGGCGTTCTACGCTAACATACCCCCTTGAGCCGCAAAGAATGTATATAAACTCTGCACATATCTAGTATGATCATTCCTTTGAGAAAGTCAATAGACGAAACGCCAGGAATAAACGCTTCACTTCCAGTCCATGTTTCCTTTGCCGTGTTTATGCAACTTGTTCACATGGATTTTCATTTATTCTCTAAATTTTTCATGCCCTTCACTTTAAGCATAAATCATATCACTGACGTACATTTCAATTCAGGTCGGATTAGTCTTTATAATTTTTTCATCATCTCGCCCATGTAATGAAACAATTCTTATGTTCACCAACAGTCTGTATGTGTCACCACAATTTTCTAGATATGTTTTTTTCAGGTAACATGTATCTATGACCAACATTTCTAGATATTTTTTCTGTGTTTCTTATTCGTCCTTTTTCATAGATAGCTCACATCACACTAAGTAACTTATTGGCTGTCTTTTAAGTTATTTATCTTTTTTTCTAAAACATTATATTTTGACACCGATATTATTTTTTCACAATTGGCTCCTGCTATGCTGTACTGTAATATTTTGCACTTTTCCTGAATATCTATTCTTATCTTGATTTTTTTTGCATCATCAGCAAATATGGTAATGTAGCTTGCCCATCATATCATTTACGTACATCAGTAATATCACATGTGCCAGAGCCTACGTAAGTCATCATTCTCCATCATCATATCTCGTCCTTTGCTACTTGTCTCATACTTATATACCGATCTTTCAAGGAATCATTTCTCCATTTAAAGAGCCTAAATCTAAGTCCTAATACATGCTGCAATTTCCACAAGAATGGATTTAGGTACTTTATCAAATGCTTTCTTTAGATCTAAGTATGCACTATCCACTGATCCTTCTCTTCTGCAGTATAGCGGTCAGATATGAGTGAAATAATTGCACGTTTGATAGGTATGATCATCTTTGGCTACTTTCCATTTACCAGGGTGGTAGCCGAACTCAAAAGACATATACCCACCCCAATACATATCGTCCCAATCCATTTCACACCCATCCACCCCCTTCCCCCTTCTCACCTTATTTCCTCATGGATGGTTAGTCATCCCTCCACCCCATCCACTGCCTTGGGTCAGGTGCAATTCAGCAAGACAGTGCATTCGCAGTAATGCCGCCTCATTTAAATGGCGACCCCCCTTCTCCGTCACCTCATGCAGAAAAATAGGAAACAGGGAGAAATCTCTTCGGGCTCCGTCAAAATAACCTTGTCACATAACCGTTCCCTACCCCTTTATTCCCCACCCACCCTCTTCTTTGTATAATATTATCATCTGTGCATAACCACTCTCCACTCATCCCTAACTCCTGCCTTCTCCCTTCCTTACTCATGAAACATTCCCCTCTTTCTCACTTCCCCTTTTACCCCATCCATCGATCTCATCCTCGGTCGTCTTCTCATGTTCACTCCACTCATCTCTGCTTTTCACACCTCTTCTACCAATATTTCTTTACTCGTTATTTTCATGTGTCCAAATCATCCCGGTACTCTTTCAGGACTCGCAGTAATGGTTATAAACTGGACAAATTTAGATTTAAAAAGGAAATAGGCAAGAATTGGTTTACTAATAGGGTGGTCGACGAATGGAATAAACCTACTAACCATGTAGTAAGCGCTGAAACTATCAGTTGTTTTAAGAAACGATTAGACAACTTTATGGATGGGGATGACAGGTGGTGATGGATACGGAGCTGCCTAGTATAGGCCTTATGGTCTCTTGGAGCCCTTACCATACTTCTTAGACATTTCATCTCAAACATATTTAAACTTTATCTCTCTGGCTCTCTTAAATTCAATGACTCTGACCCATACAGTGCTGTCAGCACAATCACCCTTGCATATACTCTCATCTTTGCATTCATTCTCAAATACATATTTCTCATTACACATATGAATCCCCAAATCTATAATTCACCTCCACCCCTACTCCACCTTTTCCTGCCATATGCAATCCCAAGCACCTAAAGCTAGCCACATCTTTCAGTCTCTCTCCTTTAAGACTTACTTCCAAATTGCTGCCATCCTCTCCCCTTGTGCATCTCATCGCCTTACTTTTGACCGCATTTACCTTCAACTTTCTCCTATTGCATACCTTCCCAAATTCCGTCACTAACTTCCTTAACTCCCTCTTAACCAGCCACGAGCGCAGTGTCGTCAGCAAACAACAACTGGTTCACCTCCCACTTTTCTCCATTTTCTTTAGCCATCTCCAATCCCCTGGCTATCACCTTCGCTTTTACCTCCCGCATCACCCCATCCAGGTACACATTGAACAGCCATAGTGACATGGGACATCCTTGACGCAGTTCCACCTTTACCTCAAACTACTCACTCTCTCCATTCTAACACAGGCTCTTTCAACCTCGTAAAAACCCTTTGCTACCCTTAGTAGCTTTCCCCCCGATTCCCATATATCTGCAAAACCTCCTACATTGCCTTCCTGTTGGTCCTATCATGAGCCTTTTCTAAAAACATAAAAGTCCATAAACATCCTTACCTTTAGCTAAAGCTCTCTCACATATCTCTCTTACTACAACAATCTTCTCCACGCAACCCCTACCTTCCCTAAATCCATACTGTTTGTTACCAATTACTCCTTCTGTTCTTCTCCTAATCCTCTTAATCAAACTCCTCCCATAAGCCTTTCTACCTACATTCAATAAACTGATCCCTCTGAAAATACTACACTCACATTTGTCCTCTTTTCACTTGTAAAGCGGAACTATATAAGCACTCATCCAGTCCTCCGTCACTCTACCCTCCCTTAGACACATATTAAACAGTCTTACCAGTCATTCCACTATTACTGTACCTCCCTTCCTTAGACACTCCTCATGACACTTATCTAACCTAGGTGTTTTATCTGCTTTATCTACTCTCATCATTTTAATAGCTACTCGCACCTCATCTTTTCTTATTTCTTCTTCATTTTCCTCACCTATCACTGTTATTTTCTTAGTTCCCCCCACTGCTACCACCACTGCTACCACCACTTCCTCCTTATCTTTCTGCAGTTTTAGTAGCTCCCTAAAGTATTCTGCCCATCGTTAACTTACTGCCGCCTCTTCCATTATTATATCCCATCTGCACCCTTTACCTTTTCTTCTCGACTTGATTCACATCCCATTCCTCTCTTAACTATCTTCCTAAACGTATTTTTTATCATTTTCAAAAAGAATTGGCATAATCCTCCTCCTCCATTTTGCATCTGCCCTCCTTTTTTTTTCTCCTTTAATTTTTTTTTCTCACCTAATATTTTTTTCTCGTCCTACTTTGTAACCAATCCCTGAATGCTCGCTTCTTGATTATTTGATCCACCAATCTTGAATCATATGTTGGACTCATGAGATACAGCTATTTCTTTTATTGATGATAACTGAGTTTATATAGTCCAGTCTATTAACAACATTGATCTCACACGTTCCTCACATCTATCCCCTTACCTAAGTGAGAGAGTAACAGTTAGTAATTCTATTAAGCGTTCACACGAGAGAAGGACGCGGTGTCCGACTTACAGCGTGAAAGGCCGATTTGCTCACAATTAAACTAACAAGGGCCCATGTGCATGTACATGTGTGTGTGCATGTGCGTATGTGAGTGTGTCTATGTTTGTATGTGTATGTGTGCGCGCTCACGTGTGTATGTGTGCGTGCGTGTATGTGTGTCTGTGCATGTGCGTGTGTGTGTGTGCATGTGTGTGCATGTGTGTGTGTGTGTGTGTGTGTGTGTGTGTGTGTGTGTGTGTGTGTGTATGTGTGTGTGTGTGTGCGTCCGTGTATGTGTGAGTGTGGGGGGGGGGCGCGCGCGTGTATATGTATATATATATATATATATATATATGTATATATATATATATATATATATATATATATATATATATATATATATATATTGTGAGAGGCAGAGGGGAAAACACATCAATAAAACGAGAGTTTATTCTTTAACTAGTTGCGGACTATGGTGCTTCTTCAGAAAGAATGTTACACTACAGAAAATACTGGCAATAAATACAGAAAATGTTTGGGTAATGAACTAGAATAGGTCTGAGTTCAAGGAGGCTCAAACTCTTGCGCGTTGTTCGTACTGACACTTTGTGGGATGCTTCTGGTAATCATTCTTCCCGTTTTCTTCCACTCTTTTGCTGCGTGCCGTGCTGTTGTCTCCGATAATTTGATGTCACCTACTCTATTGTTCGTGCATTTGTTGGTGGCTATGTACAGAACTTCTACGATTTTTCTTTGTTTTTTGCTGAGATTATTATGTAGAATACTTGCTTGATCCCAGTTAGGTAGATGTCCTTCTTCGTCTATGTGGTTCACAAGTGCATTGGTGTTGCGGTGTTATTAGATATCGGCTTTGTGTTCTTGTGCAATAATATTTTGAGAGCAGGAAATTGAACTACCAGTTAAAAAGATTTAAAAATAAAGGACAAGTAGTGTAATTTCAAATCTCAATAAAGGACAAGGACAAATGGAGCTGAATAAAGGAATGTCCTTTGAAACAAAGGATGGTTGGCAATTTTAATGGACATCCAGTACAATAAAGAATATAAAGAAAATAAAAAAAAAATCCAATGGGCAACGACAAAGATGGCCCCAACACCTTCAAATCTGACATATGAGCAAAGATTGTCTAAACTGGAACTAGCAACCCTGGAACAAAGAAGAGAAAGAGGTGATCTGTTGACCATTTAAAGAGTTATGAAAGGCATGGAAGTCCTTGATAGAGAAGACTTATCAAATGGGATATAACAAAAACAAGGGGACATGAAAACAAGCTCGAAAGAGAACAGTTATAGAAGAGATCTGATAAAACAGCTTTACACTTAGAGTGGTGGATGTCTGGAACAAACTGGACCAAACAATAGTGTGCAAATACTATACATGATTTTAAGAACAAACTAGATATTGCGAGATACAAAGACGAGACACCATGAGCATAGCTCCCCTTCCTGTAGAATGCAAATAGGTAAAACTATGTAGATACGCACGCGCAATCTATCCAGACACTTCCAGTTGCACGTGCTCAAGAAACGAGAGTAAAAGCAAGTCCATTGAGCCTTGCGATAAACAAGTTTAGACGTGTTTTGGAAATCGGAGCTCTTTCTTATACTTGAAAGTCATTCAACCTCTTGACCCCAATGTAAGGTGCCCAATTTTTTGTGCATAAGGCAATTTACGCGTGTGGGATTTTTTCTTTTTTTCCGATAGAAATTCAAAACACGCTTCGGCTGATGAGGCGTGAAAGAATGGCAACACTATGATAATTTTTACATTATAAAAAGAGAGGATGAGAGAGAAAGAGAGAGAGAGAGAGAGAGAGAGAGAGAGAGAGAGAGAGAGAGAGAGAGAGAGAGAGAGAGAGAGAGAGAGAGAGAGAGAGAGAGAGAGAGAGAGAGAGTGTACCGCAATTATGTAGGGGCCCTGGCTAGATACGCCGAACCCAAAAAATCATTAATTGGTAAAAGAATATTATAGGAGCAACCAATCAATTGAATAAAAACTGCCTAAGATAGGGCGTAGAATTGTTGTTTCACAGGTCGTAGAGGATAATGAAAATTATCTTATATCTCTCACGAAGTTATGTACAGAGTAAACTTCATTGGAGAAATTCAAAATTCGTAATAGAGTATCAGAAAAAGCCTTTGGTATTCATATTTTTTATTTCTGAAGTTTTCGTAGAGAATAATGGATATCTATTTTGTATAGAAACCACTAATGAAGATTATTAAGTTTGTACTCCGTGTAAAGAGGTAAGGCTGTTGACCAGGAAAATGTTAATATGTTCCTTTACTTTTATATAGGCCTCGAAAACAGAACGTTAAAGACACCCATTTACCATCCTACGTCAACGACCGAGGCCAACCAACCTTCCGGAGCATGTCTTGATGAAGGTGGCCATGCCTCTGTGGCGGATGAGAAGTCACCATCGGCCCCAGCATCTCCCCTCAGGTTCTACCCCCGAGGTGGAAACTTTCCTCAGTACAATGTGACAGGGTGCAACAAGTTAGCAAACTCCGGAGCGTGTGGGCATTGTTTTAGCCAGGTAAGCGTTTGGCTGTTTTATTCATTTCCACAACACTCCTTCGATAGCAAAAGGATTGTTTTTTGCTTACAAAGCGACCAACTTACATATTTGTCATAAGCCATTTGAGTAGAGGATGACCTCATCAAGAAGAGAAATTGACAACTCTCATAACGAAAAAAGAATTTGCTAATGCAACCTCTAAAAACTAATGCACAATATGACACAGAGCTCGAGAGCTATGGTTCGTTGTTGGTATTCGTGGAACAGTTTTGCTTAGAAATTTATCTTCAAATGTTTGTCCTGTGCTTCTGTTAGCCAGTGACACTGCTGATGTAAATGTTATAAATTCTATAGTGGCATGAAAAGAATCGTTACACTAGTAGCTGACATAATTATTCATAAAAACTATAAAGGGGATGTGACACAATTGAAACAGCACCTGTGTAACATAAGGACGGAACGTTTGTGATCACGCACATCCACAATCAAATGTCTAGTAGGACGAACACACCTCATAAGAAATGTAGATATTTCTCCCTGTTGGAAACTATGAAACACTGTTCACAGTGGCGGTTCCAACCACCTCGGTTTAAGCCACGGCAGTTCAATTACAATATAAGTCGGTGGAGGCGTTCACTCACAACCGCGTACTTTTTCCTTGACTGTGCGGCACTACCACCTTTTCCCCGTGGTTTAAACCACGTGTGAACAAGGGCTAATTTTCACTAATCGGAACAAATAAATCGTTTGAAAAAAGTGGTATTAGACACTGCTTCTTACACTTTAATTTTGTTGATTTTAGAACTTGTTGTTTCGAACACTATAGGTATTCGATTTTTAGAAATTCCCTGAGAATATTTATCACATTTATAAGTATGGGATAGCGTTGACACCATAACGTTTTCGTCTCAAGTTCATTTATGGAAAATGTGGTAATCTGTCAGTTTGATCTAGAATACTGGTTGCCAGATGTCTGTGGCATTTGCGCCATTTTCCATTATATGATGACCCAACAATAAGTTTCTGCGCGTTTCAATCGTGTTATGACACGCGATATACATTGACCGCTACAATGAAGCCGATCCAAAGAGCAAAGTTAGGTTTCCTTGTCACTAATTCCCGAGATAACTTATGATTTGTGATTTGTAACCTGTAACTTATAACTCATGACTTATCAAGGCTCATTATAACTCTTATTGCTCGCTTCGAATACAGATTCACCTTTGATATAAAAGTCACAAGACAAAAAGCCACAGTCCTACGTTTTCTTCGTTTTATCGTAAAACTTTTTTTTTTGTAAATGTAAAATTGATAATACACATACAAAGATAAAATTTTATTTAATTTTTATATAAAAATAGAATACTATTTGCAATGTTAAAATCAATTAAGTTGATGTTACTAACATTATTAGTGATCTAGGTTGATCGGATTCCATTGAATGCTGAAACTTATACCAGCTAAGAATTCCTCATTTGATTTGCTCCTTCTGTACGGTCCTTGCAAAGATTGAGGAGGCGGTTTGGAATGGTCTTGCACTCCCATCTCTGAAATTTCAGTGGAGGCTAACCAATTCCATCTTATGCAGTTAGATTGGTCACCTTACTACAGTGATTCTCAACCTATGGTTCAATGTGCCCTTGTGGGTCACAGTGGTTCACAAATAGGACCATGGATTGAAAACAAGTGACAGTTTGTGTTTTAATGTGCCCTTGTGGGCCACAGTGGTTAACAAATAGGACCATGGATTGAAAACTAGTGACCGTTTGTGGTTTTACTCGGGTTCTATTAATTAGTAATGGGATTTCTAGGAGGATGAAGAACAGCAAGACATAAGCACAGGGTAAATAAGGAAAAAGGTTGAGAACCTCTACCTTACTGTCTTCTATTTTGCGGGTGTCAATTAGGGACCATGTAGAGGACCATTTTTTCCACTTGGGTGATAAACCCAGGTGGAAAAAGCGGTTGTTCCACCTTCCACACTTTGTGTGATGGCTTCATATCACTTAGGCCATACTCTGATTTGTAGCTTTATTTACAAGCACATCATGATGAAGATGTAAAAATAAGGTAGAAGAACGATTTATTCTTACTATCATGCTATAAATCAATTTGATTTTTGCATAATTTTAATCAAGGTGAATAGAATAAAAGTGTAAAGATATACCACTTTTGTGCAATTTTGATATGAACAAATTAAATAGATGTACAAAAAACAATTGTAATTTCATACTTGAAATAGATGTAGTCTTTATTTTAAATTTATTAAGAAAACATGGTTTTATGATAAAAAGAAGAAAATGTAGAATGTGGCATTTTGTCCGGTTTTCACAGTTGCATTATGTAATGTGACATTTTGTCTGGATATTAGGATATGTGGCATTTTGTCTTATGGTATGTTGTAGCAGATTCATTGTTTACAACCCTCAAAAAGCCTGTGTTTATATACATACATACTGTTACGTACGTCAAGGTTAGTCTAAGGGGGGAACATACATAACATTTCGAAGTGAATGAATTTAAAGCATACAATAACATTTAACAATATTCATTACCAACTGACATTCCCAACAAATACAATTAAACTTAACATTAAATTAGACTTATCTTAAATTAACTTAACACTATTCAACTTGACCACTAGGAACTTGAACAAATTAAGAACTTGCGTACACAGAGAACTTGGTTCCTTCCGCAACGCCCTACGTTACCAGCACCGAAGGGATGATGAGTAGTCCGATATCGTCTCTCGTCCACCAACACCAGGTTAGAAGCGAGTGTATTCAGCTTACAGCTGAGAATGACTCATGGGGCGGTGAACCCTCATTTTATAGGAGAGAGTCGAAACCTCAGGTGCTTCGAGGGTTTGAAGCCGGCTCGATGAAACATGGTGCGACGTGGCGGGGTGTGATTCAGAAGTGTCGTAGTGGTTGTTAGGTGGTAATAGGTGGTTAGTAGAGGTATACCTTACAATACATATATATATATCTATATAAATTAGGGTGTCCCAAGCGTGTATAGGTAGAAATTCAAAGTAATGATATCAAATCCAGTACATGCTGCTCTGATTCCTTGTCAAATGAAAATGATTCCACCAAATTTTCATGATCATTGGGCAATATTTAATGGTCGCGCAAAATGAACGTTTTTATAGCTCCTCTGAGATTCGACCTTAATTTCCACCAAACAATAAAATTCTGGCTTTTTCTTCTATTGCATATAGACCGACAACTAATGGCTGCAGAAAATTCATATTTATTGAAACTATTATAAAATACCATTGAAAGAAAATAAATATAAACTCCATTAAATTTCCCTTTTCAATATATTGATAATATAATCATCATAAGGCAAGATATTTTACCTCATCAACAATTACGTCTCAGGACAACTAAATTTTTATCAGTAATGTAACTGATGCATCGACTTCTGATTTCCTGCAGAAAACAAAGATCTTCTCTTCTTCTTACTCCAGTACATTCTTCTTGAGTTCCGCCTTCCTTTTTTTCGGGACGGCTTTCGTGTGGAGGCGGGCAAGCTTCAAGAGGAACTGGGTTTGCCTTTCTTCCTTCGTCCGTCTGCCTAAGAAGCGTTGAATGAGGGCTATTCCTCGTTCTGCGAGGTCGTTCGTGACCTTCAGGACACCAACTCGCTTCTTTGCGCACTTGAAACTCGAATCTGTGTTCCATGTTTCAGGACTCAGCTCAAGGAAGGTCGGCTCCTGGGAATACCTGCCTCCTAGGACACTTTTGAGGAGCTCCATCGACCGCACTGAGCAAAAGGCGGAAAGCGGCCCGTTGAGATTGATTGGTGTCTTCGACTCGGGGCGCCGTGGATTCTTGGTCGTTGAAGGACGCTTCATCCCCTCTACCATCGCCGCCTTCTGCTCCGGGCTGATGCGGTCATCAAAGATGGCCAGTCCAATCAGATCCTCAGAAAGGTACCAGAGATGGCGCCGCATCGCACGTTCCACAACCGACGCCACCCCATCGTCGCAGATCCTCTTCACGTCAGTTATGAAGTCCAGGTCGTTCTTGGCTGCGTAGGACGGAATCATTGCCTCGTTCCAGTATTTCGAGTAGACCATGGTCACAAAGAATGCCACTCGACGGATCTCCGCCAACTCCCGCCTGCTCATCTCTAGCTGGTCATGGAAGAGCATGATCTTCACGGCGTAGATGGCCTTGGCCATCCATCTGGCCATGTGGTAAGCACCAGGAGCACGTAAGGATGTAGGGACTCCTCCTCCAAGGTAGGCCACGCTGAGCAAGATTATCTCTTTGTAGTCTTCGCGTGGATGATTCCCACAGTCAAGCAGATGTTTCAAGTGACGAAGCATCTCAAGGCGGTGAGCTTCTTCGTCGTATGACAGAACAGTCAATGTCAGGGGCTGTGGTCGGCTCTGGTCAACAGAGGGCCAACGATTCTGGAGCCTCTTGAAAATGGATATGTCAGGACCAGATGATGGGCCCATGCAAGCCACGAAGACATCCTTCAGAACAACTTCCAGGATGTGGTGGGGGCATGGCAACCACACCAGGGGCTTCTCCAGTGCATGTTCAATCCTGATACATGCTCCTTGAACCATCCCCGTGTTGGCTGCTGTCGTGTCGAATGACATTCCAATGATGTTGCCCTCCAAGCTGCCTTCCCGCACCAGCTTCAAGACTTTTTCCGCAACAGCTTGTCCTGTTCCGTCAGAAGACACAGGAACACCCAGAAGTTCCTCCGTATCCTCCCCGGACACCAAGACGGCGACCCTCTCCTCCAATGACCTTCCGTCCGCTAGACTGGGTAACAACTTGCCGTCCCAATGCAGCATCAAAGGGACTTCAGGATTGAAGGAGAGAGACATGGCAATCTCTTCACGGTTCTTGACTCTGGCCCGGTGGATTGACGAACGGGACACAGTGATACGTTCGATGTCATGGCCGAGGCTCATTGCAGCAGCGGCGTAGGAGGATGTTGCAGCACGGACGGACAGGTTGTCGCGTTCCCAAGCAAGGGTCAGCTCCTTGGTGAGCTTGTTCTCCTGGGGAAGTCGACGGCGTCGAGATATAGCTGGTGTCGGGGATTTGAAATCGTCCTCCGTGTCTTCGTTGGCTGATGAGGATGAAGTAGAAGACTCTAAAGCCACGTTACGATCAAGAGTGGATGACGAAGCAGCCGCGTTCTTCTTCTTCATCTCCTCCATCCTTTGTCTCTTACGTCTCTTCTCCTCAGTCGCTTGTTTCAGCTTCTCGTCCACGCCAGCCATGGAGCAGCTCTGCCGGTCCTCCCTCTGAGCCTTCAAAAATGCCTTGTCTTTCTCGAGGATCTTCGCTTCCATTGCCTTAGAATGCGCGATGTCGAACATATCTTCGAGGCTGTCTCTGAAGATGCATCTCTTCATTTCTTCCATCTCTGTTTTTCGTGACTTGGATTTCGCCAAGGTGCAGTACTCTTTGTACAGCTTGAGGATCTTCTTCTTCACCCACGACACATCCGACGTCGGAATGTTCGCACGTCGCCACACTTCCATGACCTTCTCAGCTGTAGAAGCTGCTGCAACAAGAAGAACCTCCTTCTGGATCTTGTGATGGAACAAAAACACCTGGAGAACCTCGCCTATCGACGGAAGACGATTCCCCGGAAATGACGATGTTGGGGACTTCTTCAGTAGCCATACAACTTCCTTAGATCGTGTTTTACACGCCATTACGTTAGACCTGGAAACAAAAAATGACAGAATAAGTTTCACACACCTTAGCCTATCTCTCTCTCTCTCTCTCTCTCTCTCTCTCTCTCTCACGTCTTTCCTGTTTCCTCTCTCTATTACCTATCTTTCACACCCACCTTCCCTCACCTTCACCAAATAAACAAAGTAACACAGAAAAATATTTGTTATTGTAAAATAGAGCTCACCTAATGCCCCTACAACACTGACCGCTGCACGCTATGCCAGTGACCGCTGCACAACTTCACTCTCTGACTCCCAGCAGAAAACTGAATGAAATGCGCGACCAGTAAAAGACGAGATAGGAAGCTGAAAATTTTCCTGTTTAAACTTGTCACGACAGGAAACAAGGGCAACAAGTGCTGGAGTGTGTCCGATTCACTTCGGTTTCTTGGGACACCCTAATGTACATGTATATATATACATATATATATACTTATACATACATACACACACACACACACGCACACACACACACACACACACACACACCCACACACACACGCACATATATATATATATATATATATATATATATGTATATATATATGCACCGCGTATGTATATATATACATATATATATACATATATATATATATGTATATATATACATATATATACATATATACATATACGTACGTATATATATATATACATATGTATATGTTATATATATGTATATATATTGTATATATATATATATATATATATACACATATATATATATATCATATTTTATATTTCATTTTCTATTTTTTTCTAGACCTCGGTAAATGTTATCCCGTTGTTCCATTGATAAACAGATATTTGGTCACACGCCATTTGGTTACATGACATTTGCTCAGGCGCCATTTGGTTACATGACATTTGGTCACAACATATTTGATGTGGCATAATCATAGTTAGGCTAAGTAATATTTTGTCAACAGCCGTGCACTAATGTGTCCTTTTAACGTCAAAGAAAAAAGTCCTTTAAATGAACTATATTCATCCATATTTTACTTATTTCCATTACAATATCAATACAATGGAAATCCTATATCCTATGGTTTTGACAATTATAGGTCATAATGACAACTTATGATAAATATAATCTTATAACCATGTTTATTGGAATCTCATTGTTATTCAATTTTCCACCAAATGGCTGTATATCACATATAAAGATTGAGAGTTGAAATATAAGTAAATTACTTTTTCTAACAAGCGAATTTCATTTATCTACTTTACTGTATCAATTTTTTTTTAATTAGAAATAACTAAATAAATTTTCTGTAATGAGCTTTATTGATCTACACTATAGTAAACAACTGAAACTATAGATAATATATAGCTATGTCTGACGTTAACTTTCAGTTGCTGACAGGCTTCTACCATCTTCCCCGATGTAATGCTATTTTATTTTAAGTTAGTGAAATATTCTTAATTAAAACTATGGAATTTTCCGGTGTTACGGTGAACTTGCTTCAGCACCTTTTAGTTGTAGATGTTGTAAGACTCCTTCCTTCTTCGTTTCTTCTTCTTGTCACCCTTGGAGATGGACTTTTGGGCCTTACCGGTCTTCTTGGCGGCCTTTCCGGACGTCTTGGGCGGCATGTTGCTCCTTCGGCTGAGCGGGTTAGGGTGTCGTTACTTGCGGCGAAGGTCGAGGGGATGGCTGTTCGAATCCTGCCACCGGCGGAGATAAACCAAGGGCATGTATTTTCAAATTCCACGCTACAAATTCCTTTGTAAGTATCACCGTCCTAGCCTTCCGATGGGAGGAGTATGTGACGTTAAAACATACAAAATTTTACTGTGGCTAATTTGTGACCAAATTAGTGTAACGAAATGTTTTGTGATCTATTGTTATTGTCTTTATATGAGCTTTGGATGCTTAATATTTGATGTTCCTACAAATATACACACACAAACACTTATTCCCACACACACAAACACAAACGCACGCACACACACACACGCACACACACACACACACACACACACACACACACACACACACACACACACACACACACACACACACACACACACACACACGCACACACACGCACACACACACACACACACACACACACACACACACACACGCACACACACACACACACACACACACACACACACACACACACACACACACACACACACACACACACACACACACTCACACACATACGACATAAAGTGGAAGATAAGTTGATATCAGCAAATGCAAAAGAAAAGAAAAACAGGAATGATTTACAGATTACTGAAACATATAAAGTGACGTTTCATTATATGAATGACATGAAAAAAATATTTTGATATTTTTAATTCGTTCTAGACTAGAATATGCAATAGTGATGTAGTCACCACACTTTTGAAATATGTAAGAGAAAATGAAAGAGAATACAAAAACAACAGCCAATATTATCCCAAATTAAAATGATAAGATATAATGGCTTGAAAAAAAATACTGCATTGGAAAAACGAAGAGAAAGATGTAACATAATAATGATAAACTAGTCAGAAAATGTGACAGAAAAATTGACACTGGGGATCATTTGGTATGGCATGAAGGATCAACAAGAGGTCACAGTGAAAAGGTTGGAGGTAAGATTACATGGATGTTGCTAGCAAGTTTAGATTTCTATGTAGATACGTGGATTTGTGGAACAAGTTGGATAAAGATATTACACAAATCAACAACATAAACCACTTAAAGGCGATTTTTGTTGAATGAAGGTTAAGAGATAGAATCCCTGTATACTAAAACTAGGTAAGGACATTTCAGTAATTGCACTCGTATGCACACAATGAAAATGAAGATGAATTGAATAATCTTTTATAAATTACCATACACTGTTTTGTGTCATATTTTGCTGCCTACTCATGTCACTCCTGCCCTTAATATCATAATGCCACTAAGGTTGATATATATTTTCTCAACGTATATGTAGCTGGATGTTTTTACAAAGGATTACAAAGACGGAGCATGCTGACAGGCGACCTTTTGGTCCATATCTAGGTTGGATGCGAAAAAAATCATAATAATAAAAGAATAAATAAAAAATATAATAATGTAAATAACAAATGAAATACATAAATAAATGCATAGGTATAGTTAGATAATAAACAAACAGGTAAATAGTAAATAATGATGAATTGACATAACTAATAATAAATGAGAATCAAACAGACAGATGACAGCAAAACAAAAACAAATAATATAAAATAAATGATAATAATAACAGCATCTTGCTTAGGTGTTTATCTGAATGATTACTGTATGGTTGTATGTCTATTCCATTCACCACTGTTACGACCATGTTATGACGTCGTTGCATAGCTTAATTCCAAAAGTGGCAACCTTGATTTTTCTTGACATTCAACACAAAATGTCATGATGATTATTATACAAGTTATCTATTTTTCATTATAATTTAGAGGTTAACAACAAATATCTTCGAGAAAAATTAACTGTCGTACGATGATTCTGAAAATGTCATCATACGCTCACATACATAGAAA
>NC_134804.1:21417143-21419643 GCF_046742065.1 Oratosquilla oratoria | reverse complement strand
AACGAAAAGATCAAATAATCATGATTGAATCCCTTTTACCTCGGGAGTGGGTTGTGGATGGGGCTCCCAGTAGATTAAATAAATAGTTCTGCGACAATCGAAATAAGTTCTATCCGGTGTCATGAGAGTGAAGAAATAGTTTTGGTCTATCCATATGTATGACGTGTTAACATTAAAAAAATATGTTCCAATACAGCATAAGCTGAAAATTTATGGTTGATTTCGCGAAGATTTGTATAATGATGTGACAGTAATCTGAAGCGCGCGCTCGCGTGCGTGCGTGCACACACACACACACACACACACACACACACACACACACACACACACACACACACACACACACACACACACACACACACACACACACACACACACACACACACACACACACACACACACACACACACACTCACACACACACACACACACACACACACACACACACACACACACACACACACACACACACACACACACACACACACACACACACACACACACACACACACACACACACACACACACACACACACACACACACACACACACACACACACACACACACACACACACACACACACACACACACACACACACACACACACACACACACACACACACATGCGCACTCACTCTCTCTCTCTCTCTCTCTCTCTCTCTCTCTCTCTCTCTCTCTCTCTCTCTCCCTCTCTATGCCTTTCTGTCTTTAGGCCCCACCTCTCTCGATCTGTCTGTCCCTCACTGTATCCATTTATCTCTTACGCCCACCCTCACATCCCTTTCGCACTCTATCTTCTCCTTTCCTATCCCCCTCTCCCAGCACTGTTTGCCATCCAAAGGTATTTTCTTATTAAGTATTTTTTTAGGTGTAGGACTATAATATTTCTGTACCGAGCAATGGCTGCAGTTGTACTGGAAGCGAAACTTACTAGATTTTTTGATGTCCGAATGATGGCTAATCTGCCTCCATCCCCGGACATCTCACAAGGTCAACAGAGTCTGGTGTTACAGCTAATGCTATGTGTTGATGGTCCCTGGGGTTCTAGCCTGTATTAGGTAGAATAAAACGAGTATGTAAGTCCTAAGTTAAGTTGCCGCTCTTAACCCTGTCACCACCAAGGGGACACCCTGGGGAACGACATAGAAGGTGGCAGCAAGCATTAAAGTGAAAATTATTATCCTGTATGGAAAGGATTGGCTAGAATAATGTATACAGTATGCATCACAGTTGTAGTTTACACTTAGTCTCACCCCAAATAAATTCATTCGGTGTTCTCAACAAAATATTGTCTTAGGTTGCGGATAGGCGTTCCCTCGGATAAATAAAATTGATGGAGGCAATCAGTATGTATGATTTGTGATAGGTTTGCATAAAATGAATCTAATGACTGTTTGATGGTAGCTAAACTTAATACCAAATTTGCAAAGAGCAACGAAAGAGTTGATATACAAAGGTTCGAGATAGATTTTACGTTCTGGTTGAGAACTGGTTTTTCCTAGGTTAAATAAAATCAAATGACGCCAGAGAGAGAGCATATCTTTAAACCGGAAAACACAGCAAAAGAGCTGAAAATACACTACAGGTTCAAATAGAATTATTGTTTACAACATGAATCCATACATTAGGTGGTATGGTAATTATCTCCTGCTAAGGACAGGGCCTTTGAGGGATGAATTTCAAGTAGGTGAGACATGACGTCACAGGAAAAGCTATGACGTCATGTTGTTATACTAAGGCAATGCATCTCTTACGCTGGTACTATTAGGTGATAAGCTCACACCAAAAAGTGTTAAGATATAACTGAGGCTTCTTGAAATTCCGAGTTAAGCAGATGTCACTAGCAGGTTCTAGATTCGAACGCGTGCCGCTGTCTTGTGATTTTTCTCTGCCCACTTTAAAAGATCTTGCAGGATACAAATATAATAGGCATATTTCTGGATCAGTGTCTGTGTGTGTGCGTGCGGGCGTGTGTGTGTGTGTGTGTGTGTGTGTGTGTGTGTGTGTGTGTGTGTGTGTGTGTGTGTGTGTGTGTGTGTGTTTGTGTGTGTGTGTGTGTGTGTGTGTGTGTGTGTGTGTGTTTGTGTGTTTGTGTGTGTGTGTGTGTGTGTGTGTGTGTGTGTGTGTGTGTGTGTGTGTGTGTGTGTGTGTGTGTGTGTGTGTGTGTGTGTGTGTGTGTGTGTGTGTGTTGTGTGTTTGTGTGTCTGTGTGTGTGTGTGTGTGTGTGTGTGTGTGTGTGTGTGTGTGTGTGTGTGTGTGTGTGTGTGTGTGTGTGTGTGTGTGTGTGTGTGTGTGTGTGTGTGTGTGTGTGTGTGTGTGTGTGTGTGTGTGTGTGTGTGTTTATGTATACGTGTATGTGTATGTGTGTGCATATGAGTATGTCTACCTATACGTGAGTATGTACGTGTACTTTTGCACCATTTATCATCAGAGCCATTGCGTGTCTCAACCAGTGCTGTTTTCACTTTGATCCTCTTGCATACATCAGTCAACACTAAC
>NC_134804.1:21387143-21402143 GCF_046742065.1 Oratosquilla oratoria | reverse complement strand
CTACCACCGACCACGAGTTCTTCCTTCAAGAGCACACGAAAGCCATAGCAGAACTTCTACAGGCGCTTATCTAGTAGGGGGATAACATCAAAGGCTGTCTTGATGCACTCCAGGGAATCACGGACACCTTGACGGAGGCGATGGGTTATGACTCAGAAGTGCTGATGGCTTGGAGGGAGGCCACATCTAGCCACTTACAGATCCTCCGCCGTTTGCGTGTCAGAAACGAAGAGATGGTGGTCGATCTGAGGAACCATCTAGATAATGTGATCCCCCACACGGAAGTGTTGGTTAAAGAGCAAGCCAGAAAGACAGCGGCGGCTCTGTTCACAGTGGAGGGCGGACTCAAGGCCGTCACAGAGCAGCTCGACGAGACCCGCTTTGTCGTCGCAAACGTCCGCCTTCAGGTTTTAACGCAGGTACACCGGGTCGTCCATGGCTTACAAGTCGACCTACTGGATATTGAAAATCGGGTTGCATTTGAAGCTGCTCAGGCAGGTGATTTGGAGTAAGGGGGCTTCAGATTCTAAGTTTCTAGGGGAAAAAATCATGAAATTGAAGTAAAGTGTATATGGAACAGGTGATCTCGATAAACACAGCATGAAGAGGACAGAAAACTATTAAAACCATATGTGTATTTTAACCTTATAGTTGGTAATGGTAACTTTAAAGAGTTAATATATTAGACACGTGAATAGGCTCGTAAGACCCATCTAAGGCAGTAATTGCATGTCAGCATGTTAGCGTTGGTGCATACTGTATATACTTTTTTATGGCTGACGATTTCATTACTCAGCTTACGGAATAGCTTCTCCTGAACAAATGATATATTCATTTTCTCTCTTTAGAGTTGGAGGGTATTATTTATGTAGCATCTCCTTCAGTGGCAAGGAGAAGAAGCTAAATCACCTAAAAATATATTTTTCTCCTTTAAGTATATCATTATGGTAAGAAATGATTTTGAGTATTGTGAATATAAGCCAATGTTGTTCAACTGTAATAAGGTCTGATTTCGATGTTGATCTGGGATCTATTCGATAAACGTCTGGATTTGTGAATTTGATAAAAAAGAATCGTGTGATTCTTTATCAGTTTGATGTAGTTTTCTACTACTAAGATGATGATGATGATGATGATGATGATGATGATGATGATGATGATGGTGACGACGACGACGACGACGACGACGACGACGACGACGACGACGACGACGACGACGACGACGACGACGACGACGACGACGACGACGACGACGACGACGACGACGACGACGACGACGACGACGACGACGACGACGACGACGACGACGACGACGACGACGACGACGACGACGACGACGACGACGACGACGACGACGACGACGACGACGACGACGACGACGACGACGACGACGACGACGACGACGACGACGACGACGACGACGACGACGACGACGACGACGACGACGACGACGACGACGACGACGACGACGACGACGACGACGACGACGACGACGACGACGACGACGACGACGACGACGACGACGACGACGACGACGACGACGACGACGACGACGACGACGACGACGACGACGACGACGACGACGACGACGACGACGACGACGACGACGACGACGACGACGACGACGACGACGACGACGACGACGACGACGACGACGACGACGACGACGACGACGACGACGACGACGACGACGACGACGACGACGACGACGACGACGACGACGACGACGACGACGACGACGACGACGACGACGACGACGACGACGACGACGACGACGACGACGACGACGACGACGACGACGACGACGACGACGACGACGACGACGACGACGACGACGACGACGACGACGACGACGACGACGACGACGACGACGACGACGACGACGACGACGACGACGACGACGACGACGACGACGACGACGACGACGACGACGACGACGACGACGACGACGACGACGACGACGACGACGACGACGACGACGACGACGACGACGACGACGACGACGACGACGACGACGACGACGACGACGACGACGACGACGACGACGACGACGACGACGACGACGACGACGACGACGACGACGACGACGACGACGACGACGACGACGACGACGACGACGACGACGACGACGACGACGACGACGACGACGACGACGACGACGACGACGACGACGACGACGACGACGACGACGACGACGACGACGACGACGACGACGACGACGACGACGACGACGACGACGACGACGACGACGACGACGACGACGACGACGACGACGACGACGACGACGACGACGACGACGACGACGACGACGACGACGACGACGACGACGACGACGACGACGACGACGACGACGACGACGACGACGACGACGACGACGACGACGACGACGACGACGACGACGACGACGACGACGACGACGACGACGACGACGACGACGACGACGACGACGACGACGACGACGACGACGACGACGACGACGACGACGACGACGACGACGACGACGACGACGACGACGACGACGACGACGACGACGACGACGACGACGACGACGACGACCGACGACGACGACGACGACGACGACGACGACGACGACGACGACGACGACGACGACGACGACGACGACGACGACGACGACGACGACGACGACGACGACGACGACGACGACGACGACGACGACGACGACGACGACGACGACGACGACGACGACGACGACGACGACGACGACGACGACGACGACGACGACGACGACGACGACGACGACGACGACGACGACGACGACGACGACGACGACGACGACGACGACGACGACGACGACGACGACGACGTCGGCGACGACGACGACGACGACGACGACGACGACGACGACGACGACGACGACGACGACGACGACGACGACGACGACGACGACGACGACGACGACGACGACGACGACGACGACGACGACGACGACGACGACGACGACGACGACGACGACGACGACGACGACGGACGACGACGACGACGACGACGACGACGACGACGACGACGACGACGACGACGACGACGACGACGACGACGACGACGACGACGACGACGACGACGACGACGACGACGACGACGACGACGACGACGACGACGACGACGACGACGACGACGACGACGACGACGACGACGACGACGACGACGACGACGACGACGACGACGACGACGACGACGACGACGACGACGACGACGACGACGACGACGACGACGACGACGACGACGACGACGACGACGACGACGACGACGACGATCATCATCATCATCATCATCATCGTCGCCGTCGCCGTCGCCGTCGCCGTCGCCGCCGCCGTCGTCGTCGTCGTCGTCATCGTCGTCATTGATAAACACAAGTGAAAGCACGTATCAAGTATAGTACCGAACATCACCTAATTACTCAGTCCTCTTGAAGAAACCATGAGAAAAGATCCAACTTCAGCTATCACCAACGGACGTATTCAAAACGAACAGGAAAGAAAACTAATCGAGGTTCTATCAAGAATGAAAGGGTTACGGTTCTCAAACCCGCTTAACCTTGCCATCACATCCTCCCTGACAAACTACATCGTGTCACAAGATATATGAAGACCAACGTGGATGAAATCAGAGAAATTGGAAGAAATATGTCAAAAGGCAGGATATGAAGCAAAAGAAGGAGCTTCGGACTTTATTAGATCAGCTATCGAATCATAACAAAAGAAAGATAGCAGTGGCACAAGAATATAGGACATGCAATTGGCTGAGAGCACTACCAATGAGGGCAAAGGGATTCAACCTAAACAAGTGAGAATTCATGGATGCCATTGCCCATAGGTATAGATGGCCTAATAGATGTTTCTGTAACACACATTCTGATCCAAACAGTGCGATGATATGCAAGCTGGGTGGATTCATCCGCATGAGACATTACGAAACAAAGGGTATAACTGGCCAAATGCAAATGCAAGGATATGACCATCAAACCTATACTACTCCCCCTAAGAGGGGAGAAATTCAGGCACCTCACTTCCCACACATCAGATTAAGCACGAGAGGACGCCAGCGCAAGAGATTTCTGGACACGGGGGAGAACTGGCCTTCTTTGACATGCGGATATTTGATCCGATGGCCCCCTGTTACAATACCCTAACTGTTGAATATAAGAACATCAGTGTTTACGAGGAACGTATACGGAATGTAGACCAGAGCTCATTCACTCTGATAACCTTCACAACTTCAGGAGGGATAGTCCAAGGGTAAAGGCATTCTGCGTTCGTCCAGCAGAGGTGATGGCAGAAAAGAAACAACAGCCAAAGAGCGGCATTGTGGCTTGGATGAGATGTAGACTCTCATTCTTACTCACTATGTGTACCAGATCCCCACATCATAAATCAGTACACATGCAAAGCCTCAATTTTGAGCAGACTGTAGTAGAAAGTAGGATAGAAACTTTTGTATTAGGCTTCCTTTAAGTTAGATAATACAAAACATACAAAGGATTACAAAGGTGGAGCATGCCGACAGGAGATCTTTTGGTCCATATCTAGGTCGGATGCGAAAAAAAATCATAATAATAAATTGATAAATAAAAACTATAATAATGTAAATAACAAGTAAAATATATGAATAAATGCATAGGTATAGTTAGACAATAAACAAACAGGTAAATACTAAATAATAATAAATTGACATATAACTAATAATAAATGAAAATCAAAGTAGACAAATGATAACAAAACAAAAACAAATAATATGAAATAAATTATAATCATTACAGCATCTTGCTTAGGTGTTTATCTAAATGATTTTTAAAGCTTCGAACTGAACTACATTGCACTACCTGTGCAGGAAGTTTATTCCATTCATTAACTACACGGTTGGCGAAGTTGTTTCTACCTATTTCCAAATTGAATCTATTTCCGGACAGGTTGAGACCATTATTTCTTGTCTGATTCTCATTCAATGTGAAAATTTTGTCACTTTTGATGTTGTCAATTCCCTTTAGAGTTTTAAAGACCTGTATCAAGTCACCTCTGAGTTTATGCTTTTCAGGGAAAACAGATTCATATATTTTAGTCGAAAGGGTAGTCGACCTCAGTCATTGGCGAGAGAAGGGCCTGTGAACTATATCCGTTGAAGATAGATCCAGACTGCTTTCACCACACAGCTCCACAAGCAAAATGTCGCACTAATAAAAAGCTCCGCCCTCACATGGTATTTATTTTGATATTCTTCTTTCCACCTCTTCTCTTTCACTATTATTCTCATTCAGTTTCCCCCTCTTCTATATCCTTCCTTCCCATGATCTTCCTCATTTCCTTCTTTTCTTGTCATTACAATTTCGTTCCCCCTACTTTCATATACTTCACCCCCAATCATTTTTCTCTCCACCTCCTCTTTTTCTTTAATTTTCATTTTGTTCCTTCCTACTTCCATATAGTCTTCTCTTACTCTTCTTCCCAGCCCCTAACCTTCCCACTTCATTCCTTCTCACTCCTACAACTTTCTCTCCCATCTTCCTTCCCAAAACCTTTTCCTTATAAGTTCCATTTCATTTCTTTCTACTACCATATCCTTTCTTCCAACTCTCCTTTCCATGGCCAAATGCACCTACCCTCCTCCCTTTGCTTCCGATGCATTCATCCGGGTCTAAATGCAATCTGGCACGAGTCCGCGCGGCGCGGGGTGGTCACTGCATTTGCATCTCCTAATAGCCCGTCTCCTTGCCGCGAACATCCGCCGTCGTGGCTTCGAAGACACCCGTTAGATTCTCCTGCGTCAGTAGACATGGTAATGGTTCGGGCCATAGTGGTGTCTGTATCAGTGGTTATGGGAAATAGGCCGTGCCGAGAAGGTCGCATGCTTGACTAGCACGAAAGGACTTCACCTTCACTTGGGAATGAAGATTGCGCTCACACTGCTGCGGATAGCCGAGTTCTATGTCGTTGAAGGAGGTGAAGTGGCTCACCGAATGTGGTAGTAATGGCTGAATGATTCAAAAGGAACGTGAAAACAGTGTTTCTGGGCTTTCGAAGAAATCGCAAGATGACGAGAGAGGCTGCGCGTTTCTACGAAAACATAAGGACCACATAAAATGGACGATGGGAGGCCAATTGTCCGAAACCAGGGAAAACGGTCACTTGGCACAGTTGTTAGCAATTGCACATCCCCCCACAAGGAGCAGGAAAAAAAAAGTGAGCAAAAATAGCCACGACATTAGTAGCCAATGAACAATAATTCAAAGATGGTGAAAAATAGAAATCACAGAAATTGGGACCTATGAATAAGAGACAATTCGATTTATGGACATTGAAACGGGACCACAAGGACCAAAACATAAGGAGGTTTATAGTGACTAAAGAATCAAGGTGACAGAGAAAGGACGTTGAGAACTAATTAGAATTGATGGTGATGGTCAGAGATGAACTACAAGTTAACAAAAGTGGATAGTGAAAAAGATCTCGGCGTAATTATCAGGGACGATCTGAAATCATCCAAGCAGTGTATTTCAGCCTCTGAGAAAGCAAATAAGATTCTAGGACTGATTGCGCGATCTTTTGACTTCAAAAATCCATCACTCATTACCAAGCTATATAAATCATTAGTTCGTCCACATTTGGAATATGCTGTTTCCGTATGGTCACCGAATCTCATTAAAGACATTGACAGACTGGAAAAAGTACAATGGCGAGCCACAAAACTAATTCCAGATATCAAAAATAAATCATACGAAAATCGACTAAAACATATGAATTTGTTTTCCTTGAAAAGCATAAACTTAGAGGTGACTTGATACAGGTCTTTAAAACTCTAAAGGGAATTGACAACATCAGAAGTGACAAAATTTTCACATTGAATGAGAATCAGACAAGAAACAATGGTCTCAGACTGTCCAGAAATAGATTCAATTTGGAAGTGGGTAGAAACAACTTCGTCAACCGTATAGTTAATGAATGAAATAAACTTCCTGCACAGGTAGTGCAATGCAGTTCAGTTCGAAGCTTTAAAAATCATTTGGATAAACACCTAAGCAAGATGCTGTAATGATTATAATTCATTTTATATTATTTGTTTTTGTTTTGTTACCATTTGTCTGTTTGATTCTCATTTATTATTAGTTATATGTCAATTTATTATTATTTAGTATTTACCTGTTTGTTTATTACTTAACTATACCTATGCATTTATTTATGTATTTTATTTGTTATTTATATTATCATAGTTTTTATTTATTGTTTTATTATTATTATAATTTTTTCGAATCCGACCTAGATATGAACCAAGAGATCTCCTGTCGGCATGCTCCGCCTTTGTAAGTACCTCAGGAAATAGACGAACCAATATGAAGAAAGTGGACAATAGCGACAACAGAAATTGGTTGTCATGGTTTGTGTATTATCACTTCTGATATACACGTCCTATTTCAAACTGGTATATTTATAGCCAGTCAGAGGATATGCATGACTCAATTTGGTATATATCAACAGACAGTAATTATATAGGACTTGAAATTCTCCGCATATGTCGCGCGCAATAGAGCAATATCTCCTTTAACAGTATCTTCATCAACAGCTTCCTGAGCATTGGCGAAGGTCTAGACCAGTGCCTGTATCACTGAAAATGTATTACACAGATATGTGTAGAGTAATTACTCTGGGGAAATGATTCAACAGAGCTGTAGTAGTAGGTACTTTGCTAATTATGGTAGTAATGCCATTGACTTATGTTAAATTCTTCAATATACCTCTCATTGAAAAGTTATCGTATCATTTATAGGTGCATTCAAGAGAATATATACAGATGATGGTACGGCTAATATATAATTTTTTTCTATAAAAATGTTTTGTATCTCCATGTGAGGACGTGAGTAAATTTGATTTCACACTAAATGATCCGCTGTATGACCAAACTATCCCCTGAATGATGACAGAATTTATAACTCACCACGGCAAATTAATCCGGTTTCATACACGTTAAGATTTAAAGGTCCTGGGACAGCTAAAGATGTGTATAAAGACCGAAACAGATCAATCTAACTCGACTATATTGGTTAGGTGAAAAGTTTAAATACGTCATTAATTCATTGTTTGTTATATCTCTAATGACCAGCCCCGCAAAGAAGGGTTAAGAAGTCCTCAATTTGCAACACAACCAACTGCCTTGCACTTGCGACACTGCTTCTGACACTGCTTCTGACCCAAAGAATTAGAAGTTCGGTGGGCTCTGACGTCACTTTTGTGCTCAGATGTCCTCTTGGCAATCTCTCTGCCCGTCTCTCCGTAATAACTAATGGGACAGTTTCTGCACGGTATTTTGTAAACTACGCTGTTTTCTTCTGCTTTGGCCTTGTTATTACCTCTGTTTTTATGATATCATTTATCCTAGCCCATTATAGATTATATAGCTATAATAGGCCAGGATACCACTTTGGTGCGGTATGTAGATGACATAGTTGTCATTGCCTCTAGAAAATCCGATCTTAACGAGAAGCTAAATAGGTTAAACGGGGTAAAACAAAACATTCAGTTCACAGTAGAGCATAGGGAGAATGATAGATTGGCCTTGCTGGACACAATGATATGGAGAAAAGGAAATAAGACCGCTTTTTTAGTCTACAGGAAAAGCTCAAGCAAAGACGACATCGTACAATACTACTCTGCCCACAATGGCAGAATCAAAAGTGGAATTACTATAGGTTTCTTTCTGAGGGCATATAGATTTCGTAGTGAGGATTTCATACAGGAAGAAATTAAGTACATATTTGATGTTTTTAGAAAACTACGCTATCCAGAAGAGTTATTACACAGGCTAAAAGACAAGGCCTTGAAAATAACAAAGAAGGAAAAAAAGCTACACATTGGGAGAGACCAAAGATGACAATGGTGAGTTTTTGTCTCTCCCCAACTCTAGACTCACAGGTGAGATGGGACAATTTCTCACTAAAGCTGGGTTAAAAATTGCTCACAGTTCTGGCACCAGGATGAATAATATTATAAAAAAACGAAGCAGAAGAGAACAGCGTAGTTTACAAAATACAGTGCAAAATCTCTCCCATTAATTATTACAGAGAAACGGGCAGAGGGATTGCCAAGAGGACATCTGAGATCAAAAGTGACGTCACAGCCCACCAAACTTCTAATTCTTTGATGGTCCACCTTAACAACATTGGCCACCTACCAGACTGGGAGAAAACAGAGGTACTACATAGAGGTCTCCCCAAGAAAGAAAGAAGGACAATTGAGGCAGCCTACATCAGTTTGTATCCATGTAAAAACCACCGTGATGGATTCGTCAAGTTAGCGAGGATAACAAGCCACTTGGTTCTTCGCGAAGCCGAGCGGAGGCGTGGGAGGAGCGACGATGATCGGGGAGGAACGGGGTAAGCATGGAGTATTTAAGCTATTATTTCATTTCTTTGTATACGATCTGGATAAGTCCTTCTAGGACGAAACGTCAGTATTAAAACTCCAAAGATTTTTGGAGTTTACCTCACTATCCTTTCACTCATATATACAAACACACACACACACACACACACACACACACACACACACACACACACACACACACACACACACACACACACACACACACACACACACACACACACACACACACACACACACACACACACACACACACACACACACACACACACGCACACACACACACACACACACACACACACACCACACACACACACACACACGCACACACACACACACACACACACACACACACATGTATATATATATATATATGTATATATGTATATATATATATATATATATATAATATATATATATATATATATATATATATATATGTATATATATATATATCCGTCTGGGATATTGGCTACATACTATTGTGGCAAAGTAGCATGCAACTGATACTTTAGGGTCTATATGGGGCGCCCCTACGGACCTTAGTAACACATCATTTTGTCTGTGATAGAGGTAATCTCTGTTCATAGAGAAATTATGACACTTTTATTATACTGCGACTGTTCCCCCGTTATGCTGTCCCCCATCCCTTGTTACTGTCCTGTACCATTTCGCTGAATACTTATTTATTTTTTCGCCTAACCCTGTGATGGGGGAATAGAATGTTGCCACCAAGTCGAACGAGGCGGCAAAAAACGGGACGGGGATAGGAGTAGGAATCCTGCTACCTTTAGCACCAAAGAGGACATTCCTAAAAAAAAGTAAGGGCATAGGAGGGTCTATGAGTTTTCCAACCAGTACCCTAAGGTTTGGGTCTTTTAATGTGCGCGGATGTGGTACACATGAGAGTAAAAGGGAGGAGATAAGCAGTATATTTGTGAGAAGAAAGATAGATGTGTTGGCATTGAATGAAACTAAGTTCATACGCACAATCAAATGACAAATTTTGAAGTACTGTAGTGAACTAAATTATCGAATGATTATTTTTGACGTAGTTCTTTTACAGATGTGCGGGTTTTTTACGTTAGAAGAGGTTATTCGATACTTTAAGTAAACTTTTATTAAAGGCACTTCGCATTAGAAATGGCACCTGTTCGACATATATAATTTACATTTTGCAAGATTCCACGTTGTCCACAAAATTATGAAATATGGCATCAGCGGTTTTGTGTTTACGGAAACATATTTTAGATCAACTTTGTTGAAAATCATCAGTATAGAAAATTCTTAGAAAGGACATGTGCTTTGTTGCCACACTATTTATATTTCAGGAGTAAGTGAAACATACGGAAATTTTGCCAATTGAAACAAAGAAACATTGCATCAGTTTGTGTGAGGGATATTCTTTAACCCTTGCTATATAGTGTCCATCCCTAAGCGCCGGTATAAGTCAAAATTAAATTCCTGGAAAGCATCATTCTAGGAATTAAAGTTTGGAAGACGAGTGGGGTTTTCTACAATTGAATTGAATTACCCGGAGATTGACAAAGAAATGGTTAACCTAAAAACGCTTTAAATATTTCCTTTCAGTAATCTAAGATCATCTTGTGACATCAGATATAAATATAAGAAGCTTAAGACCAGACTAAGTGTTTCATTTCCGTTCTTGGTGCATCTATCTTAGCCGGAGAGGGTCTCCATGGGCAGCTTCTGATATGCAAATAGATGACTTGATTTCGTGCCGGGACATTGTCAGGTCGTATTCATAAACCGCAGATTTGGATGTGTACATCACCTTGTCAGACAATTAAAACAATGTGGGGATTTATCTGACAGGGAAAGAAACTACTAATTCTCATAATCGGTGGTCTTCAGATTGTAGGGTAAAGGAAAAGAATAAATTAAAAGAGGGAAACAAATACAAGCCAGGAGATACAAAGGAATACCATCGTCATCTGCTGCCCTTAGATCAGAGAAAGGGAAGGATAGAGAGAAGGGGAGGGAGTGGCATAGAGACAGAGAGAAAGGTAGAAAGAGGAAAAAGGAAAAAAAGGGATGGAGAAAGAATGATAGAGAGGGAGAGAGAGAGAGAGAGAGAGAGAGAGAGAGAGAGAGAGAGAGAGAGAGAGAGAGAGAGAGAGAGAGAGAGAGAGAGAGAGAGAGAGAGAGAGAGAGAGAGAGAGAGAGAGAGAGAGAGAGAGAGAGAGAACGAATTTTCGGCAAGAAATGAAAATCACAAACAAACAGTGCCTTAATGTATATTTTGATAGTTTCTTATGAAGAGGTTCCCTCCCCTAATGGCCTGACCATGTCTTCATGAATGACCTTCAGTATTATTTTCCTTTCTTCTTCTTTTTTTCATTTTTCTTAGAGAATATTGAATAACGGTACAGATTCTATGTTTATTTCAATTTCATTTACCTTTGCCCTCATCTAATGTTTCCATCCATGGAAGAAACAACAACAACAACAACAACAACAACAACAACAACAACAACAACAACAACAACAACAACAACAACAACAACAACAACAGCAGCAGCAGCAGCAGCAGCAACAACAACAACAACAACAACAACAACAACAACAACAACAACAACAACAACAACAACAACAACAACAACAACAGCAACAACAACAACAACAACAACAACAACAACAACAACAACAACAACAACAACAACAACAGCAACAACAACAACAACAACAACAACAACATGATATTGAGCCACTATCAAATGTTGTTGGACTCGTGATCGACAGCTATTACCCTCCCTGATGAGAGCTCAGAGCTCATATATGGCCGATCTACGGGTAATGATGTGTCCTTGCACGCATAGACACCCCCAACTCCCTACCCACGAGAGCAGGAGTAACGACACGCAGAGCAGCGATACTGAAATTATTTCAGCCCTGAGTGGGATTTAAACCCGGACTGCCGTAGTGGCGGCCGCAAACGCTAACACTGCGCCATCGTGTGTGTGTGTGTGTGTGTGTGTGTGTGTGTGTGTGTGTGTGTGTGTGTGTGTGTGTGTGTGTGTGTGTGTGTGTGTGTGTGTGTGTGTGTGTGTGTGTGTGTGTGTGTGTGTGTGTGTGTGTGTGTGTGTGTGTGTGTGTGTGTGTGCGCGCGTGCGTGTGAATGTTTGTGTGTGTGTTTATGTGTGTGTGTTCGTTTATGTTAATGAGAGAGAGAGAGTTTAAGAGTTTGAGAGAGAGAGAGAGAGAGAGAGAGAGAGAGAGAGAGAGATATTAAGAGTTTGTGAGAGAGAGAGAGAGTTTAAGAGTTTGAGAGAGAGAGAGAGAGAGAGAGAGAGAGTTTAAGAGTTTGATAGAGAGAGAGAGAGTTTAAGAGTTTGAGAGAGAGAGAGAGAGAGAGAGAGAGAGAGAGAGAGAGAGAGAGAGAGAGAGAGAGAGAGAGAGAGAGAGAGAGAGAAAGAAAGAGGAGAGAGAGAAAGAGAGAGTTAAAATTGTGTGTGTAAATGAAGTATGTCGAAATGTGGCCAAAAAATTTGGAAGGGGAATTTGAGGATATAAGGGAACCCTTTGAATATGGAAAAATGTGAGTGAGAGGTAATGTTTGGTGGGGTAGAAGGATATTACATGAGAAGCGTTTGAGGAACAGAAGAAAGAGAAGGAGGAGAGAGAGAAGACGTGAGAAGAGTCTAACGTATAAAAGAGATAAAAGGTGAAGAAAGGAAGTGTGGAGGCGTCTTAAGAAGGACTGAGGGTATAAGGTGAAGACGTAAGATGCGATCTTGAAGAAAACAATTCAAACGCAGAGGATCATTGTCTTGGTGAGGGAGAGCGTGATGGTGTTACACAAGAACCTGAGAGAAAGAAGGATTGGAGATAAAAGAGAGATTAAAAGATAGAAACCATATTAAGAGTGATGCAAGAGTCTTAGGGCAGAGGTACGACTAAAGAAAATGGAAGAATGTGAAGGCGGGAAATAGAGTATTGAAGAAAGTTTTGAATGAGGAGAAAGAGACGGAGAAAGAGAGAAAGACTGGTCGCGAGGGGTATAAGAGTGTGAAAGGGGAGAGATAAAATAGAGATAGTGTGGGAGAAGGTGGGAAAATGAGAATCAGACAAGAAACAATGGTCTCAAACTGTCCGGAAATAGATTCAGTTTGGAAGTGGGTAGAAACAACTTCGCCAACCGTGTAGTTAATGAATGGAATAAACTTCCTGCAGAGGCAGTGCAATGTAGTTCAGTTCAAAGCTTTAAGAATCATTTAGATAAACACCTAAGCAAGATGCTGTAATGGTTATCATGTATTCTATATTATTTTTTTTTTGTTTTGTTATAATTTGTCTGTTTGGTTCTCATTCATTATTAGTTATATGTCGATTTATTATTATTTAGTATTTACCTGTTTGTTTATTACTTAACTATACCTATGCATTTATTTATGTATTTCATTTTTTATATACATTATCATAGTTTTTATTTATTCATTATTATTATGATAATTTTTCTTCGCATCCGACCTATATATGGACCAAAAGTTTGGAATGCTCCGCCTTTGTAATCCTTTGTAGATAGTGATAAGAGAGGAGAGAGGAAGAAAGGAGAGTGCGAGGGAGGGAAAGGACGATGGGTAAAGAGAGGAAATGCAAGGGAAAGGAGTAAATATAAGTGTGAATGAGAAGAGGGAAAGGGAGCTCGTAGTTCTTTTCCTTTATTGCTCATTTTGTGATCACCTTTGACCTCTTTAGCTGCGTGCCTGTGTTCCTTATAAGACTAAGTAACGCTAGAAAATCCAATACGTCTTACATTTTTTCTGTAAATTTACCCTTTGGATAAGCTAACCAATGTGATTTCTTTCCTTACTAGGTAGCTCTGCGAATCTATTCTAGTACTTTTGTCTTTACAAGTAGGACTCCTTAAAAAAAAGAAGGAATTTCAACACAACTCTCCTACAATGGAGAATGACGGAAAAAGGGTAAAAAAATAGGTGGAAATGACCATGAAAGAGTGAAGGAATAGTGTTACAAAAATCTCACGAAGACGGCAAAGAAAGCCGTTGTCAACTACACACGTCGACGCAGACCCGAAGAGGACAACAATGAGAGGCCATCAGTGGACGGGTGCATACAAGCAAGCACACAGACGTACACAAACACACACACACACATACACATACACACACACACACACACACACACACACACATACACACACACACACACACACACACACACACACACACACACACACACACACACACACACACACACACACACACACACACACACACACACACACACACACACACACACACACACACACACACACACACACACACACACACACACACACACACACATCCCCACACACACAGGCACACAAATACACACACACACGCACACACTCATAGGCATATACAGAGTATACACATACGCCAGTTGTTTTGGTAGACACCAGAACAAAAGCTGTGGAATAGGAGGGAGAAGATGGAGAGGCAGTAGAAAAGGTGGAGAGAGGTGCAGCAGAGACAGTTGGGCCGAGGTAATGTGAAGCGGAAAAGGGTGAGAGCGCTGAGGGCCTCCATGAGTGAGAGAGAAAACGGAAGAACTGAGGAATGAAAAGAGGCAGATACGATGAAGATGGCGA
>NC_134804.1:21379248-21381748 GCF_046742065.1 Oratosquilla oratoria | reverse complement strand
CTGGTCCAAGTTCCTTACCTTAGCTAGTCTCATCTTAACTGCATAAATAAGGGACAATGAATGCATAACGATTCAACTCTTAACTGAAGAGATTCAAGTTATATGTAACTGCTATTTGCCCTAGCTATCGGAGCACACATACCAAATGTGACGGCTTCGGCCGTAGTAGAATGCCTCCTGATGTAGTATAACAACTCTCTAATATCCCCATTTGCATATGGGAAAGGGAAAGAGAGGGAAAGAGTTAGGAAAAGAGGGAGCCACGTTGCTAGTCGTGGAAGGCATTATCCTTGTGATTGAGCACGTCGTAGCCACGGCGAGGCTACTGGGTTGGGAGACGTGGATGATGAGCCGGGGTAGGAATCAAGGCGCACGTCCGAATTCTTAAGTTCACCGACGGTCTTCCAGTAGCTTCGTATGCACTGATTAGAAATATATGCTCTCCAGTTTTTCTTTGTTTTTCTTACAGTACAGTGCTGATGATGATTTAGACGTTTTCGACAGAGTGATTAGATGGCATTAGTTAGCATGTAAAGGTTGTTTTTGAACTCTGAAATATTTCCTCACTGAAGGAAAAGACAATAGGAGGAAAGAATAATTATGAAAAGTACAAAAAAAGACAACCACAAAAGGGAGAGAAGGCGGGGAGGCATGGAGATGAAAGAAGAGCAGGAGGAGAGTGTGGAGGAGGAAGAGAAATAGGAGGAGAAGAAGGAGGAGGAAGAGGTGGTAGTGCTAAGGTTGTAGTGGATGATGTGGAGATAGAGTAGGTGCTATGAGATGTGGTGGGCGTCGAAGCTGTGGAAGCTATGGAGTCGATAGATGGAGGAGGAGTAGGAGGGCTTGAAGTGGTGGCCGTGTGGAGGATATCAAAATGTGGAGGAAGAGAAAGTTTAAAGCTAGAAAGAAGAGGAAGTCCCTCCACCCAAGAGAGAGATAGATAGATAGATAGATAGATAGATAGATAGATAGATAGATAGATAGATAGATAGATAGATAGAGAGAGAGAGAGAGAAAAGGAGATAGAGACAGAAGGAGAGAGAGAGAGAAGGAGAGAGAGAGAGAAGGAGAGAGAGAGAGAGAGAGAGAGAGAGAGTGAGAGAGTGAGTGGAGAGAGAGAGAGAGTGAGAGAGTGAGTGGAGAGAGAGAGAGAGTGAGAGAGTGAGTGGAGAGAGAGAGAGAGTGAGAGAGTGAGTGGAGAGAGAGAGAGAGTGAGAGAGAAACACTTGTAAAGTTACTGACCGTGAATATTAGTGTGACGATAATAGTTCTGTTGATAGCAGTGGTAGCAGGGACAGTACTTACGGTGTTGGTAACACTGGCGGTGGAGGAGGCTTAGTGGTGATAGCTGCAAAAAATGGAAAACGGTGGTTTTGACCGTGTTCATGATAGAATAGGTCGAGGTCGTCATGACGGCGTAGGTGATGGTGATACTCCTAGTAGACCTAATTATGGATTAGGTACCAGTGATGATAGAGATAATGGGGATAGTTGTGGCAATGATAGAGGGTGGGTGTGATGAAGGTGTGCGCTATGAAAGAAGAAAAAGTGGTGCAGGTGATAGTCAAGAAGACGTCTGTATATATAATAGTCGTGAGCTTGGTATTGACAAGAGAGAATGCGATTGCGATGGTAGTAACTAAAAGTAAATGGAGAGACATTGGTCAAAGGTTAGGTTAGGTTAGGTTAGGTTAGGTTAGGTTAGGTTAGGTTAGGTTAGGTTAGGTTAGGTTAGGTTAGGTTAGGTTAGGTTAGGCTTAGGTTAGGTTAGGTTAGGTTAGGTTAGGTTAGGTTAGGTTAGGTTAGGTTAGGTTAGGTTAGGTTAGGTTAGGTTAGGTTAGGTTAGGTTAGGTTAGGTTAGGTTAGGTTAGGTTAGGTTAGGTTAGTTAAAGATGGTGAAAATGATGTAAGTGATGGACGTATGTCGTGGTTGTGATGATGATGATGGTAGTAAGGGTAGCGGTGGTGATATTGTGGTGGTTTTAATGGTGGTGGTGGTATTGGTTGTGGTGGTGATGTTGGTAAAGCCGGTGATGTTGGTGGTGGTGGGACTGGTGGCGTTGTCCGTGGTGGTAATGGTAGTAGTACTAGTGGTGTTGATCATGGAGGTAGCGGTGATGAAGGTGGCTGTGATGGAGATCATGTTGGTGGTGATGGCGAAGGTGGTAGAATTTGTGGTAGTGGTAATGGTGGTAGTGATGCTCGTGGTATGGGTGGTCATGATTGTGGTGGCGTCGACAGTAGTGGTGGTGGTGATAGTGGTGGCGATGGTGGTTGTGGTGGAGGCAGTCCGGCCAGGATAAAAAGGAGAGACAGCAGGTACGGCGAGGTGGATGAATAGGGGTATAGAGTAGTGGTCCAAGAATAAACGAGTAATAAAAACAAATAATTATAACGATAAATGACAGTCATTGATTGCAATTTTATCTGCTCTTGGGTTTGCATTGTTACAAGACAATTAGAGGGAGAGAGATAGATAGATAGATAGATAGATAGATAG
>NC_134804.1:21371748-21374248 GCF_046742065.1 Oratosquilla oratoria | reverse complement strand
CGGTTTGTACAATAGGAGAGATGAATATAAAACATTTGATGGTGATAACCAGTGTTTCTATCCTTCGAGATAATACTGCACCGAGAAGGTGCATTCATGGAGCTTTTAAACAAGATATTCTTTCAAGGTAGTAGAAAGAGGAAATAGTACAAAAAAAGAAAATAGGAGGTGAAGAGAAAAGAGAAAAGACACAGACACAAATACACATACACACACACACACGCACACACACACACACACACGTACACACGCACACACACACACACACACACACACGCACACACGCACACACACACACACACACACACGCACGCACGCACGCACGCACGCACACACACACACACACACACACACACACACACACACACACACACACACACACACACACACCACACACACACAAACGTTACACACACACACACACACACACACACACACACACACACACACACACACACACACACACACACACACACACACACACACACACACACACACACACACACACACACACACACACACACACACACACACACACACACAACTTTGTGGCGCGGTTGGTAGTCTCCGACTGTCACTACGGCGGTCCGGGTTCGAATCCTGCCCAGGGTTGAAATAATTTCAGTATCCCTGCGCTTCAAGTCGTTATCCCATCTCTTGTGGGCGGGGAGTTGGGTGTGTGTGTAAGGTCACAGTATTACCCATAGATCGGCCATACGAGCTCCGGGCTCTCTTTCGGGAGGGAAATAGCTGTCGATCACTGATTGAGCACGTGTTCCAAAGATGAAGGTGAATACACACACACACAAACACACACACACACACACACACACACACACACACACACACACACACACACACACACACACACACACACACACACACACACACACACACACAGCTTGACTTAAGTATTAGGAGAGAGCAAACGAAAAGGGACGAGGAAGAAAGCTGGAAAAGGAAAAGGAAAGAGGAAATAAAAGGAAAAGTGAGATAAAGTTGACGATGAAAGAGGAAGAAATAAAAAAGGATGAGATATCACCAAAATATGGAGTCAAGGAAGAATGTAAAAAGAAAAAAAAATGTAGAGAGATAAAAGATAAAGTAGGAGGAGGGTGAACAGTGAAACATTTAAGTAATACAGGTTAGCACTGAAGAGGAATGAGGATTAAACACACACACATGAAAGAAGTAGTGTAAAGAATAAAAGAAAATGGGACAGGAAAAGAAAGAATGTAGAGGAGGAATGAGGATTAAACACACACACGAAGGAAGTAGTGTAAAGGATAAATGAAAATGGTACAGGAAAAGAAAGGAAAAGGAATAATATATAGAAGGAATGAGGATTAAACACACACGAAAGAAATAGTGTTAAGGATAAATGAAAATGGGAGAGGGAAAGAAAGGAAAAGAAAGAATGTAGAGGAGGAATGAGGATTAAACACACACACACGAAAGAAGTAGTGTAGAGGATAAATGAAAATGGGACAGGAAAAGAAAGGAAAAGAAAAAAAAGTAGAGGAGGAATGAGGATTAAACACACACACACGAAGGAAGTAGTGTAAAGGATAAATGAAAATGGGACAAGAAAAGAAAGAAAAAGAAAGAATGTAGAGGAGGAATGAGGATTGAACATACACGAAAGAAGTAGTGTAAAAGATAAATGAAAATGGGACAGGAAAAGAAAGAATGTAGAGGAGGAATGAGGATTAAATACACACGCACGAAAGAAGTAGTGTAAAGGATAAATGAAAATGGGACAGGAAAATAAAGGAAAAGAAAAAATGTAGAGGAGGAATGAGGATTAAACACACACACACGAAAGAAGTAGTGTAAAGGATAAATGAAAATGGGACAGGAAAAGAAAGTAAAAGAAAAGAATGTAGAGGAGGAATGAGGATTAAACACACACACACGAAAGAAGTAGTGTAAAGGATAAATGAAAATGGGACGGGGAAAGAAAGGAAAAGAAAAAAAATGTAGAGGAGGAATGAGTATTAAACACACACACACAAAAAGAGTAGTGTAAAGGGTAAATGAAAATGGGACAGAAAAAGAAAATAAAAGAAAAAATGTAGAGGACGTGGGGTTGGGATGATGTAAAGTAAGTGGGAATCAGGTGGGGAAAGAAAGTTGTTGAGAAAGATGCTGTGGAGAAAAATAGATTGAGGAGGAAAAGCGATTGAGAATGAAGAGGGGCTGGAGAGAAAAAGGGTTGTGGAAGGAGGAAAGATGGAGGAGGAAGAGGGACGAGGAGGAAGAGGGACGAGGAAGAAGAGGGACGAGGAGGAAGAGGGACGAGGAGAAAGAAGCAAAGATAATAGGGATGCAATGGGGTGAGGGAAGTAAATAAATCTAAGAGACAAAAGGTAGTAAAGAGGTTGAGGAGCTATAGAGAGTGAGTAAGCAAAATGTGACGGAGAAGCAAAGGGGTTGAGAAGACAAAAATGAAACAAAAAAAGTTAGAGATTAGGGAGGCACTGGGGTTGTGGAAGCGAAA
>NC_134804.1:21339248-21364248 GCF_046742065.1 Oratosquilla oratoria | reverse complement strand
AGATAAAGGAGGAAGAGGAGGGACTGGAAGAGAAGGGCAGATAGTAAGAGAAAGCTGAAGATCGCATGACTGGTAGAAGGAGGAGGAGGAGGAAGAGGAGTAGAGGGAAAAGAATGAGGAGGAAAAGGAGGAGGAGAACAAGAAGTAAGAAGATAAAGGAGGGAGAGGAGGGACTGGAAGAGAAGGACAGATAGTAAGAGAAATACCGTAGGAGGAGTAGAATGGGGAGGAGGAGGAGGAGGAGGAGGAGGAGAGAGGAAATGGAGTAGAAGGAAAAGAAGGAGAACAAGAAGGAATAAGAAAGAGGAGGAGGAAGAGGAAATGGAGTAGAAGGCAAAAAAGGAGAACAAGAAGGAATAAGATATAGGTGGAAGAGGAGGGACTGGAAGAGAAGGACAGATAGTAAGAGAAATACCGTAGGAGGAGTAGAATGGGGAGGAGGAGGAGGAGGAGGAGGAGGAGGAGGAGGAGGGGAAAAAGAGGAAGAAGGAGCAGGATGAGGAAAAAGAGCAAGAAGGAGGATGTAGAATGGAAGGAGATCCTCCGAGATGCAGAGTGAACTGTTTACTGTTGACATAACAGATGTTTGATGCCCTTGGCTCTCTTTGCAGACCTCTCCTCGACAGATCCAAAAGCTGATGCGAACGATTCTCCGCCGAAGAGTCCACTTTCCTTCTCTCTCTCTCTCTCTCTCTCTCTCTCTCTCTCTCTCTCTCTCTCTCTCTCTCTCTCTCTCTCTCTCTCTCTCTCTCTCTCTCTCTCTCTCTCTCTCTCTCTCTCTCTCTCTCTCTCTCTCTCTGTCTCTCTCTCTCTCTCTCTCTCTCTCTCTCTCTCTCTCTCTCTCTCTCTCTCTCTCTCTCTCTCTCTCTCTCTCTCTCTCTCTCTCTCTCTCTCTCTCTCTCTCTCTCTCTCTCTCTCTCTCTCTCTCTCTCTCTCTCTCTCTCTCTCTCTCTCTCTCTCTCTCTCTCTCTCTCTCTCTCTCTCTCTCTCTCTCTCTCTCTCTCTCTCTCTTTATTTCTTAAGTGGTTGTAAGTAAGGAAGTGTTACTTCGCAAAATCATGTTTGTATCTTTTCTATACCAAGATGGTTGTGTGTGGGAGAAGACTCCATCTACTCCTCCCTCCTCCCTCCTCCCTCCTCCTTTCCCTCTTCCTCCTTTTTCCAGCCGCCCTGTTTATCCATCTTCATTCACATTTACCCCTTCTTCGCCCGACCTTTCCCTCCGTCTTCAAGTTCCCATTCTCTCTACTGTTGACCTTGTAACCACCCCCCTCCCCTGAAATCGGAGTGCATGGTCATGCAAATGACCATACTGGTTAGCCTAAAGACTTCCTGACGGCTGAGTTCTTTAAGCCCTTGCATATCAAGTGACTCTCTTCGCTGCTCTGTAGTTACCTTGAGCCTATTTCATTCATCACTGTGCCCATCACCTCGCGGTAGCAAAGAGGTGAGAATCTCCTCCGGGCAGTGTGGTACTTGACCAAAATGATACATGGACTCAGAAATTTGCCTTACGAAGAGAGGCTTAGGCACCTTAACTTACACTCTCTGGAAAGACGCAGAGTGCGGGGTGATCTAATAGAGGTGTTCAAGTGGGTCAAAGGCTTTAACAAGGGTGATGCATACAAGGTCATCATATTAAAACAACAGGGTAGGTCTCGCAGTGATAGGTATAAACTGAACAAATTTAGATTTAAAAAGGAAATAGGCAAGAATTGGTTTACTATTAAGGTGGTCGACGAATGGAATAAACTTAGTAACCATGTAGTAAGCGCTGAAACTATCAGTTGTTTTAAGAAACAATTAGACAACTTTATGAATGGGGATGACAGGTGGTAATGGATACGGAGTTGCCTAGTGTAGGCCTTCTGGTCTCTTGCAGTCTGCTTCATTCTTATGTTCTTATATACATCTCCAATTATCCCTGCTGCCTCGATCTATTCTATTCATCTTTGTGGCACCTCTTTAGAAGCTAGGGTGTTCTTTGCGTATATTATTGTAATGAAGTATGCTTTGTACATATTATTGAGAGGGTGAACCTTTTCCAGGTTTACCATTTCGGTGATTTATAAGGAGTTCACAATCTTGTATACATTATATCCCCTGAAGACAATCCCTGGACGGGAATCGAAACGTCGGGCAAATAAACTCTTCAATTGAATCTGGTGTTTACAGTTTTCCAATATACATACATACATACATACATATACATATATTTCACCACCCTTGTCACCACTGTCACCACCACTGTCGGTCCTCGACCATTACACTTATATTTGACTTGTAATTCCACTCGTCTCGAGGCCCCTTGCCTTCGTTACGTGAGTTTCACTAAATGTTCAAGTTCTTATGCAGTAGGCCCTATGCCTTGTATTTCCTTTAGTCTCACTAGTTTCCAATTTCATTAGGCCCCATGCCTAGTTCTCTCGACCTTTGGGTTAATAAAAGGGTGGTGAATTTCTTGCTTGTTAAACTAACGGACTACACGCAGAGAGTGCCCTCCGGTTCTCTCCAATACTTCAGACCGCCTTCGTTCAGACGTCACTTTTTTATTCGTCCAATCGTTTTTTACTTTTCAACACAAGTGACACACCTTAAGGGCGTGTCTTTTCCTTTTAAGCCAATAGTATTTCTCTACATACCCATTTACCTCCAATCCGAGAGGCTGTTACAGTCCTTCCAGAATTATTGCTGCATAAGCAAAAGCATAGAAGCAAAAACATGACGTCATTGCGCAAGTGGTATGTCTTCACGGAGGTGGTCTGCAGCTAACACAGTTTAGATTACATCAGCGATTATAAAGCAGTCACCTCCGTCGGTGTGTTTACATAGAACGGCGCCTTCCAATCTTTGTTTATAACAACAGTAGGCGTCGAATCTTGACTTGTTGACTCAGCATTTTAATACCCATGTATTTCCTAACCTGATTACCATTCGTACAACTACCGGCCTCTTACATATATATATATATATATATATATATATATATATATATATATATATATATATATATATATATATATATATATATATATGTGTGTGTGTGTGTGTGTGTGTGTGTGTGTGTGTGTGTGTGTGTGTGTGTGTGTGTGTGTGTGTGTGTATGTATGTGCGTGTGCGTGCGTGTGCGTGTGTGTGTGTGTGTGTGTGTGTGTGTGTGTGTGTGTGTGTGTGTGTGTGTGTGTGTGTGTGTGTGTGTGTGTGTGTGTGTGTGTGTTTTGTGTGTCAGTGTCTATGTGTTAGTATGTATGTGTGTGTATATGCGCGTGCATTTTTGCGTTTGTAAAACTTTACTTATCATTACTCATCTGTTATCGAATATTATTTATCGTTTTGTAGTACCGCTGTCAGTCCGCTTTATGTTAATTTCATCCCTTCAATACCAATGGGTCGGAGTATCAAAATACAGAACCTTGAGATTATGGTGAAAAAATACTTACGGTTAAGCCTAATGTTTATTGTAGCTACTACCAAATCAGCCTCTCTTGAGTATCGATTTCACTGCACTTTATGACAGTATATACGAACATTCCAGCTACCATCAGGAAATTTTCAGCTAATGATTATTCATTCATTTATTTCTTAATGAAGGATTTTAGAAAGGTTTTAAGATGTGACCCAAAGACTTAATGATAATTCCTGAAAGTATACAGTTGAAGAAACCAAATCTATGGTGCTTTCTGGAGTGTAGTATTGGTATTTGGTAATAAAATTGCACAAATCTACCGTACTAATTCTTCTGCTTCTCTTACCAATCATTTTAGAACCTTTTTTCTTAAGTTGTATGTAAGATAAAATCCGGTTGATATTTATACATAGTCGTAAAATGTCAAACATGAACTTTTCCCATATACGCAGCAAAGAGCAAGCGCAATATCTATAACTATCGGGAAGAAAATAATATGATCCTAAAAGATACATCCTTCTCTGTAAGCATACTGAAGCTGCAGCATAAGAAAAAATCGACCCTCTCCTCCCTGTTCGATCATTCCCCCACCCAATCCGCCCCTTCTTTCTTGGTTCCTTTATTCCACACATTCATTCTGTTCTTTCTTCTCTTCCTCCACCCCCTCCTACCCCTCTCGTGCTCGCCGTCTACATACTTCATCCTCCTTATGCCGTTCTGTCCCGTACCACCATTTTACAGCATACTCCAACTCCCCCTCTCTTCGTTCTTCTCGCCGCTACATAACCCCCCACCCCCAGAACCCCCACCTCACCCCCCAGAACACCCGTCTCACTTTTTATATGACTCCTCTTTCCCTTAACCCTCCTTTACCCTACACCCTCCTACCTCACCCCACCACCCCTATTCTTACCTTCATCCCATCCTAACACAAACATCAGCGTGCCTCAGGGAAACCCGATATCTGGCTGCAAGTACTCCATAATACACTAGTTGTTAACTTGTCTTCTTTCGTCTGTTCTTTCCTAAAATCCTGGAGGTAACTTAAGTACTGAATAAGATCGCCTGGCATCCATGAATGATCATTAATTTTTAGTCTCTGGCTTCTCTTAGAAGCGTTTGCGGAATTGTTCATGGTTTCTGGAGCCCTGGTTGAAAACTATTGCAAAGTACAGTGTCGCAATTTATAGGATCTTGTTGCTGACATCAATGTTATTCAGTTTAAGGATAATCTCAGGACAAACCTGATATGAATGAAGTCGTCTAGTACTTGACGCGAGCAACTAAACAATCCGTCATTATTCTAGTTCATCTAATATTTCTACCAACTTACTCCAACTCGCCTTTTCTCATAAGAAAATGTGTACTCAATAGTATGATCCAGAGTGGCCAGAACTGGTGACAGTTTGGTTAAATGGGGCCTCAAAACCGACCCATCCTGCGAGTACTGAGAAACTGAACAGAACATTGACCATGTCCTAAGCTCGTGCCCGCTTTCAACCAATTTAGACAACATTGACCTGGTCAAAATTAACCAAAGAACACTTGAATGGCTGTCTGTCTGGCGTGATAAGCTATGATGATACTCAATAGTGGACAGTTAAGTATATAATGTTAGCAAATACCATACAGAGGACCACAATGGAAATAAGCGTACATGCATTTTTGTGTTATCCTCGGCAATTTGCAATTATTATTTCGAACTATGTGTTCTTGTCATTATCTGCACTTCATGTATATTGATTCTTTGCCAAATAAATCTATTTGTTATTATCATTATTACAGTTTTATTGAAGACACAGGGATTCCTGGGACTGAGATAAAGATTGCAACGCCACTCGTCTACACCTTTCTCCAACCCCAGTCTACGTCCCTCCCGTCCCCTCCTCGTCCAGGTGAAGGTCTGCCACACTGCTGAATGTTGGGCAGCTAATCTGCGTGTCTTTTGTCATTCATGAGACTCTGTCTCCATGTAATGAACAACAAACCTTGCACTGCTTCAACGCGCCTCGCTTTGTTGCTTTTTTTTTTTTCTTACTGTTTCCTTCGCTTTGCCTTCCTTTGCGTCATTTTACTTCGCTTTACTTTGCCTTGCATCGTCTTGATGTGTCTTACTTTGTCCTATTTTAGTATCTCCATGTAATGAACAGCAAACTTTGCCCTGCCTTAACGCGCCTCGCTTTGCCTTTTTTTTTTCTACTGTTTCCTTCGCTTTGCCTTGCTTTGCGTCATTTTACTTCGCTTTACTTTGCCTTGCATCGCCTTGATTTGTCTTACTTTGTCCTATTCTAGTATCTCTCAGTTTGTTTCAGCTGCGATTTCATCCGTACTGCTTCGCTTTGCTTTGTCTTGCTTCGTTTTTATTTGCCTTGCTTCGCGTTGCTCCGTTTTGCTTTGTTTTCTCTTACGCCTTGCTTTGTCTTGTTTTATCCTAATTCGGTGTCCATTGATGTAATCTGCTTAATTAATGCGACGTAACTTGATATATTGTCTCCAGGAAAAAGCCAGTCGATTTTGTACAATTAAGAGTCGTAGCTTAAGGAGTATCTCCACCAATCAAGAACCCCTTTTAAGCCAAATGCCACACCTCAAGCTATAAAGGTCACGTGTCATTAATTGAAACAAAATCTACAATGTTTTATCACTGTAACAAAGGACCGAAGGCCCATAGCACTAACTTCCGTACCGGATGGCACTTTACCTTTTATTTCAATTGCTTGCCAGGCAACTTTATTTCATCTATTTATCTATCCATTCAATTATCTATTAATCAATCAATTGATTAATTTATCTACATATTTATTTATTTATTTACATTTATGTTTATTTCTTTATATATATATATATATATATACATATATATATACATATATGTATATATGTATATATATATATATCTGTATATATATATATATGAATATATATATATGTATATATATGCATATATATATATATATACATATACATATATATAATATATATGTATGTATATATATATAATATATATATATATATATATATATACATATAATTTATGTATTTATTTATCCATTTGTTTATTTAGTTACTTATTTGTTTATATATATATATATATATATATATATATATATATATACACATATATATGTATATATATTATTTATTCATTTATTTATCTATTTATTCGTTTATTTATTTATCTATTATTTATTCTTATATATTTATCTACTCACTTATTTATCTATTTATTCATCTACACATTTAATGAGTCTCTCTGTTGTGAAGAGATAAAAGACTACATCGATTTACTCCATACTAACCGGAATTCTTTATTTAGTTTTGCTTTTACCATTTCATTTTGACCATATCCGTGATATCCTCTCGGTAGAGATGAACTCATTCATTCCTAGGTAGTCTTCCTTTTACATATTTTCTTTCTGATTGCCTTTGGACGATTTTATTCTCGGATCTTCATTCTGGATAAAGGTAGACGGTTTTTTTTTTTGCAGCTAAGGACCAAAATTAGGGAATACGAGGGTCTTAAACGATTGAAACTTGAAATATATCACCCGAGATCGCTTTCCAGCTGAGTGAAGTTGTTTGTTTTTTACCAGAATAATTTTCCATGCTTCGAGTTTTACTGGCTAGGGAACCACAACCCAGCTGTTAGCAATGGTCTTCAAACACTTCACTCATATTTTTCTGAGAAGAGACGATACACTTGCCTTTTTTATATATCAGTGTGGGAATCTCCCTGTGTCACTGGGTTCAGTATAAGGAGAGGAATAGTCGTCAGGTGTTAGCTATTCTCATGAAAAAAATATATACATTCAAAGTTAATATCAAGGGAACCACAACCCAGCTGTTAGCAATGGTCCTCAAACGCTTCACATATATTTTTCTGAAAAGAGATAATACGCTTTGTTATATATCAGTGTAGGACTTTCTCTGTGTCACTAGGTTCAGTATAAGAAGGAGAGGAATAGTCGTCAGATGTCAGCTATCCTATTGAAAAAATATATACATTCAAAGTTAATATCAAGGGAACCACAACCCCACAGCTGTTAGCAATGGTCCTCAAACACTTCACGCAAATTTTTCTGAGAAGAGATAATACACTTGCCGCTGTTATATATCAGTGTGGGAGTTTCTCTGTGTCACTAGGTTCAGTATAAGAAGGAGAGGAATAGACATCAGGTGTCAGCTATCCTCATGAAAAAAATATAAGAAATACATTCAAAATTGATATCAAGGGATCCCGGGCGCGGCCTAGATATCAAGGTAATAGATAAGGACTTTGATGGGTTTTCAAAGAGGGAACAGTAGGAAGCTGCTATTTGACGTTCGTCTCGCAAAACCATCACTTGCAGGTACTCCTTCGCCGTTCGTTTCTTCACTAGAATAAACATGTATAAATACGTCACTGCATTGAGGGCGTAAAGATGGTGAATAAAAACGAAGAACTAAGAAAAGTGATCACTCTTTAGCTGTGTCTTTACTTGAGTATCTCCACTGTTCCTACGACCAGGTTATTCTATTCAGTTGACGGAAGTTTCCTTTTGTAGCAATTAACAGTTCCACTGCGTTTTACGACTATTTGTTTTGGCTCCCACCAGGAGATTCCAATCTGTTGGCGGAAACACCTTTCGCAAGGAGAGGATCCAAACCGTATCTATTAACGCTTCCGCTATGTTTTACGACCTGGCTATTTATTCTAGCTGCCAGCAAATGATTCTAATCAGACGAGGGAAACCCCCTCCTCAGCGAAAGAGTAAACAAGGAAACAAGGGCGGGTGATAAAAGAGGCAGAAATAGGTGTGACGTCACCCATTACGAAACGGAGGGGTGGCTTGACGCGTGGCCAGAAACCGCAAGGCCGCTGTGTTGTGTTCCTTTTCTTCCTCCCTCCCCATTTCCCTTCCGCCCCATCATGCCATACCTTCCCCTCCCAGTACCTGTCTTCAACCAGTATTTTCTTTTTCATTCTAGTTTTGTTCGTCTTCTTTCTTCTTATTTGTATTATGTTGTGTTCTATTTATCTTCCCATTAATCTGTTTCACCTTATTTTGTTTGATTTTATTTTCATTTAATTCTATGATTTTCTTTCATTCTATTCTATATAATGTATTTTATTCTATTTCATCTTATTCTATTTTATTCTATTCTAGTTTATTTAATTCTATCTCAATTTACTTTATCTCATTTAATTTTATTCTCTTCTATATTATCTCATACAACTTTAGTTTATCTTATCTAATTTTTTTATTTTACTTTCTATCTTCTATGAGTTTGCCTTATCTTATTTTGTTTTGCTTAATCATATTTTATTCTATTTAATTTGTTCTATCCTAGCTAATTAGAACACTGTATCCAGTATCCGTATTGTATAATGGCCAACGCAGATTCCATTTGTGGTTGTTTGCATATTACTCGATTACTTTCTAGAATTTCTCCACTAACCATTATCTAGATTGAAATACTTGCATCACCATTCGTGATAGGGATAACTCTCGTCTCTTTCTCAATCCTTCCTTCCTCTTCCGCGTCTTATTCTCCTTCCTTCTCTCGTCCCTCACACTACGCTCAGCATCCCCAGCTTCCGCCTCCTTTACATCTGCCTCCTTATGTCATCCTCCAATCTATTCTCTCCCAAATCCCCAGTTGAGTTTCTTTCTTTTTTTCTTTCTACTTCATTCCTCCTTTTCCTTTCCCAGCCTTTGTTAAGGATAACCCTCTTCCTCTCTCTTGTCTCGTCTCCTTCAGGATCTTCATTTCTTTCCCGAATCGTTATCCGTAGCGGCCCTTCCTTTCCCTATTTCTATCTGAAAGGGTTTTCACCTTGCTTTCTCTTTTCCTCTTATATCGACAGTTTGTGACAATATTTTCCTCTCACTACTTTTATCAGTAGCCTAAGGGCTTTTTCTTGTCTTTCTCAAGAGGAATGGCCTTTATTTTAGTCTCCATATGTGACGTCATTTTTCTTAAAGAACATTAACGAAAAGATACCCCCTTGACTTTACTGTTCTTTTGCATGCCTGACTGGTATCTTCCTTGTTCTTAATTGGAACACACCTATCCTCTTCATCCCCGACCTGTGACGCGACTTCTCTTCTCTGTTTTATTAAGAAGTGTCCCGATCTTTCTCTACTTAAGTTTTTCCCTCTCCTATCTCAAATAGCCATCTTTCTCCGGCTTCCAGGTGAGGCGTAATCTAACTTCTATGATTTTATCAGGAAGGCTCCTATTTCTTCTGAGCTATTGCATAGCTGATAGACTTTTTCTAAACTGTTATCCAAAATGAACCTTTCTCATGTTACAATGTGGCTATCACGAATGTTTTTCTTTAACCCATCCAATATTCATGAATTCTGTTTACTGGCTGGGGTAGAAAAAGGGTGAAAAAAATAGCTGAATATGAGCGTCCTGTACAGCTCTAAACTGATTCTCAATTAGCATGAAGAACAAAACGAATATACAAAAGTATAGAAAACTTTTATCATGGAAAGGAGAGGAAGACAACAAACACGTGCAGTCGACATATGGATGAATTGGTCAATAATGCGGTGAAAACACATACCCAGTAACTAATCTTTGATTCAGTGCGAAAGCTTCGGTACTGCAAGAGCCGTCTACACAACATCGTACGTCCGACAGCGGACTAAACACGTGTACCAATTTGCTCGATGGATGCAGCCACCACGCGCGTACGGTGGTCAGCCTCGTCAGCCATCTGTTTGCTCTGTCTGAACGTCTCGTAACAGGTGGATGTCTGTCCGACAAGAGATTACGCTTGTCCTGTCGATTTTAATTTCCCGGGCACATTTCAGTGCCACTGTACTTCAACGTGACGAAAGGAGGCGACTCATTGTTGCAGTACATGCATTCGCACCAACAAGCATATACCGTATATATATATACATGTATATAATCATGCATACATACATACATACATACATACATACATACATACATATATATATATATATATATATATATATGTATATATATATATATATATATATATATATATATATATATATTTATAACATTTTTGAAGCTCTGCCAAGGGACTCCAACCCTGACATGTGCGTGCATATTCACGAAGCCAAGACGCTAGCGACTGAGCTACGTGCGATGGTACAAAAGTACTGAAAAAGTCCCCGACCACACTTTACGCACATACATACACACAAACATACACACACACACACACACACACACACACACACACACACACACACACACACACACACACACACACACACACACACACACACACACACACACACACAGACACACACACAGACACACACATACAAACACACACATGCACACACAAAACACAAACACACAAAACACACACACACATACACACAAAACACACACACACACACACACACACACACACACACACACACACACACACACACACACACACACACACACACACACACACACACACACACACACACACGCACGCACACACACACACACACACACACAAACACACACATACACACACACACACACACACACACACACACACACACACACACACACACTCACACACACACACACACACACTCACACACACACACACACTCACACACACACACACACACACACTCACACACACACACACACACACACACACACACACACACACACACACACACACACACACACACACACACTCACACACACACACACACACACACACACACACACACACACACACACACACACACACACACACACACACTCACACACACACACACACACACACACACACACACACACACACACACACACACACACACACACACACACACACACACTCACACACACACACACACACACACACACCACACACACACACACACACACACACACACACACACACACACACACACACACACACACACACACACACACACACACACAGGCACGCACGTACGCACGCACGCACAAGCAAGCAAGCACACACACACATACACCAAATGTTTGACAAATGAAGAAGAGAAGATATTGTAGAGCATTAATATGTATTCATATACATATATATATTTCAGGCTCTATCTATTGAAGATGAATTTAGTTACGTGCGTGTATGGAGGATCTGGCTGGTAGTGTCATATGGAGAAGCGAAAGACGCAATAAGTCATTATAAATTTTTTCTCTATCCTCTTCACTACACTGCTTGTAATATGGTAGGTCTGTTCGTGTAAAAATATAGCAAAGGGAGGAAGAAGGAGAGAGAGGGTAAAGGAGCGAAGAAAATATTTTGTCAGCAATAAGTATTTTTATTCCGAAGTATCAGACTTGTCATAGGTTAGCAGAACTGAGGTTAAGTAGAAATTAGATAAGAGTAGAAGTAGGTTAGTCTATGATCATAAAAGAATACTGACTGAATACTTTGTAAAAATGTCATTGAACTCCCTAAAATATTGACAGTATAGAACAAGTAGTTCCATTCGGGGAGGGAGAGGGATAGGGAAAGAGGAAAGGGAAAGGGAAAGGACAGAAGAGGCGGGGGAGACGGATATGGGAGAAGACAGAGTATAAAGGATAAGATAGGGAGAGAAGGGAGGGAAAGGAAGTGAAGGGAAAAAGAGAATGATGGAGATAGGAGGGAGAAAGGGAAAGGGAGAGAGGGTAGGGGAGGAAGGGGAGGGGAAGAGGGACAACGGGAAGCTGGAGGGGAGGTGGTAGGAGGGGAAGAGGAGAAGGAGAAGGGGAAGAGGACGGGGAGAAGAAAGGAGGAGGAGATCGGGAAGTTGCAAGGAAATGGAGGTGCGACAGGGAAGGGGGAAGAGGAGGGTGAGAGGAAGATAAAAGAGAGAGGCAGGTTAAGGGGAGGGGATGAGAGGAGGGAATGAAGGACAGGAGTGGGAGAGAGGAGGTGGTAGAGGAAGATGAGAGGGAGGTAATAGGGAAATTGAGAAAAAGAGGAGGGGATAAGGGAGAAGTAGGGGGATGGAATGGAAAGGGGGAAGGGGAAGGGGAGGGGTGGGTTAACAGAAGACATCTTCCTCGTGACGAATTCCACGAGAAGACATCAACCAGATTTAACCAGATCTAGACTTCCTGGGCACGTTGTGAGTGCTTCCACACCACCCTGCCCGACACCGCCGTCGACGCCGGAGTGCTCGTTGTACTTTGCCGCTGATAATTAATTAATCACGCCGAAGAAATGGAGTCATGGAAGTGGTCAAGAGGTCGGTAGTAGAAGTTAGACGTGAGTAATATTCTTTTTTGAGTATGAATTAGTCTTCAACTATAAAAGAAGGTTACATGACCCTGGTCTACAGTCATGTCACTAAATTCCCTTAGGTTATGACTACATAAAATGCTTCTTTCAATACCCAATACTGGGTACCGGAGCGCTGTGACCTGATATTCAGGAATGCTACGACGTGGCTTGAGTGGAGGAACAGGAAGGAGGGGAGGGACTGTGCATACATACCCAAGCGTTAGATGAAAAAAGAAGGGGTAAATCTGTAACGAGAGACGGGAAGGTGAGGGGAGGTGAGGAGAGATGAGATGAAGCGAGGTGAGGTGAGTTGAGGTGAGGGAAGTTGAGGATATATAAAAGCGGGTGAAGGGAGGTGAGGAGAGATGAGATGAAGTGAGGTGAGGTGAGGGAAGTTGAGGATATATAAAAGGGGGTAAGGGGAAGTTAGAAGAGGAGTAAGAAGGAGTGAGTGGTGGAGAGATGAATTGAGGTAAGGTGAGTTACTGTTGTTGGGGTCAGTTGTTTACCGGTACTTCTATATATTTGAACAATCTTGCAACGCTATCTCACTTTATCGTATAATTCACATATTGGTCTACTTACTCAAGGGCGTTTATAATTTGTCTATTAATCCTTCTTTGTAAAGGAAATAATGGAGAAACGATTGAGGTAATGTTGCGTTATTGCCCAATATATGCAGCAGTGTCGTTGTTGTTTGAGAGCGTAAATAAGAGAGTACGTGGGTGTTTTAGGGAATTTTGTAAGTCTCAATCTCGCAACGCTATCTCACTTTATCGTATATTTCACATACTGGTCTACTTACTCAAGGACGTTTATAAATTGTCTATTAATCCTGCTTTGTATAGGAAATAATGGAGAGACGATTGAGGTAATGTTGTGATATTGCCCAATATATGCAGTAGTGTCATTGTTGCTTGAGAGGGTAAATAAGAGAGTACGTGGATGTTTTAGGGAATTTTGTAAATCGGGCTTTTTAGTGTTGGTTGTGCTGTGAGGTAAGCTCCATATTGGCAAGTAGGTTGGTCGTATTCTGTTATGAGGTGGTACGAGATTTTCCCGTTCTTAAGTGGACAAGTGCTGTTTCAATATTTTAGCTACGTTGGTGTGAGAGTAGCCATGGATATATAAGAGGTTTGATCTTTGCTGATCAAAGGAATGGATAGCAGAATACTCCAAGGAAGTGGAGCTGTCAAAATGGGAGAATACAACACTCTGAACAACTTTGTTGGTTCGTTCATTGACCGAGATGCTAACATGAAGAAGTATCCGAAAGAGGGATATCGACTTTAGAGTAAGTGTATGTTTTGCTTCTTTTCCCGCCGCATTATAAAGAGGAAAATAATATTTTGATATATGTACACCTACGAGTATGTATGATTAGGTGAGTTGATAGTTGGCTGAATCGAAACTTCCTATTAACGTGCATGTGATGCTCTTTATACCGTTTATGATTTTCTTATTCGTACATATTCTTATTACCTTATATTGCTTTACTATTTTTTTCATTTTTTCTCTTACTAGGGCAGGGGATCCCAACCTTTTTGCACTCGCGACCCCTTATCTAAAAATTTGAAACCCATGTGACCCCCATACTTAGGGCTTACTATCATCAGCTTAATTTTCCTTTAATTTTCTATTAAGGAGAGGAAAAGGAACATCTAAGAAAATACTGAAAGATACTGTAATTATTTATTAGCAAATTAAATCACATTGGTCCAACCTGAATTCACAAAAAGAACATATATTTCTTAATATTATATTAACATACGTTTGAATAGCTATCCAACCCAGTTAGTGGGATGCCTGATCTTGCATTTCAGCAGCAAGCTTTGAAATTCGTGGCTGAAAATTTGTTAGAGCCAGTCTCATGTCATCTCCAACATCCAATCTATTCCTATTCTTTGTTTTTATATTGACAAGAGTGGAAAATCCTGCCTCACACAAGTATGTAGAAGCAGATGGAACAAGGACACGTAAAACTATCATGCTGACTTTGGAGTATAACTGATACCAGAACTGAGTCAATGATTTCACCTTGAAGAGATCATGAGCTGAAGAGTCGTTCCTTAGATCCAAAAAATCATCTTGGATTTCATCTGGGATGCTGGATACATCAACCTCAGTAGAAAATGGCTTCCTTACCAGGGCCTCTTGTTCCTGCGATAGCTCAGGGAAGTAACACTCGACTTCCTTTTCTAGAGACTGAAGATGTTCGGTAATCTCATCCTTGCGGAACTGATCCAGTTGGAGCTGAGACTCATCCATCACTCCACAAAGTTTTTCAAACATAGTGATGTTTCCAAGATTGGTTTTCCGACGCCAGTTCTGCAGTTTGGAATCAAAGGCCCGAAGACTATCTTGAAAAAGAAGAACATGTGTTTCCCTTCCTTGAGGCCTCAAATTGAGCTTGTTCAGCTGGTCAAAAATATCGGCTAGGTGCGCAACCCTTTTGTTCCATGCTTCATCTTCGAAGTGAACAACAAAATCTTTCCTTCCTTGAGTCTCCAGGAATAGCTTTATTTCATCTTTCATTTCAGAGACACGATTGATAACGTTTCCTTTCTACAACCAACGCACTGCTGTGTAGAAGAGAAGGACTTCGTGGTCAGAATTCATGTTTCTGTATAGTTCTTTGAATAGGCGAGTGTTGAGTGCTTGAGTCTTCACATAATTTACAATTTTGATTACAGATTCAAGCACTTCCTGCAGAGAGGCAGGGAGAGTCTTATTGGCGAGAGCGTATCGGTGAATCATGCAGTGGATGCCCTTTGCTTGAGGTGCTAGCTTCTTCACTCTCGATTGGAATCCTGATTTCGATCCCAGCATAGACGGTGCCCCATTCATACAAACCCCACACACGTTTTCCCATTGAAGATTTTCGTCTTGGAAAAAAGTTGAAACTTTTTCCATGACATCAGCTATTGTTGTGGTTTCAAGTGCACTCCAGAATAAGAATTCGTCTACTTCTAACAAGGCTACGCGACCCCCCTGCCAAGGCTTCTCGACCCCCCAGGGGGTCGCGACCCACCGGTTGGGAACCCCTGTACTAGGGTTACATGAAGTCCGTGTACAAAAAGGACAGGGTAGCCCGACGTAACATCATCAAGACACATGTACCCTCAACTGAGGAAGGAGCAAAAATAGGCTTCGTCATTTATTATAAGATAAAAAAATTAAATGGAATAGAAAAATATATAAAAATATGAACAAAGAAATAGATGAAATAGAATAAAAATAGATGAAATGAAATAGAATAAAACAAAATGAAATTAAACAAAATAAAATAAAATAAAATAAAATAAAATCTATCCTTGATAGACTTTCGTCGTTATAATACCTGAATAGAATCGCCAATGATGACGATGTCTATTCCGGTATTACAACGATGAAATTCTATCAAGGATACGTACCAGCTTAACCACTAGCTACAAGTACGCTTGATTCTTCGTAAATTGAAATTAGGACGGCAGTTAGCAGTCGACTCAAATCCTTCGGGGTCAGATTAACCCCGAGGTTGAAGAATTTTATAGTCTCGGTAGCGTAGTTGGAAGAGCGACGACCTGCCACGTGCAAGTCTCGGGTTCGAGAGGGAGGGAGGAGGGTGGTGGGGAGTGGAATATATAGGAAAATGGAATGGGTGGGAGTGGTTTCTGTGCCTTTTTCTTTATGGCTATCCCCCGTGTAGGCGGAAAAAGCCTTTGGTATATGATATATATACATATGTGTATATATATATATATATATATATATATATATATATATATATATATATATATATATATATATATATATATATATATATATATATATATATATATATATGTATATATATATATAATGAAATTCAAGAAAAATTATGGTTCACAATATCTAAAGAGAGGAGAGAGAGAAAATATAATTACTGTCTACAAATGCGTCCAATCTAAAACTATTTATTGGAAATATGTAAAGGTTTCTGCAGGCAGAATGAGAAGACAAACTCAAACATCAAATGGAAAAAGAATGTAAAAGCTATTTAGCTTATTAATGAAGATTACATGCAGAAATTACATACTATCAGAAGAACCCCTCCCATGCCCAAAAGAATAAAAGTAGAAAGTAAATCAAAATCACTTGAAACTCTTAAATGATGACACCCAAGAGGAATCAGCGCACATTCACTACTGGAAACATACACGCAAGGTATACACAAATACACAATTCTACACACATACTTATATACACAAGCAGACGTAAACATGAGTAGACAACTTATAACTACATACGCAAGGATAGTAAGTATATCACAAATGTATTTGTGATAATGTCAGAGAAATTCGCTAGTAACAGCGACATCAATCTGTGAAGGTGATCTTACGGGTGGCCAAAAGCAGTGGGTTCGAATCCTGCATGTGACTATCATAAAAATGATTGGGTTGTGATAATGTATACAAAACATGCATGAAAATGTTGACCCTTAGATACAGCAGCGCCAGAAGGTCACACATATCCATAGAAAAAGAAGGCGACAACCCCACAAACGTTAACAAATGTAACACAAAGAGATACATCTCTGTAAATGAGCAATTCACATCCTGATTAATTCCATAATCACTGCATCTGGAAACCAAAGAGTGATCACTGAAGTAAGGTAAAAGGACACGGGATATTACGGGACTGGTCATTCTTTGGCCTGGGCTGGGGTCAGTAATGATAGCAACCATGCATTCCCTATGTGATCTAAAAGGCGACCTAGAAAGGGAAATGGGCGTTGAAGGCTAACAACTTCACTTCACTAAAAGTAGTTTGCTAAAAGAAAAGCATGTTCTAGATGTCGAGTAAGGTGTAAGTTGGCCTGACCAGTTACCGTGGTCTCCATGTCACTTTTCAATCTAGCCACCTCACTTTGCAAGACATGTAATACTACTGATGTATTATTTACCGTATATGCGTTGTAGAATTCGATTCTTAATCTTACTTACCCAGGTCTTAGATAATGTCCACCTATATGGGCTGGGTCTCCCATTGTTTACTGGCAAAAAGTGCCACACGGTATCTATATGCATACTGTATGTGGACCTTTTCGCTAAAATGAACTCTTGATACTCGTAGTTTGTTCAGACCAATACCAGCTTAGAACAGCACCATCAGACTCTCAGTTCTCTTGAGTATTTTTTCTGGATGCCACTAAGTAATTTTGATCAGCTGACAGAAAGCTTTAATACTTAAATAGATGAACAACATGGTCTTCTAAAATATTCAAAGTAACAATTGTAGAAAATAAGTAGGCAATCATGAAGCGATATCAACATGTGGAGGAGAAATGTCTTGGATGTATTTAAGTGAAAACAGTTAATTCCCGTCTATTGGTTCATTTCTCAAAAGGCTAATTATCCCGTCACGTTCAGACACGTTCCATAAAACAGGCTCTAGGCTTCAAGCCCTAAGTCTGAAATGTCAGTCTTCCATTTCTAGCTGATCAAGTTATATAGATATTTACATACATGTTTAAACTGCTAGCCGGTGGCTAGGGTCCTGGCTGCTCCTGCGGAGGGTCCAAGATCGAACCCAACTCTGGGTTTGAAAAATTTAAGTAACACTGATAGCCGTTACCGTCACCTTTAGTTAGGGAGATAGGGTGTCTAGGGTTGTAAGATAAGCTACATTTAAATTGTTTTTTATACGATCTCTGAACTCTCATCGAGGAGGGTGATAACTGTAGATGACTAGTGGGTATGGTGAATCACGTATACATACATACATACATACATACATACATACATACATACATACATACATACATACATACATACATACATACATACATACATACATACATACATATATACATACATGCATACATACATACATACATACATACATACATACATACATACATACATACATACATACATACATACATACATACATACATTACATACATTACATACATACATACATACATACATACATACATACATACATACATACATACATACATACATACATACATACATACATACATACATACATTAATACATACATACATAGATACATACATACATACATACATACATACATACATACATACATACATACATACATACATACATACATACATACATACATACATACATACATTACATACATACATACATACATACATACATACATACATACATACATACATACATACATACATACATACATACATACATACATATATACATACATACATGCATACATGTGCCAATGGTTATTTCCCCCTTTACAAGGGAAGTAGAAAAAGGCATAAAATCCATTCCCACCCATTCCATCCCCACATACTCCAAATCCATTCAACCCCCTCCCTCCCTCTCATCTTGGCTCCTCCTGGATGAAGGGTCATCCCTGCATCACGCATACTGCCTTGGGTCAGAAGCGGTGTAGCAGGACACTGCATATTCACAGTATGGCCATTTCATTTAATCGGCAACCCCACTTCTCCGTCCCCTCATGCAGAAAAAAGAAAAAAAAGAAGACGGGGAGAAATCCCTTCAGGCTACATCAAAATATCATAAAGGATTACAAAGGCGGAGCATGCCGACAGGAGACCTTTGGGTCCATATCTAGGTCGGATGCGAAAAAAAATATAATGATAATAAAATAATAAATAAAAACTATAATAATGTAAATAACAAATAAAATACATAAATAAATGCATAGGTATAGTTAAATGATAAACAAACAGGTAAATAGTAAATAATAATAAATTGACATATAACTAATAATAAATGAAAATCAAACAGACAAATGATAAAAAAACTAAAACAAATAATATAAAATAAACTATAATCATTACAGCATCTTGCTTAGGTGTTTATCTAAATGATTCTTAAAGCTTCGAAATGAACTACATTGCACTACCTGTGCAGGAAGTTTATTCCATTCATTAACTACACGGTTGGCAAAGTTGTTTCTACCTACTTCCAAATTGAATCTATTTCCGGACAGTTTGAGACCATTGTTTCTTGTCTGATTCTCATTCAATGTGAAAATTTTGTATCAAGTCACCTCTGAGTCTACGCTTTTTCAGGGAAAACAGATTCATATGTTTTAGTCGATTTTCGTATGATTTATTTTTTATATTTGGAATCAGTTTTTGTGGCTCGCCGTTGTACTTTTTCCAGTCTGTCAATGTCTTTAATGAGATTCGGTGACCATACGGAAACAGCATATTCCAAATGTGGACGAACTAACAATTTATATAGCTTGTTAATGAGTGATGGACTTTTGAAATCAAAAGATCGCGCAATCAGTCGTAGAATCTTATTTGCTTTCTCAGAGGCTGAAATACACAGCTTGGATGATTTCAGATTGTTACTGATAATTACACCGAGATCTTTTTCACTATCCACTTTTGTTAACGAATTTCCAAATAACTTGTAATCGTACCTACTGTTATTTTTACCTTTGTGCATTACCTTGCATTTACTTGTGTTAAATTTCATTAGCCACTTTTCAGACAATTGCTGTAATTTATCTAAATCTTCTTGAATATCAAATTGGTTTAAGTGATCATTTACAACTCCGCACAGTTTTGTATCATCAGCAAATTTGGAAACAGTAGATTTTAGTCCATGGTCTATATCATTTATATATACTATGAATAGAAGTGGTCCAAGAACGGAACCCTGAGGAACTCCACTTGTAACATTTTTCCATCTAGAAGTTTTTCCATTTAAAACAACTCTCTGTTTTCGACCATTCAACCAATTACTAGTCCAACCTAATAGGCTACCACTTATTCTGTGTAAAGCTAATTTAGTAAGTAGTCTTTCGTGTGGGACGGTATCAAAAGCTTTTGCAAAGTCTAGATATATTAAATCTATATTGTTTCTTTTGTCATAATTCGAGATACCTGTGTTGTAGAATTCGAGTAAGTTAGTCACGCAAGAACGTTTCCGTCTGAAACCATGCTGGCTATCATTTATCAAACGGTTACTTTCTAAATGATGTTCGATAGCATCTCTGATGATAGTTTCCATTATTTTTCCTACGATTGAAGTCAAACTTATAGGCCTATAGTTATTTGGTTTCTTTTTGTCACCTTTTTTGAATATGAGAGTAACGTTAGCTAGCTTCCATTCTCTTGGGACATCTCCGGATATGATGGATTTCTTGAAAATAATTTCTAATGGAACAACAATCTCATTTTTAATTTCCTTTAAGATTCTTGGATGCCAACCGTCAGGCCCTGGTGTTTTATTAACTTTGAGTTTATCTATACACCTTTTAATTTTTTCTTTTGTTATATTTACCGTAGTGAGTAAGTTTACCCTAGACTTTTCACAGGTTTCAGTTTGGAGTTCACTTTGAGGTGTTTCGTTTACGAATACCGAGCTAAAATAATTGTTTAAGATATTACACATTCCTTCATTTGAATATTCAAGTTGACCGTCAGCAGATAACAGTGGACCAATGTGGTTCCTAACAACCTTTTTATCTCTAATGTAACTATAGAATTCTTTGGGATTCTCTTTGGATTTATCAGCGATGTTAATTTCGTATTGTCGTTTTTTTTTTCTTTTTTAAAACTCTCTGTATTGATACATAACTTTCATAGTCATTAGATGCACCCGAGCACTTATATTTCTTATAAGCCTGTCTCTTTTTAGCAATACTTTTTTCAGTTTCTTTGTCGAGCCACTTTGGGCGAGCCTGATTTGGAGGACGTCTGTCCTTAAAAAGAATGTAAGTATGAATCATCTTAGTGAGCGTATTTTGAAATATTTTCCACATCTAGGTCTTTCGTTTAATTTTGCCTCCCAATCTGTAATCTGAAGCTCCTGACGTAGTCCTATGAACTTAGCTTTACTGAAATCGGGTATTTTAGAAACACAAGTATCTATTCTAAACAATCTCCCACAACCCCCACTCCCACTTACTTCTGTCCATGCATCACAGCATCATCCATAAACAACTATTCTCCACTCACCCCTATCTTTTATTTTCTCTCTTATGAATATACGGAAATCAATACGGTACGATATGCGTACGCATACACATACATATGCATGTATATTTACTTATATATATATATATGTATATATATATATAACATATATACATATATATGTGAGCGTGTGTGTGTGTATGTATATATATATATATATAATGTACACACACACACACACACACACATATATATATATATATATATACATATATATGTATATATATAAATACATGTTTGTTTATATATATATGTATATATATGCATGTATCATATATATATATATATATATATATATATATATATATATATATATATATATATATATATATATATATGTATATATATTCATAGTGTAAATGGGCAGGAGGTTTTCCCTCAAGCATACTTCATTAAAATGAATGGCAAGCTTGCTCCATCAACTGTGGTAGTAATTACAACAACAAGAAAAGGGATAAAAAGAAAATTAAGTCAAGTGCGAAGAGTACTACCCCTTCAATTAACAACCTTACTGACTTGTGTAAACACATGCGAGTGGAATTTCTACCTAAAAACACAACATCACTTATTCAACCAATGGACCAAGGAGAAATCTTTACCTTTAAAGCTTATAATATTCGTCTAGCCTTCAGGAAAATTACTAATGCAGTGGATACTGACAAGGACCTGCGAGTTCATAAATTTTGGAGAGAATTTAGCATCAAGAATGTCACTGACATTATTACTAAATCCTGGGACGAGGTCGACTCATCAAATATGAATGCAGTGTGAAAGAAATTGTAACCAGAATGTATCCACAATTTTAAAGGTTTTCCAGAAGTTAGACCTATCGTGTGATAAATTCTTGAACTTTCACATATATCTGATGTGTAAGAAATGAAAGAGGAAGACATTGATGAATTGTTAGCATCTTACGGTGAGGATCTCAGTAATGATAATTTAATTGCCATCGAACATGTCAGGGTAGTAGAAGGGGCAGCTGCAGAGGAAGAGAACCAGAGGAAGGGACCAGAGTCGCAACTGCACTTAACAAGGAAAATTTTAGCTGATGCTATCTCCAAATTTGACAGTTCTATCCATAATATTGTGAATAATGATCCGAACGATGAACTCAGTCTAAATTTTGAAAACAGAGCCAGGAGTGCTCTGATTACAAAATAACTTGCCAAAATAAGTACACCAAGCAAAACAGTGAAATTTAATATGATTTTTCACTAAATCTGCCTCTCCTACAATCAACGTCAGATGAAAATTATGATGCCAACTCAGACTTACCACAAGCCATGATATACTTCTTTATATCATTTAACCTCAAGATTTATTTATATTTCATATGTCTGTACCTACAAATATATTTATAATTGCATTTTATGACAGAATCAGTGTTACAACGAAAAACGTTACACAAAATCAAAATACAAGCTTTCGATTGAATTATACAACCATCTTCAGATGATAATAAACATATAGGGTAGTGTTTAAATATGAGTAAATGAAGGTAATAAAAGAGGTAGGTTGTAGCTAAGTATCAGGTACTAGACGGGAGTGAGGGCTTTGTATAAGCGGGATGTAGCCGGACATTAGTTCACTGTAGACGTACGTTTGGGCGCTGTTGCCACGCAGCTTCGCTGTGTACTTGCAAAGTACTATTTGTGTCAGTCTGTATATTAATGATAGGGGTGTATTTTGCAATGTAGACTCTTTCCAAGATACGTAGTTGTTGTTGCTGCACTGTTTAATATTTTTGTATTGTTAACTAAATCTTATCTGTTTGGAGTCTTGTTGTGTGTTTGAATCATGTGTTTACGTACACTTCCCTCACGGGCGTCCATTGTAAGTCTCCTGCACACAAAGTGTCTTTCATTTATACCTTCGACGCGCATATAAGAACTGCTCCTTTTGGAAAAATATCTACTTTGAAATATCGCGGTTAAACACAACGCGAACAGAATAACCCACCTTTCGCACAAACAGTTTATTACAAAAACCATATGACACCAGTATACAAAACAGACGAGCGTTTTCTTAAAGATATCATTGCACGTAACGTCACATGCACCAACTCACACGACAAATTGACCCACATCATATACTACAAAAACGCAAAAGTCTCTAACCTTATAATGATAAATAATATGACTAAAGACAGCACTGTCCTCAAACAGACTAATGTGGCATACCTGTTCACTTGCTCCGAAGAAGGTTGGAAGCTGCTCCCCAAAGCTACTTATTTTGGTGTTACAACTACCTCTGTGAGCAGGAGACTTATAATGCACGTCCGTGAAGGAAGTTTACTCAAACACATGATACAAACACAATACAAAACTCCAAACAGACAAGATTTAGTTAAAAATACAAAAATACTTAATGGAACAACAACAAACTACACATCTTCGAAAGAGTCTACATTGCATAATGCGCCCCTATCATTAATATACAGACAGACACAGTTAGTACTTTGCAACTACACAGCAAAGCTGCGTGGCAACAACGACCAAACATCCGGTTACAGTGGACTGTCCAGCTACATCCCGCTGATACGAAGACCTCACCCCCTTCCAGTACCTGACGCCTAGCTACAACATACCTCTCCTAGTATCTTTATTTACTCATATTCAAACACTGCTCCATATGTTTATTGTTACTTACCTAAAAATGGTTGTATTATTAATCGAAAGCTTGTATTTTAAATTTGTGTACCGTTTTTCGTTGTAATAACAGTATAGATCTTGGAAGCTTTGTGTTTGACCTTCCTTCAAGATATATATATATATATATATATATATACACATGTATATATATAAATATATATATATACATGTATATATATATATATATATATATATATACATATGCATATATAGATGTATATATATATATATATATATACATACATATATATATACATATATATATATATATATATATATATATATATATATACATATATATCCAAAATATGTTATAGATAAAGCACAACATAGGGCCAGGAAGTCTTATTTCAATACAACCCAAAAAGATACGTTTTGTAAGAAAAATCTTTTAGTTATTCCATTTCATGATAATCTTGTAAGACTTCCTCGCATCCTTAAGGAGTTTAATATTAATGTTATTTTCAAAAACAGTACCATCAAAGAACTCCTTATTAAAAATTCCCCTTGTAATAATGTAAAATGTGTTTATAGTATTCCCTGTAAAAACTGTAGCTCCTGTTATATTGGCCAAACAGGTAAAGAATTGAATATTAGGATGAAACAACATAAGTACAGTATAAGGACGGGCCAAATGTCCAGTGGGGTTTTTGTCCATGTTAGAGACACAAACCACAACATTGACTGGGACAACGTTAAGAAAATTGTTGATTGTAATTCAGCTTTAGATAGGA
>NC_134804.1:21334248-21336748 GCF_046742065.1 Oratosquilla oratoria | reverse complement strand
TTTCCATGTGTCCAAACCATCCTAATACTCTTTCATCAACCCTATCTCCCAGCTCCCTTTCCAACCCTGTTCTCCTCCTCACCTCCTCATTTCTCACTCCATCTAACCTAGTAACCCCTATCATACTTCTCAAACATTTAATCTCAAACACATTCAAACTCCTTCTCTCTTCCTCTCTCATATTCCATGTTTTTGCCCCATACATTGCTGTTGGCACAATCACTCCTTCATACAACCTTCTCCTAGCATCCATTCCCAGATGTCTATTTCTCATTACACTTTTTAATCTACCAAGGCATTTACTCGCTTCTCTCAATCTACATTCTACCTCCACCCCCACTCCTCCCTTTCCTGTCACATTTGCACCCAAGTATCTAAAACTATCCACTTCCTCCATTTTCTCACCCTTAGTGCTCACTTCCAGTCTACTACCACTTTCACCCCTTGTACATCTGATCACCTTACCTTTGCCCACATTTATATTCAGCTTCCTTCTTTCACACACCTTCTCAAACCCTGTCACTAGCTTCCTCAATCCCTCTTCTGATCCTGCTACAAGCGCAATGTCGTTAGCAAACAACAGCTAGCTCACCTCCTACTTTTATCCAATTTCTTTAATCATCTCCAACCCCTGACCCACTACATACATATATATATATATATATATATATATACATATATATATATATATATATATATATATATATATATATATATATATTTGTATATTTCGGCAGCAGGTTTTCCTGTAGACAGGTTTCATTGAAGAAAATAGCAATTGATGCATTGATGATCTTCTTGTGTAGAGTTTCAATACGTCTAACTATAGACTTGGCTTCAGGAGGTAAGTTTGCTATCGCTAGTCCAAAGGACATGATTCAAACTCAGAAGGGAGAAGAGTAGCGTTTTACTGGAGCTTGACGTTTCGTACACTGTGTACATTTTCAAAAGCAATGACAAAGGTCAGAATACATAGACTTATATACTAAAAGAGAGGATCATAGTGAACATAAAGAGAACCAATAGGAAATTGTGGTGTGAGGGAACCTATGGGAGAACAGGACGCCGTATAGGGATCAGCCAATCAGGGGCTTGGAACGCCGCGTCGTGGAGTAGGGGTCATCAGTCGCGTATTCGACTTCGGGCGAAGCACATCTCTCCTAGCGGAGAAAATGTACACAGTGTACGAAATGTCAAGCTCAAGTAAAACGCTACTCTTCTCCCTTCTGAGTTTGAATCATGTCCTTTGGACCAGCGATAGCTAACTTACCTCCTGAAGCCAAGTCTATAGTTAGACGTATTGAAACTCTATATATATATATATATATACATATATATATTATATATATATATACATATATATATATATATATATTATATATATATGTATTTGTATATATATATATATATATATATATATATATATATATATATATAACCGTGATGAGTGAGGAAAATGGAGGAGAAATAATGAAAGGATGAAGTGAAGGCAGTTGTTAAGATGATGAAAGCAGGTAAGGCGCCTGGTCTGAATGGATGCCATGCAGAATGTCTAAAAAAAAAAAGGAGGTACAGTGATGGTGGACTGGTTGGTGAGGTTATTTAATGTTTGCTGGAGAGAGGGTAGAATACCGGAGGACTGAAGGAGTGCCTGTATAGTTCCACTTTACAAGGGAAAGGGGACAAGTGTGAATGTAGTAGTTTTAGAGAGATTAGCTTGTTAAGTGTAGTTGGGAAGGCTTATGGGAGGATCTTGATTGAGAGGATTAGGAGAGGAACAGAGGGAGTAATTGGTGAGGAACAGTGTGGATTTAGGACGGGTAGAGGTTGTGTAGATCAGATCTTTGTGGTAAGACAAATAATATGTGAGAGAGCTATAGGAAAGGGGATGGATGTTTTTTGGGTTTTTATGGATCTGGAAAAGGCTTAAGATAGGGTAGACAGAAAGGCACTGTGGAAGGTTATGCAGATATATGGGATAAGAGGAAAGCTTCTAGGAGCTATCAAGAGTTTTTATAAGAGTAATAGAGCTTGTGTCAGGATTTGAAATGGAGAGAGTGAGTGGTTCGAGCTGAAGGTGGGACTTCGTCAAGGATGCGTTATGTCGCCCTGGCTGTTCAACTTATACATGGATGGGGTAGTGCGAGAGGTGAATGCAAGGGTGTTGGGTCAGGGACTGGAGATGTTTAAAGAAAATGGAGAAAAGTGGGAGGTGAGCCAGCTGTTGTTTGCTGACGACACTGCGCTTGTGGCAGGATCGGAGGAGGGACTGAGGAAGTTGGTGACAGAGTTTGGGAGAGTATGTGATAGAAGAAAGCTGTAGATAAATGTGGGTAAAAGTAAGGTGATGAGATGTACAAGGGGTGAAAGTGGCAGTAGACTGGAAGTGAGCATTAAGGGAGAGCGACTGGAGGAAGTGGATAGTTTTAGATACTTGGGTGCAAATGTGGCAGGAAAAGGTGGAGTGAAGGTGGAGGTAGAATGTAGAGTGAGAGAAGCG
>NC_134804.1:21321748-21329248 GCF_046742065.1 Oratosquilla oratoria | reverse complement strand
AAAATCGCTCCACAAATACTTTATTTTCTAGCTGTTGTCTTCAGACACTTCATGCACACGGAAATTTTTTAGTTTCTCTCTTGAATTTTCATCGTTCAATTTTCATCGTACCTCTATATGCATTCTACCCCTTTTTTATGCAAATAACTTTTACAAACGTTAATCAGCGCTCTTATCTTTTCCTTTTAGACCATCGGTATGACCAAGAACTTTCTTTTTCCTGATTCTCTCTCACCTACGTTTAATCTGAATTTTCCTAAAAGGAAGTCTTGATATATTTATCAAATATTGTCATTTGAGGTTCGAACTGAAATCGATTCACCAATGTTCCATCCAGAAAAAATCGTTACCTGCCTCTTCACCAATGTTCCATCCAGAAAAAATAGTTACCTCCTTCTTTTTTTCAACTTATTTTTTGCATTTTTGTGTATAGAGAATACTCGTAGAATGTACATGTCACCGCAACTTGTTCAGTAAAAGAAAGAGATTACTATCTATGTAAATTTCAGATCACATGAACAGCATTATCGAGATAAAGAATGTTAAATAAATCATTGTTATCTATACATCTATGAAAAAACGCTATCGAGCATTTGATGACGTCGTGTCACAAAGGGCATAAAGAAGATGGTACACGGTGTAATGCACCGTCAAGAAAGTACTACACAAAATCTGCACGAAACAATATGGTTCATCACACAAGGAAGGTATTATAAGATATATGCAAAGGATTACAAAGGCGGAGGATGCCGACAGGAGACCTTTTGGTCCATATCTAGGTCGGATGCGAAAAAAATCATAATAATGATAACGAACAAATGAATAAATAAAAACTATAATAATTTGAATAATAAATAAAATAAGTAAATGCATAGGTATAGTTAGATGATAAACAGGTAAATAGTAAATAATAATAAATTGACATAATTGATAATAAATGAGAAACAAACAAATAACAATAAACAAACGGACAAATGATAACAAAACAAGTAAACAAATAATATAAAATAAATGATAGTCATTACAGCATCTTGCTTAGGTGTTTATCTAAATGATTCTTACAGCTTCGAAATGAACTACGTTGCACTGCCTCTGAAGAAGGTTTATTTCATTCAGTAACTACACGGTTGGCGAAGTTGTTTCTACCCACTTCCAAGTTAAACCTATTCCGGACAAGCTTAAGACCATTGTTTCATGTCGGATTCTCATTCAATGTGAAATTTTTGTCACTTTTGATGTTGTCAATTCCCTTTAGAATCATAAAGACCTGTATGAAGTCACTTCTGAGTCTACGCTTTTTTTTGTGTGAAAACAGATTCATATGTGTTAGTCGATTTTAGTGATTTATTTTTTATATTTTGAATGAGTTCTGTAGCACGCCGTTGTACTTTTTTCCAATCTATCAATGTTTTTAATCAGATTCGGTTACCATACGGAAATAGCATATTCCAAATGTGGACGAAATAACGATTTATATAGATTGTTATTGAGTGATGGACTTTTGAAGTCAAAAGATCGCGCAATCACTCCTAGAATCTTATTTGCTTTCTCAGAGGCTGAAATACACTGCTTGGGTGATTTGAGGTCGTTACTGATAATTACGCCGAGATCTTTTTCACTATCCACTTTTGTTAACGAATTTCCAAATAACTTGTAATCGCACTTACTGTTATTTCTACCTATGTGCATAACCTTGCATTTATTGGTGTTAAATTTCATTAGCCACTTTTCAGAGCAGTGATATAGCTTATCTAAATCTTCTTGAATATATAATTGGTTTAAGTGATCATTTGCCATTCCGCATAGTCTTCTATCATTACCAAATTTAGAGACAATAGATTTCAATCCGTGGTTTATATCATCTATATATACTATGAATAGAAGTGGCCCAAAACGGAACCCTGAGGAACTTCACTCGTAATATTTTTCCATCTGGAAGTTTTGCCATTTAGAACAACTCTGTTTTCGACCGTTTTACCAATTACTAGTGCAACTTAATAGGCTACCATTTATTCCGTGTGAAGCTAATTTAGTAAGTAGTGTTCCGTGGGGGACATGATAAAGAGATTTTGCAAAGTCTAGATATAATAAATCTATTTATTATTTTTTGTATTTCAGAACGTCAACTTTGTATATGGTTAAGGGCATGAACTAGTAAAAACTGTTTGTAGGCTACAAGAATTAAATACTATATATCATGTAATGTGAGACGTATCACACAACTTAATGAAATAAACTTGCGTTACTTAAACTAATGACCCAGAACCCTCTACCCTCCTCCGTATGGAAGAGGTGGATTAAGAGCCTTCAGTTTAGTAAAACATAAAGTGATCTGTGTTTGCTCACGCTCATATGCTTGCGTGCGTGTATGCGCGCTCATGTGTTTTCCTTTATACATACGAGTTTAGATGACAGCTATTTTATTTTCATTCAGCTTTTGTTTTGATATTTTGATTTTTCTTATAATATATATATATATATATATATACATATATATATATATATATATATATTCTTTGTGGAAGACCTCCAAAGAGCCAAATGCCAAATGAATTGGTGCTCGTGACGTTTTATTTCGTCCCTGGGAACATTTTATATAAGAACATAAGAATGTGTGGTACGTGTTTGTAGAAGATACACCTTACAATAGATAAAGTGGGTTGGTCTAGTTTGTCAGAGGAGCATGGAGTCAGGGGCTCTAGAAGAGAGGTTACAGCTATTAGAGCGGCGGTGGACACTTTAATGGCTGATGGAACTCATAGGGGCTTTGAAGGCGGTAGAAGCGTCTCGCATGAGCTTCAGGGGACGCGTGTGGTCCCCGTTTGTAGTTGGCATGAGAGTCAGGCGAATCACCGATTGCACAGAGCGCCTGGTCGAGTCCAACCCTTGGGACCTCTCTCTTATGTCGGTAAGGTTATGTTTCACCCGCTCGTCTATTCCAGGTCTTGTGCATGCAATGTACAATGCTTCCGATAGCACCATGTGTCATGTGCTTTTCTCGTGATCTTATATTTCTATTTGTCAGTTTAGGTGTTGGCGGGTTTCAGTGTGATTTTTAATGGTTCCTTTCTGTAAATAATAAGTTAGATGTCTCGGCTGGGTATTCCATGTCATACCAGTGTGGGTCTGAAGCCCACACTCCTCAAAGTTCTATTTATGTTTATAAACCACATGGGCCATCTGTACAGTTATTGGCTACTTGATTGGCAGTTTTTCTTGCTCTATGATAAATGATGAAGAATATTATCTGGTTGAGTTTACTACTTTTAACGTTCTTGATAGATATGACCTTTATCATACTTTCCTCTGTTTCATAATCTGCTGACATGAAACTTTTTTTTTTTTCTCCGCTGGCTTGCGGAATTGTTATTGTAGATAGGACTTGTGCACGGTTTGTTTTATCGAGTTACTTATTTCTCTTTCACTGTAGCTATTGCTTATTAAAACTTGTAGGAGCTGATGGTAGACTTCAAGTATCGCTGTGAAAACGCACTGTTGCCATTGTTGCAAAGCCCTTTGTTTGTTTTCCTGATATAGACTGGTGTGTTGAATCCTGATTCACTAGCAGTAACTAGAATGTCTAGGAAAGGGAGATGGATCTCTACAGATTTTTCAAATATAAATTTAAGGTCAGACACAACGCTAAGTCATTGTTTCAGTTCTATTAATTCTTTTTTGTTTTTCAAGCAGATAATTATCTCACCTAAATAGTGACCCTATAAGGAGAGGTGGCTGTTACCTCGAGTTTGTGCTTTAATCATATCGATGTAAAAGTTTGAATGAATGCTCCTTGTGGACTATCCATAGCAACGCCGTTGATTTGGGGGTAATGTAACTTATTTCTCATATGCCTGGACAATTGGTCTTTTGTGAATATCTTTGGCCCTCTTCATCGTCTTGTTAATCAGACCACCAGAGTGTTTCATTGTACCGATGTAAAAGTTTGAATGAATGCTCCTTGTGGACTATCCATAGCAACGCCGTTGATTTGGGGGTAATGTAACTTATATCTCATATGCCTGGACAATTGGCCTTTTGTGAATATCCTTGGTTCCCTTCATTATCTTGTTAATCAGACCTCCAGAGTGTTTTAGTTTCTAGGCATCTCTGGTGTAAATCAATTCATCCTCCAAAAGTTCTACACAACAGATAAGAAAGACTCTGAAAATCTATCCGTTCACTAATTTTCCCTCGCTTAACGTTCGCTGAAAAATAGTGGGTGAGGTAAAAATTGTATTGTATTTGTTTATTACCTCTGTGAATCATTGTATTGAGAAAATACAACTTATCATCTTCGAGTTCTGTTGTAAGTTAGGTATCTTTATTTACATTGTTGAGTCTTCTTTTTTCTAACCGTAGTTCATCTTGGCATTACTATAACTGTATCATCGACATGTCATAACCATGTGGTACTTTTTCCATAACATTAATATAACTGTCTATCTCTAGCAGTTCCTTGGACAGACAAGCTATAACAGCTAATGAAGGACTCCCCATGGCTATACCATTGTGTCTTTATATTAATTGTCATTAAATTTCCAAATCTAATATATATGGATATAAATTTCATATAATCAGGCTTTGGGGAAGACATAATTCTATTCACAATACTAACCCTTTTCCATATCATTATTCCATCGCCTTTGTCGGCGCGAGTGATTGAATTTTCTAAACTCTGCCAAAGGCTTAAAGAACATCCCTTCCCTTTTGGAAATAACAAATATATTACAGTTGGCTAAAGCTTGATAGTATGTGACTGCTCCTTTATTGAAGCCTTTGTCATCCTCGTTGGTAATCCACCTATAATGACGGTTTAAACCTTGACTATAACCTATGGTCCTGTTTCCAATATATCCAATATATAAACAATGATAGTGTTCTGGTTTTGGATAGATATTTGTCTGAAAAATTAGTCACTGTATTTTTTATCTCTATCTTATTCCAATCGCGTTTGACATATAATTAATATCTTCTCCAGTTGAGTCTTTAATTCTATACCATATATTCAATTTTAAATTAACTTATTGGTCAGTGAGGAAATGTCAGGTCACCTTTTTCATCGAAGGTTATATTGCTTGTGTGTCAATAGCGATTGCAATATGTTAGGATATATAAGAACTATTATGATGTTTCCACATTCCTCTTATTATCTTCCTTCCAGCCATTATTAGTTATATGTCAATTTATTATTATTTACTATTTACCCGTTTGTTTATTATTTAACTATACCTATTCATTTATCAATGTATTTTATTTGTTGTTTACATTATTATACTTTTTATTTATCAATTTATTATTTTTTTCGCATCCAACCTAGATATGGACCAAAAGGTCTCTTGCTCCGACTTTGTAATCCTTTGTAATGTTTTGTTTATTATTTACTATTTACCTGTTTGTTTATTATCTAACTATACCTATTCATTTATTAATGTATTTTATTTGTGGTTTACATTATTATAGTTTTTATTTATTCATTTATTATTATTTTTTTCGCATCCGACCTAGATATGGACCAAAAGGTCTCTTGCTCCGTCTTTGTAATCCTTTGTAATGTTTTGTTTATTATTTACTATTTACCTGTTTGTTTATTATTTAACCATACCTATTCATTTATTAATGTATTTTATTTGTGGTTTACATTATTATAGTTTTTATTTATTCATTTATTATTATTTTTTCGCATCCGACCTAGATATGCACCAAAAGGTCTCTTGCTCCGCCTTTGTAATCCTTTGTAATGTTTGTTTATTATTTACTATTTACCTGTTTGTTTATTATTTAACTATACCTATTCATTTATTAATGTATTTTATTTGTGGTTTACATTATTATAGTTTTTAAAATTCATTTATTATAATTTTTTCGCATCCAACCTAGATATGGACCAAAAGGTCTCTTGCTCCGCTTTTGTAATATCTTGTTTAGAACTAACAGGTTTATTTACTTCAAAAAGTCTCTACCTTCCTTGATCTATACTGTAGCTTCACAACCTGATGATTTCCAATTTTCATTTTAGATAAGGCTTGATTCAACTCTTCTTCTTTAATAAGATGTTCGCCTTCCACATACTTGATTATTTTTGCTACACTTGGTTTGTTTTTGTTAGTTATACTATGATTTAGTAATTCCTGATACCATTTTTCAATATATATTTCCTGTGTTTACTCTTATTTTTTTTTAATGATGTGAGTAATGCATCCGTATTACTTTTTTCGGTGCTGTTTTGGTATGCGATCTCAAAGTCGTGCTTTTGTTTTGGTATGCAATATCACCTGATAGAAGCTATCTATGTTCATCTCTTTTGCTGTTTTGGTATGCGATCTCATCTATGCCGTGATCTCAAAAATTAGGATTTTGCTTTGGTATGCGCTCTCAATATTTTTATAATAGGTAAAGAAAAAACTAACCTAACCTAACCTAACCTAACCTAACCTAACCTAACCTAACCTAACCTAACCTAACCTAACCTAAAATAACCTAACCTAACCTAACCTAACCTAACCTAACCTAACCTAACTTAAAATAACCTAACCTAACCTACCCTAACCTAACCTAACCTAACCTAACCTAACCTAACCTAACCTAAACTATCTTACCTTACCTAACTTAACCTAACCTAACCTAACCTAACCTAACCTAACCTAACCTAACCTAACCTAACCTAACCTAACCTAACCTAGCATAACCTAACCTAAACTACCTTACCTAACCTAACCTAACCTAACCTAAACTTGGTTAGGTTAGGTTAGGATAGGTTAGGTTAGTTTAATTTAGGTTAGGTTAGGTTAGGTTAGGTTAGGTAAGGTTAGATTAGGTTAGGTTAGGTTAGGCTAGGTTAGGTTAGGTTAGGTTAGGTTAGGTTAGGTTAGGTTAGGTTAGGTTAGGTTAGGTTAGGTTAGGTTAGGTTAGGTTAGGTTAGGTTAGGTTAGGTTAGGTTAGGTTAGGTTAGGTTAGGATAGGCTAGGTTAGGTTAGGTTAGGTTAAGTTAGGTTAGGTTAGGTTAGGATAGGCTAGATTAGGATAAGTTAGGTTAGGTTAGGTTAGGTTAGATTAGGTTAGGTTAGGTTAGATTAGGTTAGGTTAGGTTAGGTTAGGTTAGTTTATGTTAGGTTAGGTTAGGTTAGGTTAGGTTAGGTTAGGTTAGGTTAGATTAGGTTAGGTTAGGTTAGGTTAGTTTTTGTTAGGTTAGGTTAGGTTAGGCTACGTTAAGTTAGGTTAGGATCTCATACCAAAACAAAATCCTATTTTTTGAGATCACACCATAAATGAGATCGCATACCAAAACAGCACCCTTTTTTCTTATTTAGTAATATACACACCAATTTCTTGATCTCCTCTTGCTAAATTTTATTTATACCTTCCTGTCATACCCTCCTCTTTTTGTCACAAACAGCTATTACACTCTTATTTCTGATGTCATATATGCGTATATATATGTATATATATATATATATATATATATATATATATATATATGTGTGTGTGTGTGTGTGTGTGTGT
>NC_134804.1:21304248-21311748 GCF_046742065.1 Oratosquilla oratoria | reverse complement strand
ATATATATATATATATATCTATATATATATATATATATATATATACATATATATATATATATATATACATATATGTATGTGTGTGTGGGTGTGTGTGTGTGTGTGTGTGTGTGTGTGTGTGTGTGTGTGTGTGTGTGTGTGTGTGTGTGTGTGTGTGTGTGAGAGTGAGTGAATATATATAAGAAAAAAAATATATAAATAAATATATATATATATATATATATATATATATATATATATATATATATATATATATATATATATACATATATATATCTTTTTTATCTCATTCATGTATATAATGAACAATAAGGGACCTAAAACCGAGCCCTAGGGAACTATAAATCTGACACTGGGCAATTTGGATTTTACAATGTTAATGGTGATCCATTGTTATCTGGCATTAATCTGTGTTCTAATGCATTCAAGCACTGTTCTTCCTGAGCCATGTGATTTAAGTTAATTTTGTAATCTCTGGTGGGTTACCTTGTCAAAAGCTTTGGTAAAATCAAGGTATACAGCATTGTAACTATCATTGTTATCTGTCGCCTTGTGAATATTACTGAAAAAAAAAAATGTTTAATTATACACGACCTTTCCTCAGTGAAACCATGCTGTGGGTCACTAATGAGGTTATGACACTCGATGTGATGCCTGATGCTATTTGCTATTATTGATTTCGACAATTTATCTACAACCGACATTAAACTGTCTGGTTTGTAGTTGTCCAAAGAAGATTTATCACCCTTTAAATATAGAAACAATATATGTCTACCCACAAGAAATAAGCACAAATCCAGTGTCAACCAACTTCCTAAGCATTTTTTGTTAACTGCTCACAGATTTCAAGTGTACTCTTTTGTTTGACCACATCTTTCTTGCTAATACTAATGTTGGTTAGTTCATCTCTCTGTTCCCCAGGCTGCAATTAAGTACCAAATCACTCATCTCTTTTGTAAATATGTATTGAACGCCTCGATCATTTCTTCCTCTGTATCTATGTTTTCCTTATTTTTAGTTCTATAGAGATAAATGAAACCCTCGGGATGAGATCCCGTTCGTCTGGCAGCCTCAGTCTCGTAGTTACATTTCGCTCTGTGCGAAAGAGAGAGAGAGAGAGAGAGAGAGAGAGAGAGAGAGAGAGAGAGAGAGAGAGAGAGAGAGAGAGAGAAAGAAAGAGAAATTTCTCTAGATCAAGACAAGGTAAACAAGTATCTCACAGTAAGTAATCTTTATCTTTCTTCCTTGCACACCCCAATGAAACAAGACCAAACCCATAAACTGTGCTGCTGGGGTCTTTATGAAACGCCATGTGTCATAATATCTCCAGGATTTGGCAGCTGGGCCCGTCCATTGAACTCGAGGGGGAGAGAGATGGGAGCGTGGAAGTGTGGGCGTCTGACAGATGGACGACGGGCTCGCTTAGATTTGATTGACAACACTCTCCCCACCCCACCCAACCCCCATCCCCGGTGGTCCAAGCTGACCCAGCTCGACCTAGCCAGTGCAGAAGGTCGTCGCAATTATTGCAGCCTGGCTTGGCGGCAGGTGGCCCTGCCGCTCAGGTTCTGGGACTCAATGCGTTTTCTGTGGCGTTTCAAAGCGACAGTACGTCCTGCAAATTAATTTCCTTACACGAACCCAGAATTAATGTGTTTGTTTATAAGTATGACGGAGATGTAGTACGAGCGTATGAATATACACTGTCATGGTTTTAATCACATTTGTTCTTACGCCAGAGGCCCTTAGCTGCGGTCGTACTTGCCACTTTAATTCAACATTATGTGCCCAAACCCCGAGGAGGATTGTCAGTCACTGGGCTTAGGACCGAGCTAAAAGCTACATAAAAGTAAACACGGTCATACAGCTATAATATACCGGTAAATTGGAAAACGGTTTAATTTTTCCTTCCTTTACCTTCTCTTCGTGATGCTGATAAATTCACTAGGATTGGTAAAAAAGAAGAAAAAATATAACAGTAAAACTGTAACCCGTAAACTTGAGGTGATCGCTCATATATTTTTTGTTTGTTGCCTGGTGATATCATTCAGTTAGATAAATCCTTGTTAGGCGTTTAAAACATATCTTTAAATGGAGAAGGGGTCACTGCTGAATTGAGCAGCCTGGTGGCATCTACATTAAATAGACGAAGTCGAAAAACGTTGCGAAAGGGTAAATCGAATTCGCCTCTTGACCGTTTTTGAAACGTTTCTACAGATTTCCTTTAAAACAGATTAACCTAGCTTCTGTTCTTCATCCCGAGTCAAAACCCCGTTATGGAAGCCTGTGTTATTTAAGCTTCATCTATTATATTCCACCCGAAAGGAAGATTTAACATCAGATATTAATAAGAATGATCTATCCTTTCATAGTGAATCCAAAGATAGCTTTTATTTTTCAAGATTATTGACAAAATCATTCTGAACGTAGCCATTAGTATCTACATTCAAATGCATTTGTATTTACAAAAGGAAAAAGGCCTGCTGCAAGAAAGGAACATAAAATCAAAACTCTCTCATGATTTTACTGTATACATTTAAAGATGAAATTAATTCAAACGAGTAATAAATTGGAAAATCATATGTACCTTAATATATTCGTTCTGAAAAATATTAAGTCATACATGAATGAAAGAAATAGACGAAGGAAGATAGCTAAAAATTAACAATGTTGGAAATAGAAATGAATATGCTGCTTAATTCCAAGAGACAAACGTCTACTGACAGATCATGACAGTACATATGGCCTCTAGCACTGGTCAAATGAGAGGAGGAGAAACAGTGGCCAGTTTCACCTTTTTATGATAACCTGAGATATTGTTTGGTCAACTTTTAATCTGCAAAAAACTATCTCTTTTTTAGAGCTGTTAAAGTCAGTTGAAATAAAATGGAACGAAAGTATAACTTTAAACGAACGATATATATTGATTGTTTCACAAAATGAGAGCTGCTATTGGACTCGCTGAACGTCGCTCGGAGCATGCGTGAAATAGTTCGTAGAACGGCTGCCATATTGCTGGGTACACACGTCCTCTTTGCATCGTCAGCACGTGTGTGGAGGGGAGGAAATTTGGAGGTGATTTTTACCTTATCATATTTAGATACATTGTATCTATACATTTTGTTGATCTATTCATTTATTTGTCTATTAATTTATTTATTATTTCCATGTTTATTTATTCATTCATCCATTAATTAATTTATTTGCTTATCTATCTATTTATTGACTTGTTTCTTTACCTACTTATTAATTTAATTACCTGTTTACTTATTTATGTATTTAGCTATCTATGTACCAATCTATTCTTTAACTCATCTATTTATTCATTCACTTATTCATTTATCTATTTTATCTATCAATTTATTTATTTGTTTATTAATCAATTTACTTATTTATCTATTTATTAATTTATTTATCTATTTGTTTATGCGTTTTTCTGTTCATTTATTTGTTCATTAATCTATGTATTCATTTATTTATGTTTATTTATTCATTTATTTAGTTTGATAGTTAATTAGTTAGCTAGTTATGGACTTATATATTCACCTATTTAATGAAAAATCTATTTGTTTGGTTATTTATTCATTCATCTATTAATTTATTTCATTTGTTTATTTCCATTTGCGTGTATATTTACTTATTCAATTTTATAGTTCATTTGACAAAAAACATACTTTATAAATTTAGGAACTTTATTTTTTCGACCCAGATTAAAAATGTATAAAGTATTTGATTTGGAGAAACTGTGTTGCTAAAAAAAAAACATTATATCCCTCTGGGTGGTTATCGCTTGTGAATAAAACCGTTTGACAAACCTTAATAACAAAAGCTTGCAAAAGGAAAGTTTCCCTATCTAAATCAGAATTAATTCGACGACTTAAACTAGTAATCCCTTTTTAGTATGGCATCTGAGAAACGACGCTGATATATGGATTGTTGAGTCACTAGCATTAAGGTGTGTCTTAAGTTTGGTCATATCAATGAATTATGGATTTGGAACCGAAAAAAAAGATATCGTGATTTCCAACTTCCAACTTCGAAGTATTACTCATTTTTTCATCCTGCAAACCAAATGAACAGAAATTCAAGAATATTCAACCCCTATCAAAAATAGTCATCTATATTTTTGGAGCAATCGTGTACTACTATCTATTCGTCCTATCATCTAAGTTACAGAAATAACATAGTAAAATCTATTTAAGATAAAAAAGAGAAGAAAATTGACAATAATGGTGATGTTAACAACATATATGAAATTAAAAGTAACGATTCAATTTCATACGGTAAAAAGATCCGCCGGGTTAAGATAGATAAGAAACATTGAGGAAATAAATTAAAACGAAATTAAGGCACATGGGATTAACCCATTCAACTCCGATGACAAGATGTCTTGTCATTTGGTCAAATAAAACAAAAAATCATAAAACACCAAAATGTTTGATCAAACACCAGAAAAATATGACGTCAGTCCTCGCTTCGCTGCGAGCGAAGCGAGGATTGACGTCATATTTTTCTGGTGTTTGATCAAACATTTTGGTGTTTTATGATTTTTTGTTTTATTTGACCAAATGACAAGACATCTTGTCATCGGAGTTGAATGGGTTAAAACCACTGTGGCTGTTGAACACAGACCCCCTCGATTTCAAAAGCGGGTCATTAACGGTGCCAAATAAACTGTCATTTGCCTCTGCGCAAGTAATGTGATACTTACATACCGAGTGTCATTTCTTTTATTTGGGCTAAAGGTACGTTTTTCTATGTTCGATTATCACTCAAAGATGATCATTCATGGCTCAATAATGATCGTTAGACGATTGTTTAGACACTACTTCTTTGTTTTTTTAATAGGGCTGTTTTACTTCGAGCTACAAATTAAAAGGCTAATAATTTTAACCTAACCTATCAACCTGTTTACCCAGAATGCCAAGTATGGTGTGAGTCACTTGCCATCATATGTGGTAGGCTGATAATTAATCACACTAAGTATAACGTACCTTAACGCCAGACGTCTATATTCATCCACTGTCATTAACGACTTGAACATTTGGTCTGGTTGCTTCCAAGGTATTTTGTTTATCCGATGGAAACATCTGATATAACGAAAAAGGAAAAACTCATCTCGATTAACGATGTCATTGATATTAAGAAATTACACATTCGTCGTGGTTCCCTCTCGGTGATCTTACTTAGCCGATCAATACTCTGTCACTTCTGTCTACTCAGCGCAGCGACAGGATTAAACATTTGAAGTCTCGGTATGCAATAAAGACCAAACTTGTACTCAAAATCAAGAGACAATGATGATCATTGGCAATCAATTAAATCTGTTCAATTCAGTAACCTTCAACATACATTTTCCTACGGAAAAATCAGTAAGGGTTGTATTTAGCTAATACCTGTGCGGGTTTCAATCAAGCAACACGGTGTGTCCTTACGATAAATATATTCGTTAAGTATTTGCCCCAAGATCATGTATAGTACACAGTCCGTCATGATAATAGAGTTTGAAATTATACGTCATACATTAGAGAGGAAGACACAGAGAGACACTCAAACAAAACACATACATAAGCACACACACACACACACGTACACACACACACACACACACGCACACACACACACACACACACACACACACACACACACACACACACACACACACACACACACACACACACACACACACACACACACACACACACACACACACACACACACACACACACACACACACACACACACACACACACACACACACACACACACACACACACACACACACACACACACACACACACACACACACACACACACACATACACACACACACACACACACACACACACACACACACACACACACACACATACACACACACACACATATGAAAGCGTACCTGATAGCAGCAGCATCCAAAAATGTTATACTAAAGATGACCTACAAGAAAATCTTTCAGGTAAAACATGCCCTTACAAGTACGAACGAGGAAAATTGCACTGAATTTAGTGATGCGGAAGCGTCACAAAATTGGTGGAACTTTTGCCAACTCTCATACTTAGAGAATAAAAGCCAACGATTGACCAACCGCCTCATTCACCATCACCGTAGTGCCAAGGAATTCTATCACCAGAGCTGGTCCATTCATCACCACTATACCACTATCAACATACGAACGGAAACAGGAAGAACAGGATTACCAATAAGAACAAAATTAAGATGAAAGAGAAAAAGAGAAATAACAGCATCATCACCAAGAACACAACAACACGCATCATCAGCATCGCCACCTACGTTACCACCAACACTAACACAGTCTTTCATAATCTACGCCAAGTCCCGATCCCGTGTAGTCTGTCAGCAGCCGGCAGGAACGATTTGGCGAATCCCGCAAACCGACGCCACTTTAGTGAGAGCATCGGCGCAATTCCGGACGAAAGGCCGAAATTCCCGAGTGTGCCACCACCGCCATTCACAGCAATCATCGGGATTCACTCAACCTCCTCTCAATTCGCCGCAACCACAGAAATCAACTCGGCCCAGCGCTAATACCGGCAACCAGCCGAGGATGCCTCGATGCCCTCCTTAACCTCGCAACACACACACATACGACCTACCCCAGCCACAATTCTACCATGTTGGTCACAACTACCATCACTACTACCACTACTTTTACGACCACTACTACTAATCACACTACCACTAACGCCAGCTCCAGCATCACTCCTACTACTATTCACATACCATCACCATCTCTCTTGTCAGTACTCCTCCACAACATGTACCTCTACCACTACCATTACCATACCACCACTATTGGTCCCGACATCACTATCTCAATCACTTCCATCACAACCACTCCACCACTACCACTACTACCACCACCACTTCCACAATCACCCCTACTCCCACCACTACTATTTTCGCTACCACTCCATCTACCACTATCATAACAACAACCACTATTACCACGAGTTTGATTAACACCACCACACTTCCTATCACCGTCATCATTACTAACACTACAAAAACCATTAACATCACAATCACTAATATTACCATCACTATGATTAACACCACCACACTCTCCATCATCATCACCAGTACCACCGCCGCCCTCACCGATAAAGTAACAATGTATTATAATATATTTTTTTCACAACGCTATGTAATAGGACGCGTGTACTCTAATTTCTTCCTTTCGATATCACTCAGTAGATTCTACTATATAAGGAAGAGAGTTTTGGTTTTGTGACTACGGTGAGAACCATTACCTATGGAAAGACCGTAGATCGACTGAAGTTAAAGAAAATTACTGAACTTGTTCGCCAAAACAAAATCTTGAAATCTAGCGTTGGTACGAAGTATCTAGCCAACACATATTAATACAAGTTCCATCAGAATATGTGTTCATGCAGTACAGAAAATCAGCAGCAGCATTAAGTATAACATGCAAACAATATCTTCATTACTTCACATTCAAATGCAAATCATGGAAAA
>NC_134804.1:21286748-21299248 GCF_046742065.1 Oratosquilla oratoria | reverse complement strand
AAACAACATGTGATCCACAAATTTTGATGTAACCACTAAGGAAATCAGAAGAAAACAGTAATTCACACGCGCTTTCGTGTAATTCACACGAAAACGCTTGGGAATTACTCTTTTCTTCCGATATACGTACATCCATATCACACACTTCGATGTATCATATCTTGTTCCTTTGTATTACAACACGTCCACTTAGAGAAGTGATTTCTAGCCTGGGGTACCTGTACCTCCAGAGGTCACGAAAGCTTAAACCTGAAGGTACGTGACATGCTGGCTAGTTTAATGCTATATCTACAAAGGGAAAGACAAATGTATAATTCCTATGTTTTTTCAGCTTGCATTATTTTGTTTTAGTAATTAATTATCAAACAAATATACTTTCACAGCTAGATTTACAAAGGATTACAAAGGATTACAAAGGCGGAGCATGCCGACAGGAGACCTTTTGATCCATATCTAGGTCGGATGCAAAAAAAAAAAAAAAAAAAAAAAAAAAAAAAAAAAAAAAAAAAAAAAAAAAAAAAAAAAAAAAAAAAAAAAAAAAAAAAAAATCATATTAATAATAAATTAAAACTATAATAATGTAAAAATAACAAATAAAATACATAAATAAATGCATAGGTATAGTTGAATAACAAACAAACAGGTAAATAGTAAATGATTATAAATTGACATATAACTAATAATAAATGAAAATCAGACAGACAAATTATAACAAAACAAAAACAAATAATATAAGATAAATTATAATCATTACAGCATCTTACTTAGGTATTTATCTAAATGATTCTTAAAGCTTCGAACTGAACTACATTGCACTACCTGTGCAGGAAGTTTATTCCATTCATTAACTACACGGTTGGCAAAGTTGTTTCTACCTACTTCCAAATTGAATCTATTTCCGGACAGTTTGAGACCATTGTTTCTTGTCTGATTCTCATTCAATGTGAAAATTTGGTCACTTTTGATGTTGTCAATTCCCTTTAAAATCTTAAAGACCTGTATCAAGTCACCTCTGAGTCTACGCTTTTTTAGGGAAAACAGATTCATGTGCTTAAGTCGATTTTCGTATGATTTATCTTTTATATTTGGAATCAGTTTTGTGGCTCGCCGTTGTACTTTTTCCAGTCTGTCAATGTCTTTAATGAGATTCGGTGACCATACGGAAACAGCATATTCCAAATGTGGACGAACTAACGATTTATATAGCTTGTTAATGAGTGATGGACTTTTGAAATCAAAAGATCGCGCAATCAGTCCCAGAATCTTATTTGCTTTCTCAGAGGCTGAAATACACTGCTTGGATGATTTGAGGTCGTTACTGATAATTACGCCGAGATCTTTTTCACTATCCACTTTTGTTAACGAATTTCCAAATAACTTGTAATCGTACTTACTGTTATTTTTACCTATGTGCATTACCTTGCATTTACTTGTGTTAAATTTCATTAGCCACTTTTCAGACCATTGCTGTAATTGATCTAAATCTTCTTGAATATCTAATTGGTTTGAGTGATCATTTGCCACTCCGCACAGTTTTGTATCATCAGCAAATTTGGAAACAGTAGATTTTAGTCCATGGTCTATATCATTTATATATACTATGAATAGAAGTGGCCCAAGAACGGAACCGTGAGGAACTCCACTTGCAACACTTTTCCATCCAGAAGTTTTTCCATTTAAAACAACTCTCTGTTTTCGACCTTTCAACCAATTACTAGTCCAACCTAATAGGCTACCACTTATTCCATGCAAAGCTAATTTAGTAAGTAGTCTTTCGTGTGGGACGGTATCAAAAGCTTTTGCAAAGTCTAGATATATTAAATCTATATTGTTTCTTTTGTCATAATTCGAGATAACTGTGTTGTAGAATTCGAGTAAGTTAGTCACGCAAGAACGTTTCCGTCTGAAACCACGCTGGCTATCATTTATCAAACGGTTACTTTCTAAATGATATTCGATATCATCTCTGATGATAGTTTCCATTATTTTTCCTAAGATCGAAGTCAAACTTATAGGCCTATAGTTATATTTTTTCTTTTTGTCACCTTTTTTGAATATGGGAGTAACGTTAGCAAACTTCCATCCTCTTGGGACATCTCCGGATATGATTGATTTTTTGAAAGTAAATTCTAATGGAAAAACAATCTTGTTTTCATTTCCTTCAAGATTCTTGGATGCTAACTGCCAGGCCCTGGTGATTCATTAACTTTGGGTTTTTCTATACAACTTTCCATTTTTTCATTTGCTATATTTACCGTAGTGAGTAAGTTTACCCAAGACTTTTCACAGGTTTTCAGTTTGGAATTCACTTTGAGGTGTTTCGTTTACGAATACCGAGCTAAAATAATTGTTTAAGATATTACACATTCCTTCATTTGAATATTCAAGTTGACCGTCAGCAGATAATAGTGGACCAATGTGATTCCTAACAACCTTTTTATCTCTAATGTAACTATAGAATTCTTTGGGATTCTCTTTGGATTTATCAGCGATGTTCATTTCGTATTGTCGTTTTCTTTTTCTTATTGTCTTTTTTAAATCTCTCTGTATTGATACATAACTTTCATAGTCATTAGATGCACCCGAGCACTTATATTTCTTATAAGCCTGTCTCTTTTTAGCAATACTTTTTTCAGTTTCTTTGTCGAGCCACTTTGGGCGAGCCTGATTTGGGGGACGTCTGTCCTTAAAAGGAATGTAAGTTTGAATCATCTTAGTGAGCGTATTTTGAAATATTTCCCACATCTGATCTACAGGTCTTTCGTTTAATTTTGCCTCCCAATCTGTAAGCTGAAGCTCCTAACGTAGTCCTATGAACTGAGCTTTACTGAAATCGGGTATTTCAGAAACACAAGTATCTATTCTAATTTTCTTTTAGGAGTTTGAATCTAACTAAGTTGTGATCGCTATTTGCAACAGATTCACCGACTTCTACATCAGTTACCATGCTTTCGCGGCTAGTGATCAATAAATTGAGTAAGTTTCCATATCTTGTGGGCTCTTTTACATGCTGAATTAAGTAATTGTCACCAAGAAAATCAATCAAGCGACTACCTATACAACCATGTTCAAGGGTCATCCAATCAATGTCAGTAAAATTGAAATCACCCATTATCAATAAATTTCGGTTGCAGAAACTAGACAGTTCTTGAAATAACAGTTTGTCGTCTGCTAATGATAAAGTCTTTGGCCCATATATTACACCTACATTCATTTTTTTGTCCATTTGTTTGGGTTAATTCAACCCACAAACTGTCATATGCATCCTGTTTCACTTTCTCTAAAACACAAGCATGAACATTGTTTTTAACGTACAATAGAACACCCCCACCTTTCTTGTGGTTTCTATCCTGATGAAAGTGTTTAAATCCCGCAATATTAAATTCAGCTTCGAACTCTGTACCATTTAACCATGTCTCAGTTATTCCTATCATATCGAGATTTTTGCTTTTGACATACGCCTGTATTTCTTGAAATTTGTTCCTAATACTACGAGCATTAAAGTACATAGTTTTAAGAAACTCGTGATTATTTCTTTTTGACACATTTTGAGTTTCAATATCATGTCTTATATTATCATTTTGTTTTTTATTTATGCCTTGCTCTATATTATTATTATTTGGTCCTTCATTGACATTCAATGCCTCATTAACATTTCTCCTATCAAAATTAACATTTCCCCCATCACGGACATCTGGTCGATTACGGTCATCCGATCTATTTTGTACATTTTGTCCCCCTACGTCACCGTGATTCACGCCGGCCTCCCGTCGTTCAGTGACATTATGTCCGGCATCCCTTTTTTAAAATTGTATTTTGTCCTCCAGTGACATTATATCCTACCGTGATATTTTTTCCTCCACTATAATTACATCCCATCGTGATCTTTTGTCTTCCACTGTCATTACATCCTATCTTGATATTTTGGCCTTCATTGACATTCTGTCCGGTATCTCTTCCTAAAATTATATTTTGTCCTTCACTGACATTATATCCTACCGTGATATTTTCTCCTCCATTTGTAACGCTGACCTATAGCACATTTTTCTAATGGTGTAAATATTTTGACAAAAGGGCTTAAGAAAAATGTGCGAAATCTTAAGGAGCACAAGCACTAATGATGGCTAAGAGTACCGATTTACAGGACCACACAAACAATAGCAACTTCTGCCATAACCCCTTTACCGCAGAGAGACGAACACCATCTCTCACCAGAGCAAGTTCATTTGGATCAAAACACAAACAGCAACAACAACACGTCTACTTGCCAGAAACTAACACAACAGTATTCATATTCTCCGTAACAAAATTATTTGAACAACAATCTTCAACTTCATGATTATATCGGTTCATATCCGGAAGACAAAACCGCATAAAGTCCTGGTGTTATTGAGGGCACGGTTGGATGGCTGTGGGGTTGAGAAGGTGAGGAAATAAATGGGGGATGTGGGATGGAAGGGCGGGATGAAGTTCAAAGAAGAAATAAACACAGCTCAGAAATAATGATGATACATAAAAGGAGAAAGAAATGAGGAAAAGAAAAGGAGAGGAAAATGAATAGGGGAGGTACTGGAAGGGGAAGAGGTGAGGAAAGAGAAATGGGGAAAGAAGAAGAAGAGGAGAAAAGGGAAAATAATGGAAAGAACAAGGATAAAGAGTAGAATCAGGACAGGTAATAAGAAAAAGAAAACGAGAACAATAAAGAGAAGAAAAAAGGAAGAAGGTGAAGACGCTAAGTATGAGGTAATCGATTAGTAAGACCAAAGTTTGGAGGAAAAGGAGGAGGAAGAAGAAGAGAAAGAGGAGATGGATGATATTAGTATTTCTTTGACAATAATCAGCGGTTCATAGGGATAGAAGTGCTGATTAAGGACAGTATCGCATCTCATAGATAGTCATGCAGGAGTAAAAGAGAGATTTTAGGTCGGTCCCAAAATGGAAGGGTAGTATAAATTGAAAAGTTGTTGTCTTTTTTTTCAAGTGAAGAATAATCTTCAAATATAAAAAATATTCAGAGAACATTGTCCATAGGAATGCCTCTATAGTTCCTATAATATCAACGGTATAAAATATATGCGATCAATACCCTAGACGGAGAGGAGAGGGACGAGGAGGAGGGAGGGGAATATTATGGTGGAAACTGGCGATAAAAAACAGAGAAATATAAAATCCCAAAGTCTCAAAGGGATTTTATAAAAGAAAAATAGCAAACGGAGAAAACTAAAATCAAAACAGTAAGTGGAACGTTAAAGTAGAGGGTACGAAAGAATTTCTTTGGCTGAATGAAACTGGTTGGTGGCAACCAGGATAAATTCGTCGAATATTGTATTTGAAGAGTAAAAGGAAATCGTTTTAACAGTTTCTTGTGGGAGAGCCCCCCCCACACACACACATTCCCTCAGGTAATTAGATCCACTTGGTGGCAGTCTGAAGAAACATGTTAAAATGGTTCATAGTGGTTGTTTAACAGTTTGGTTACAAAAGGACTTGCCTCTGGTTGAACGCTTGGCACAGTCATAATAACCAATTCTGTATCGAATGCCTCATCTCCTTTTATTCTGGCTGTCAACAGGCTATCTTACTCAATGTCGCGTGACTCCATTTCGGTAGCGACGAAGTTGAAGTGAGCTATAGAAAATTCATAGGAAAAGGTGGAGGAGGTGGATATAGTAAAGGGAAGGAAATGGGAAGGACAAAAGGAGAAACAGTAAAGATATATGAGGGAGTGGCAGGATATATGGATCGGTGGGAGGGAGGAGGAAGGGAAAAGCAAAGAGGATGGAGAATGAAGGAATGGAAATAAATAAAAAGGAGATGAGAGATAAAAGAGGGGGAGGGAAAAAGACCAAGAAAGGACGACGAGGGAGGGGGAGAAAAATATATGTACAAAAATGGAGAGTTGAGAGGAAGTGGTGTATAGATAGATTGTGGGAGTAAATGTCGGCGTAGGGTAAGATAAAGTGAAATGACTATAGGGAATATCACAAAAAAGAAAAGTACAAAAGTGACGATGATGAGTGTGGACTTCTTCAGTACCGGATGGAACTTTTTCTTTTACTGTGGCTGTCGCCAGGTTCTTTTCATCTTTGTGATAATCTTTCCTTGGTGATGGAGTAGAGTCAATCTCAATCAACTCATTCCTGTACTGGGTCGCTCTTTTGCTGTTATACCGACAGCCATAAATAACAACATAATAATAGGAGAGACTGCAGGAGACCATAAGGCTTACACTAGACAATTCAATTTCCATTACAACATTTTGTCCTCGTCCATAATGTTATATAACCTTCTCTTAAAGCAATCAATAGTTTCAGCGCTAATTACATGATTACTGAGTCTCTTCTATTCATTAAACATTCTGTTGGTAAACAAATTCTTGTCTATTTCCTTCTTTAATCTATCCGATTAAATTCCGTGGTATTCTCTCAGTAAAGGAAGGGTTAGGGACCAAGGATGATAAAAAAGAAGGAAATAGAGGAAAGAAAAAGAAACAATGATAAGCATTCGAAATGATGACCAAGATATGGTGGGGTCAAAGTTGGAGGCGGAAGCGGAGGCCGAGTTAAGGTAAATTTGTAGGCCGAGGTGGAGGTAGAAGTAGAGGTGGAACTTGAATTTAAGGGGCGGATGGATATTGAGGTGGAATTGGAGAAGATGTATGTGGGAGTGGAAGCGAGATGAAGGTAGATGTGGAAATAGAAGTGAAAGTTTAGGTGAAGGTAGAGATGGAAGTAGAGATAGAGGTAAAGGTGGAGGTGTAGGTGAAGGTGGAGATGGAGGTGGACGTGCAAGTGGAGATAGAACTGGAGAAGAATTTGGAAATAGAAGTATAGTTGTAGGTGGAGGAGGCGATAGTGGAGTTGATGAGGGTAGAAGTTGAGCTGAAACTGGAAGAGAATGTGGTAGAGTTGGTGGTTGAGGTGCTTATAGAACTTGAGGCAGAGCTAGAAGTTGAGGAAGAGAGGGTGAAGGAGGTGGAAGTGAAGGTTTATGTATGGGTGGAGGTGAAGGTGGGGATGGAGGTGAAAGTATAGGTGGAGGTGGTGGTAGAGGTGGAGGCGGAGTTGGAGGTGAGGGTGGGGGTTGAGGTGAGGATGAAGATGGAAGCGGAGCTAAAAGAAGGGGTGGGGGTGGAGGTGGAGATGGAAGTGAAGTGGAGGTGAAATCGGGAATACAGGTGGAGGTAGAGGTGGAGGTGGAAGTGGAAGTGGAGGTGGAGGTGAAGGAGAAGATGGAGGTGAGAGTGGAGGTGGAGGTTTGAGGACATAGAAGTGGAAGTGGAGGTGGAGATACGGGTGGATGTGGAGGTGGAGGTAGGGATAGTGGTGGAGATGGAGGTGTAAGTGGGGTAGGGTTAGAGGTGGAGGGAGAGTTGGAGGTGAAGGCGAAAGTGGAGGTGGAGGGCGAGGTTGAGAAGAGATTCTGTAGTTGATGGAGCTTGTGAAGAAGGCAGATGGATGTTGAAATGGAGATGGATAAAGGAATAGAGGTAGAGGTGAAGGCGAAAGTGGAGGTGGAGGGCGAGGTTGAGAAGAGATTCTGGAGTTGATGGTGTTGGTGAAGAAGGCAAGTGAATGTTGAAATGGAGATGGATAAAGGAATAGAGGTAGAGGTGAAGATGGAAATACAGTTGAAAGCAGAGGCTGGAATAGAGTTGGAAGTAGCGATGTAGATGGAGATGGATAAGAAAGTAGTGAAGTTGGTGGTGGAGGGGGCAGGTGGAAGTGGAGGTGGAGAAGGATGAGACGGGGCTGAAGGAACAGTGGTGGAAATGAATATCCAATCTAAGGAATTGACAAGACGAATCAAATGGGGAAAATATCACGATAAATACATCTCCAGGATTAATGAAATATCAAAGCTGCAAAAGGACTCCATCTCCAGTAAAGAGGAGGAAGATAAAAAGAGGAAAGAGAGCGGTGGAGGAAAAGGTGGGAAGGACGAGAAAGGAAGGAGGAAAAAGAGAGAAGGGAAAAGAAAGGAAAAAAGAGGAAAATGTACAAAAGTAAAGAGAAAGGAGGTACTGAAGAAAAAGGGAAAGAAAGAAGAAAAAGAAGGATAGAGAAAAAGGAGGAGATCTAAGAAAAGATAGATGAAGGATAAACAGGAAATAGATAAAAAGAAAAGAGAAAGTAATAAAGCGAAAGGACAGAACGGGGAACAATGGGAAAGTGGAAGAAGTAAGGAGTGCAATCAGGAAAAGAAACAAAAAAAGGGCAAAAAGCAAGAGGGAAGAAGGAAGAAGGAGGAAGGAAAAAAGAAGGAAGAAAGAAGAAGAAAAAAGGAAGAAGGAAGAAGAAAGCAGAAGGAAGAAGGAAGAGGAAAGAAGGAAGAAGGGAGAAGGATGAAGGAAGAAGGAAGAAAAAAAGAAGAAGAAAGAGGGAAGAGGGAAGAAGGAAGAGGGAAGAAGGAAGAAGGAAGAAGGGAGAAGGAAGAAGGAAGAAGGAAGAAGGAAGAAGGAAGAAGGAAGAAGGAAGAAGGAAGAAGGAAGAAGGAAGAAGGAAGAAGGAAGAAGGAAGAAGGAAGAAGGAAGAAGGAAGAAGGAAGAAGGAAGAGGTAAGAGGTAAGAGGTAAGAAGGAAAAAGAAAGAAGGAAGAAGGAAGAAGGAAGAAGGAAGAAGGAAGAAGGAAGAGGGAAGAAGGAAGAAGGAAGAAGGAAGAAGGAAGAAGGAAGAACAAGTAAGGAGAAAAGAAGAAGGAAGAAGTAAGAAGGAAGGAGGAAGGAGGGAGAAGGTAGGAAGAAGAAGGAAGGAGGCAGAAGGAAGGAGGAAGAAGGAAGGAGGAAGGAGGGGAGAAGGAGGAAGGAGGAAGGAGGAATGAGGAAGGAGGAAGGAGGAAGGAGGAAGAAGGAAAAAGGAAGGAGGAAGGAGGAAGGAGGAAGAAGGAAGAAGGAAGGAGGAAGGAGGAAGGAGGAAGGAGGAAGGAGGAAGAAGAAGGAGGAAGAAGGAAGGAGGAAGGAGGAAGGAGGGGAGAGGAAGGAGGAAGTAGGAAGGAGGAAGGAGGAAGGAGGAAGGAGTAAGAAGGAAGAAGGAAGAAGGAAGAAGGAAGAAGGAAGAAGAAAAAAGAGAAAAGAAAAAGAAGAAAGGATAATGAGGAAGGAAGAGGGAAAAAAGAAGAAGGAAGAAGGACGAAGGAAGAAGGAAGAAATAAGAAGGAAAATAAAAACAAATGTTGAAAGCAATTCAAGGGAAAACGCCCATCATCATATAAAAAGAAAGTGAAAGAAAGGAGAGTGAAGGTGAATGAAGAATGTCATAATGGAAGGTATTCAGCGATATAAATGGTGATGTTAGAGGCAAGAACAAAGAAAAGAAGGAGGGAGAAGAAGAGGGCTAGAAAGGGAAAGAAAAAGAGGATGAAAGAGTGGAAGGATAAATACACGCAAAGGGAAAATTAAAAGGGAAATGGAAATGGAAACGGTAGGGAGGAAAGGTGGAGGAAAGGGAAGAGGAAAGGGAAAGCAAAAAGGAAAGAGAAAGAGGATAGAAAGAAGAAAGGAAAGAGGGTGAAATGAAAATTAAAATGAAAATAAAAAATAAAAGGAACTAGAAAAATGCAGATGCAAATGCAAATGCAAATGCAAATGCAAATGCAATTACAAATGCAAATGCAAATACAAATGCAAATGCAAATGCAAATGCAAATGCAAATGCAAATGCAAATGCAAATGAAAACGAAAACGAAAGCGAAAACGAAAATGAAAATGAAAATGAAAATGAAAATGAAAATGAAAATCGAAAAATTAAAAAGGATGAAAAGGAAAATGAAAGGGAAAATGAAAAGGAAGGAAAATGAAAAGGAATAGGAAAACAGAAGAAATAAATGGGGAAATGAAAAGGAAAATGAATGGGGAAAGAAAAATTAAAAAGGAAGTGAAAAGGCAAAGAACAGGGGAAATGAAAAGAAAAGGTAAAGAGAAAGGGAAAGAGAGACAGAAAAAAAAGAGAAGAAAAAAAGAAGGTAAATGAAAGGTAAAAGAAGGAGGGGATTGGGGAAAGAAAGTCGAAGATTAAAGAATGATGTGATATGGTTTGACGTCACAAACTCCCTTCCATCGGAAGGCTAGGACGGTGCCCCTCACAGAGGACTTTGTAGCGTGGGATTTAATGAACTATGCCCTTGCTTCAACTTCGCCGGTGGCAGGATTCGAGCCGCCATCCCCTCGACCTTCACCGCAAGTAACGACGCCCTAACCCGCTCAGAGAGAGAGAGAGAGAGAGAGAGAGAGAGAGAGAGAGAGAGAGAGAGAGAGAGAGAGAGAGAGAGAGAGAGAGAGAGAGAGAGAGAGAGAGAGAGAGAGAGAGAAGAGAGAGAGAGAGAGAGAGAGAGAGAGAGAGAGAGAGAGAGAGAGAGAGAGAGAGAGAGAGAGAGAGAGAGAGAGAGCGAGAGAGAGAGAGAGAGAGAGAGAGAGAGAGAGAGAGAGAGAGAGAGAGAAAGAGAGAGAGAGAGAGAGAGAGAGAGAGAGAGAGAGAGAGAGCAAAATGGGTAAACGGAAGAGGAAAGAAAAATGAAGAAGAAAGGGAAAAAGGGAAAGAAGGGAAAGATAAACGGAATGGAAAAGGGAAAGAAAAGGGAATGGAAAAGGTAAATGGAAGGAGGAATAAATTGAGGATGAAACGGAAATGCAAAAAGAAGCATAATGGTATGTGAAGTGGAAAGAAGATATCTTCCTAGTGTAGGCCTTATGGTCTCCTGCAGTCTCTTTCATTTTCATGTTCTTATGTGTTCTTAAGGTGCGCGAGAATGGTAGGGGGAAGAAAAGTGAAGAGAAAATGGGAAAGTAAAAAAAAAAAAAAAAAAAAATAAATAAATAAATAAATAAATAAATAAATAAATAAATAAATAAATAAATAAATAAATAGATAAATAAATGAATAACAATAAATAAACAAATAAATAAATAAATAAATGAACAAATAAATAAATAAATACATAAATAGATAAACAAATTAATGATTATACAAACAAATAAATAAATAAATAAATAAGTAGGTAAATACATAAATAAATAAATAGATAAATAAATAAACAATAAAAAAATAAAAAAATCAATCAATCAATCAATCAATCAATCTATCAATCAATCAATCAATCAATCAATCAATCAATAAAGAGGAAAACGAATGGAAGTTGGAAGGGAGAGGAATAGACGATTGGAAAGTGGTAGTAGAAAGATGATGGAAAAGTTAAGCGAAAATGAAAGAAGAAAGTTAAGAGAAAACTGAAGGTGAAAGTGGTGGTGGAAGAGATGGAGAAAATGTAAAGGAAGTGGGAGGAGAGGGGAGAGGAGAAGGGGGAAAAGGAAAGAAGGAAAGAAGAAATAAATGAGGGAAGAAATGGGGCAAAGAATATGGTGTTGCAAAGTAAATGGCGAAAGAAAGGGAAGCGAGACAATGATATAGGGAAATTAAGTAACGTGGGAACTAAAGGGGTAAGTAACGTGGGAAAGGAAGGGGAAAAGAAAGTGGGAAGTGGAAGAGAGAAGGAGCTTAAAAGGGGAAAGGGAAGGGAAAAAAGAAGGGGAAGGAAAACTGAAGAGAAGAGGAAAGGTGAGGAGAATGGGCAGGAAAATGGGAAGGAAAAGGTAAAAATTATAAAAGGCATAGTGAGGAAATAGAAGACGGAAGGGAAACGGGAAATAAACAAAGAAGGTAAAGTAAAGAAGATGGTAGACTAACGAAGTGAAAACTAGAGGATAGTAGAAGAAATATAATGGAAAGAAAAGAATAAATCAGAATGATCAAATAAATGAACATTAAAATAAAAGTTAGAGGGAGAAGTCGAAAGAAAGAAAGAAAGAAAGAAAAAAAAGGAGGGGGGGGAATGTAACCTCCGAGGGAAGATGTAAAGGAAAAACAGAGAAATAGTAAGAAAAGCTGAAAAAACATAAAATAGCGATGCATACTGTATACAGCATATTGCACGAAGAAAAATCGGACAAAGAAGGCACGAAAAGGACGCAGCGAATTACAACTAAAAAAAAAAAAAAAAAAAAAAAAACACGGAACGAAAATAGGAATCGAATGGTTTGAGCATGGATGGGGAAGGGGTGGAAATTTGAAGGGCGAAAGAGATGAGGAAAAAAGAAAGAAAGAGAAAAGGAAGAAGAGAAGAGAGAGGAGAGGGGCAGTACGAAAAAGGGAATGAAAGAAGATAGAGAAAGGAGAGGAGAAGGATGAGAGAAAGGGTAAGGGTAAAACATAGTAGGGAGTAGATATCAATAAGGAAAAACGTAAGGGAAGTTAAGAAAAGGAAGAAGGGATGATTAAAAAAAGAAGGAAGGGAAGGGTAAGAAATGGAGGAAGAATAGAATGGTGATAAAGTCAGAGACAGGAGGAAGGTGATGAAATTAATCAAAAGGTTGAACAAGAAAGGGGGAAAGGGAGGAAAAATGAAGGGAAAGGTTGGGGTAAAACAGGAAAGTGCAGTGAAGTGAAGGAGTTAGAAAAGAGAGGGTCGTGGTAGTGAAATTAGAAAGAGCAGAAAGAATGAGATAGGACG
>NC_134804.1:21276748-21279248 GCF_046742065.1 Oratosquilla oratoria | reverse complement strand
GTTGATCATGGATACCCTATAAACTGACAAACTTAATTAACAAATTTGCGGGTGCAACATACATATCCTTGACAAATATAGAATTAGCTTTTCACTACATGGACGAGAAAATAATAGAAAATTTGATGTTACATGCAGTAGTTTCATTATCTCCAAATAGAAAAAAAAGGCCCCAGCCTTAGAGAGAAAATGTACGAAAAGAGAGTAAAAGAACTGTACCCACAACTATTGAGATAGGGCAATAAGAAAAAAGTTGGTAGTGTTTGTATCTATCACTATTAGCTCACGCACCGTGCACGTAATCCACACACATGCGAGATGGTACTCGTCTTTACCAAGACCTCCAATCTCGCTGACCTCGTATTTTCCCAATCACAAAACACCTGACTCGAGGAAACCTAACGCTTCACAACATGACGCCATTGCACCATCACCTAACAAGGAAATAACTAATGTCACTAGACAGGTCCCTTGACCCCTATTTATACCTACCCAAACTACATTATCGTAACTTCAGTATATACTCCATAACTAACCACAACCACAAATACTACTAGCCAAACCAATGTTACATAATCGCCGGCAGCGGTGGTCCAAGAGTACTACCAACGCCCACTCGAAGAAACCGTTTGCATTGCCCCATATGTAAAACTTATTGTTACATAATTGGTGGGAGACGGTATTCCTACGCCAGCCGGAAGAGACTACCTGACTAGAACCGTCGTCCTCAAACAAGCCGCCCAAGCCATGCCTACCGAAGAGCCCGTTCGAACTTTTCCATATATAAAACCTATTGTTACATAACTGGCGGCAGCGGTACTCCCACTTCCCAAAGAAGACTACTTGATTAAATCCGTCGTCTTCAGCCAAGCAGCCCAAGCCACGCCTACCTAAAAACCCACAATTTGGGTTACATAATTAGTGGTGAAATCGAAAAACATTCGATTTCAAATCACCTAGTGGCAACTTGCTACCAATTGAAGACGCACCACACTATACCCCGTAGCGTGTCTGAGCAGCCATTCACCACTTACACGACTGGAACTATCAACCCTGAGCAATGATTCCTAACAACACAAGACTTCAATCAACTCAACGTATCAAGCTTCAATCAAACCACAAGGTTTCAAGCAAGCCTAGTGCAATGATATCAAGACTTCAAACAAACGATTTCATTCAGCACCGCGCACTTACCTCCACCCACTCAAATCCCCACCTCCATCCGAGACGAGCAAGAGGTCCAGACCCAGCACGCTAAAATCAGCGGTTTCCAGCAAGAGACGCAACTATAACCAATCCCTCCCCTTCGAGACGACAATCGGACTTCTAGGAACATCTGCCGATCTTCACAGGTGGAACCTACAGTTGTAGCTATCTTAGAATTAGTGCTGAAATCAAAAGGCATTCGATTTCAACCCGTATCTTCAATCAAGCCCCGGAATCGAGGCAAGACTTCTCCCCCCCCCCGCACCTCCCAGCGAAGCGACGCATCTATACACCACACTTCCACCAACTGCTCCCCTCCCCTCCTGAGGCAACAATCTGAAAAGCAATGCAGATCACAAGCTCACAAACAATCCACTCGGTATTTAATACTATTGACCTCTCTACTTCTAGAATAATGCCAGGCGACTCAAATAAGCCGTGAGGGAACCAGCGCACCAATTTGAAGTTCAATCTGGTATCACACGACTTCATTCAAGACACATAGGACCCCCAGGTCGATGAGACTCGTCAATGCAGTATCGAGGCATCTCCACATACTCCGTCCACAACTAACCTCATACAGCCATCGTGAGTACCAAATAATGCACATCCACATATCCCCTTTTGATATTTCTAGCTCATCTCATACGGAGACGGACGAGAGCCTACTCTTCACCCCTTTTCATATCCTTGATATCCAACGAGGACCAGCGACATCGCATTACTTCAGCGAGTCCAGGGGGCATTATATTGGGCCTCGTTATTCACGTTGGCCAAGCTCACCCCTGCTTAATCACCTCAACACTGCAACCACTCCCTCCACCGCGACCCACAGTTGAAAGCAGGACTTACGCAACCACCTCCCTCACTCAACCATCATATCCCCCGCTAACCTCCACCCGAAACATCAACGGACCAAAGAAACAACCAAATCAGCAATCTGACCCCAACTTCAACCATCTCCTTGCAAGTTCCGTCAGTCACCATCTGGCAGTGATGCAAGGATTATACATCTCATTAACATATACGTAACGTATGTAAATTCCCCTGATTCACAAAGTATAATAATATTCAATTCAATAAAAAGTTACAAACAAATCAGTAAATGCACACACATTAAACATGCTCCATATACTAAGACGCAAGGTAAGTCACAGCCATTTCTTCAAATCAAAAGTATTCAACAGATTTTATATGACTTTAATTAATTATTACACAACCGTATCTTTAAATCCACATATGTCTACCAAAATTATTGTACATGTAATTGAACAACAAACTCAGACAAAGAAAC
>NC_134804.1:21264248-21271748 GCF_046742065.1 Oratosquilla oratoria | reverse complement strand
CCTCATCGACCGCATAATTGGTGGAGGGATATTTGGGGAGGGAAGGAGAAAGCTTAGAAGTCATATGGGAAGCGATGCAGGGAATCAGTCACTCACACGGAAAACAAAATTACACCGTTACTGTTTCCTCACTGTCTTGTTATTCTACCAGTGTGTTACCAAACAGGCAAATGGAATAGCTGGATTATCTTTCTTTTTTACTATGTATTATTATATAATTTCTTTTTAAGTGATGGAAATGAGACTAGACGCAACCTCAATGGTTTGATAGAGAAGACAGACATTGCCAAGGAGACTCGCAGCTCTTTTTATATTGTGACCAATTCAGTAATGAGTTTCGCTACGTTTTGACATTCTCTACATATGAGAAAAACCTCTCTACTTATTTTCAACTTCTAGCTCTTAGTTTGTTATTTGTTTTGTTGGATAAGACAAATGAGTAAGCCATTTAGACTCAGTTAGTGTGAAAGGACATTGATTTCTTTCCAAACTGGTTAACCTGTATAGATGCTTTTGAAAAACATTAAATTTGCCATTTTTGTTTCTAATATTAATCTGAATACTTCTAGGTAAACTGTGAGACCTAGGAACATAATAACAACGAATTCTTTCAGCGCTTACCATATAAGAACATAAGAATGAAGTAAACTACAAGAGACCATAAGGCTTACACTAGGCAGTTCCATGTCCATTATCACCAATCATCATCATCCATAAAGCTATCTAACCTTCTCTTAAAGCAACAGAGAGTTTCAGCACTCACTACATAGTTCCTAAGTCTATTCTATTTGTTAACCTCTCTATTGGTAAACCACTGATTGCCTATTTCATATTACCAAAGGAATGCCACTGACAAGAATAAAATGGACTGGTGGAGGCCAGAACAAAGGTAGGGTGGCACTTTTTTTTTTTTATGGAAACATTGTACAACTCTTTTGCTACCTAGTGTCACAGAGATTAATCAAATAGTCTGTCGACAGCCAGATTTCAAGTAAAAATATCACCTGGTACGGTAAGGATGGGGTCAACCGTTGTAGAGAGAGCAAGTGTATAACAAGAACGCCCATTCCAGAAGACATAATCAAGATGTATGGTAAACTCTTGAGAAAGCTGGGAAGCGAGTCCCTGAGTCTGGCAGACAGAAAAATATAGTACGATGGTAGACGCAATGGACTTTTTTAAAATGCATTTCATGATGTTTAACAAATGTCTCACATTTACCTTAAATCTTAATGCACTGTTTATGGTATCTGATATTTCATCATGAAGTTTCTTTTTAATTTGGATGAGAAAATGCTGTGATATTTTGTAGCTAGTATAGACACCCATGATAAGTAGACTCGTCAAAATATTATTGGAACATTGATGACCTCACGTTCTATTTTCACGCTTATTCGGCTGCTTTGACATTGACAAGTTGACATTTTGACAAGTGACAGCAAGCAAATGTGCCTCTATGCCCTGGGTAAGTGATTGCGAGTAATTACGTATTTTTTCTCTAGACTGTAATTTATGATAACACGTAAAAGAATACTGTAAATTAGGACGACCGTACTGCTGTTTGTCATTCCCTGTTTTTAAATGGCCTGTAATCAACAAAATTCATAGATCAAAAAGTTCATCAGCACCTGGTAATAAATCGGAAAGAAAAAGTTCTTTTGAATTAATTGAAATTTTAATTGAATAAGAAATATGAAAAAAAAACATACATACATACATATACCAAGGCTTTTTCCCCCTTCCAAGGGAGGTAGCCAAAAAGGGAAAGGCATAAAAACACTCCCACCCATTTCATCTCCAAATACACTCCACAACCCTCCCACCCTCCCTCTCATCTGAGCACCTCCTGGATGACGGGTCATCCCTGCACCCTGCCCACCGCCCTGGGTCAGAAGCAGTGTCGCAAGACACAGCACATCCACAGCAAGGCCGCTTCATTTAATCGGCGACCCCCCCTCTCCGTCCCCCCTTGCATATAAGGAGAGGACGGGGAGAAATCCCTTCGGGCTGCGTCAAAATTTACTCACACATACTACCCCACCCCCCACCCCCCGCCCATTCCTCCTCATGCAATCACATCATCATCCATATACAACCATTCTCCACTCACCTCTGTCTTCCGTCCTCTCCCTTCCTTCCTCAACAGACATTCCCCTCTTCCCCAAAGCCCCCTTCACCCCATCCATCCACCTCATCCTAGGACGTCCCCTCATGTTCACTCCCTCCACATCTGCCTTCCATACCTCTTTTACTAGTCTTTCTTCACTCATTCTTTCCATGTGTCCAAACCATCCTAATATTCTTTCATCAACCCTATCTCCCAAATCCTTTTTCACCCCTGTTCTCCTCCTCACCTCCTCATTTCTCACTCACGCCAAAGGGAAAGGTTTAGCTATTTCAGAACAAGGGCAGGTATGCATGACGGTAAATTATGTTTATTTGTGTAAGAGAGCGCCACGTGACACCGCTCCCGGCGAGGACGCGGTCACCCACTCCATGCTGGCACACCTCGGACCTGCAGAAGATGAGGCTTTTCTACGCGTAATCAATGCGTCCTGGAAGACCGGCAGGCTGCCCTGAGTCTGGAAGATGGCCACAATAGTACCGATCCCCAAACACAATGAACCCGGTGCATACCGCTCCATGAGCCTTGTCAGCAGAAAGAATGGTACTCAACAGATTGCTATGGAAACTAAGTCCGTTGCATGAGCATATCTAAGCTTATTGCAAGGGCACTCGTACGGCCCACAGCCTTGTCACCCTTCTCGCGGCAGTGAGCCCTCCATCGCCATATTCCTCGATTTGGAAAAGACCATCGAGCTAGCCATTCCTCTGGCTGTCCAAGACACTCTCGCCTGCAAAGGTGTGAGAGGCCGACTTCTCACCTGGATAAGCGACTACCTGTCACGCATATCTGCGCGCGTGCGGTTCCAAGGCCATATCTCGGATCCCAGGGTGCTGGAAAATGGTACACCAGAAGGGGGAGTCCTCAGTCAAAATAATTTCCTACGCCGATAATCTGGCACTCATGATTGCTGGAAAGCAACGATGCTACGACAGGGCACAGCACTGCCTCGACACCATCGCAGCGGAATGCGTCAAGATCGGGCTCAAAATCTTCCCTCGGAAGTCCAAAACTATGGCATTCGGTCTCGGGCAGGGAAAGGAATCCCTCGTCACTCAGGGATTCGTGCTGGACTGGGTCACACATTTCCAGTACCTGGGCGTATGGCTCGACAGGAGTCTCACCTTCAACAGGGAAATATCCCACCTCAGAGAGGGAATGACGGCCAGAACCAAAGTGATGAGGGTCATGTGCAAAAGGACACTCGGTGCCACACATCAAGTCCTACGCACGTACTACGTTTAAGGTGTGCGCTCTAACGCCGACTACGCAGCCCCGGCTCTCCTTACTGTGGCCGCGGAAAAACTCCAGTGGCTTGAGACATGCCTGAACGAAGCGGCTAGAATCATCCTGGGAGCACAACCTAGAACATACCCTCGTATCCCACTCCAACTCCGTGGTTATCCACATCAACTTTCCGAACCGGATGAGATGATTGCAACACGCGAAGTCCAAAGATAATGTCCACTTCCTCACCAATATCATTGCGCTCCTGCACAAATTACAAAGTGCTGGACGGAATATCATTATCAATTGGGTGCCCTGTCACGTCGGTGCGCATGGAAAAGACCTCGCCGATGCGACAGCAGCAGCTGCTCGCAAACGCCCCAAGGTCGACGTCTACGTCCCTCCCAGCAGGAGCCAGCTCAAACTTCGCGCTAGGGCATTAGCACGCACGCAGTGGCACCTCCAACACAGTCTGAAGTCACAGATCTCCCAGCGGGCGGGGTGGTATAAAAAGGTGAAAGCATATGAACCTCTAGTCCTTCCCCGCCCCACTCCTAGAAGGGTAGAAAAGTTGCTCTTCAGGCTGCGTCTCGAGGATCGCTGTTTCTGGCAACTTAATCTCAGAGCACCATAGAAGACCGCCGGTGCAACCACTGCCGCGCAGAAAATGCCGACCTCCTCCACTACCTGAGCGAATTGGCCCGCCACCTCTTTCCTCAGACGAGGACCACCGGCACCCCCTGAAGGTCTTGTGAGCCCCCTCTGCCGCCTCCAAAACCCCTATGAGCTCCGTTAGTTACTAGAGCGTCCGCCGCCGCTCAAACAGTTGCAGCCTCTCTTTTCCCCCATTCCTATGCTCTTCTGGCTAGTTATACTATCCCAGCTCCTATCCAAAAGGTGTGTCTTACATAAACACCACTGCACGGGCTCAAACAAAGCCCGTGGGGGTGACATATCACCCCTCCCCCCCCAAAAAAAAAATAGTGTCTCCCCACCCAACACCCTACCCGCCCACTCTCCCCTCCCACCCTAACCCACATGCTCTCCCCTCCCCCTCCCCCTCCCCACCCACCACCCCTCGAAAAAAAAAATTCCTGAAAGACTGAAGGAGGGAAGGGAGGCCACTCAAAAAAAGAAGAAAAGAGAGAAAAAAAAAACAGACTGCAAAAAACCATCACAGTAGGTTTTTCCTATTACTTTCTTTTTTCCGGCGACAATAATCTCGTCTTAATTTATTAAGAATACAGACGGCACCTGGAGTTGTTTGGTACTTCTAGAGATTATTACTAATGCTCATAATCACGTAAGTCCATCTTGTAAACGGTTACAAATGAGTCATCCATGTGCAATTTTTCTGTTATTTTTTGTACTTTTTTCCTCTATTCTCCAATCAACTCTACCCTCTTCAGATTCTCGAGTGATCACAACTCTCAGATGATAAGTTACATAGCAAAGAAAACGATAAGATATTCCATGAATGAACCTTGATTTACATCCTACCATTTTATCTATATCTGGATGTTTACACTGTTAATGATTAGTTAATTTGTAATTCATGCACTTAGTTGAATAACTGACCAAATTCAACCAGTATGTATTATACTCTACCTATATTCCACCCCTCCACAGTCACATAGCATTCTTTTATGACTGGAGACTGATGCGCACTTATATATACATACATATATATATATATATATGTATATATATATAAATATGTGTGTGTGTGTGTGTGTATGTGTACGAAATAAGCTGGAGTCCGGAAACCATAATGGTGGAAACGTAGAAAACACCAGACTCAGGAGTAGGTAATTTATATATATGTGTGTGTATATATATATGTATATGTATAAATATATACATATATATATATATATATATGTATATATGTATAAATATGTATATATATATATGTATAAATATGTATATATATATATATATATACACATATGTATGTGTGTGTGTGTGTGTGTGTGTGTGTGTGTGTGTGTGTGTGTGTGTGTGTGTGTGTGTGTGTGTGTGTGTGTGTGTGTGTGTGTGTGTGTGTGTGTGTGTGTGTGTGTGTGTGTGTGTGTGTGTGTGTGTGTGTGTGTGTGTGTGTGTGTGTGTGTGTAAAGCTGATTATCTTTAGATTCTACGGCCCTTCATTTCTCCGACCAGGCAAAAAAAAAATTAAGACCCCAACAGTACCCCAGCATCTTCCCTGGAACTAATATGCCCTCTTTTAGTGTCATCCACAAACTGCTGACTAACAAATACATTGTCCAAGTCGTTTATACACATAATGAACAATAAGGGACCCAACACTGAACACTAGGGAACTTCACTTGTAACACTACTATAATTTGATTTAAATCGTCCATGGGAACCGTCTTGTTTTGTATTACTATTTCATGTTCTAAGCCAATAAAATACTTTTCCTCCCATGCCATGGGACCATGGGACCTTGATTTTATTAAATAGTCTTTGGTTGGACATCTTGTCGAATGCCTTGCTAAAGTCAATGTATATGATAGTAAATACCCTTGTTATCTGCCGCCTTGTAGACATTAGTATAAAAGGATAAAAGATTAGTTACACACGACTTACTCTTGGTGAACCCATGATGTGAGTCACGAATCAGATTATACTTCGCTGAATGTTCCCTGATACTATTACAAAGGATTACAAAGGTAGAGCATGCCGATAGGAGACCTTTTGGTCCATATCTAGGTCGGATGCGAAAAAATCATAATAATGATAAATTAAAATATATAAAGACTAGATTAATGTATATAACAAATAATTTTTTCCAGTATTTTACGTATAACCGACACCAAATTGATTAGTCTGTAGTTGTGCAAAGAACACTGATCACCCTTTCTAAATATAGGAACAATATTTGCCTACCTCCAAGAAATAGATATGAATCCAGTGTCAACCGATTTACTACATACTTCCGTTGTTTGCTCGTAGATTTGAAACTTGCACTATTTTAGTACTCTCGGAAAGATATCGTCTGGGCTAGGAAATGTGTAGCTTTAAATCTATCTTTCTGTTACACCGCATTTCCCTTACTAACGCTGATACTAGTTAGTCTATCTTTTTCTCTCTCACTGAAGATGGAGTTGTAGTCAGGTACTATATCTAACCTATCTTTTGTAAATTCTGACAGAATTTTTTTTATAGAACGGCTCACCCATTTTTTCTTCTGTATCTATCAAGCCATCCTTGTCGGATATAATTGGGTCTATTTTTTTCCTTATTTTTATTTTTGTAGATATGAAAAAATGAGGATCTCGCTTTTCTAGCAACCTTAATTTCGTTATCACATTTTACTTTGCGCGTGTTTTTTTATATTATTATTATTATTAGTCTAACCTTTTCATTATACCTAGTCCAAAGATGTGTTTCTCCCATTTTAATTCCAGTATAAAGACCTCTTTTTATTCCTATCTCATTTTTGTATCTATCATTATCCGCCATCCACTTAGGTGTATTAGTTTCTGATCTAATTTTCCTGTTGAATATAATTTTTTATTTGTTATTCTATCGGAAGTTCATTAATTTATGCATATCTTATCACACTGATGACTGTCTCTTAATTTAATCTCGTCTTAATTGATCAAAAATACAAAATATACTCAGAGTTGCTTGCTACTTCTAGAGCATACCGATGATTATAATCACGTCCTATTTGGAAACTTATACAAATGGGGGGAGGGGTCACCCACGTATAATCTTCTTTTATTTTTAAATCCTTATTCCTGTATTTTCTGATCAATTCTACCAACTTCAGGTTCTCAAACTATTACAACTCTCAGATAATAAGTTACATAACGAAGAAAACAAAAGAATATTCAGAGAATATCAAATGTGTATCATATAATTTCATTTTGATCTGGCTTTTTATGCTGTTGTTATTACTTAATTTGTAATTCACGGACTTAGTTGGATAACTGACCAACATTTACTGTTACAAAGGATTACAAAGGCGGAGCATGCTGACAAAAGACCTTTTGGTCTATATCTAGGTCGGATGCGAGAATAAAAAATCATAATGCGAGAAAAAAATCATATATTATACCCTATCAATATCCCACTCTCCTCATTTTCCAGAGTCACGCAGCCTTCTGTCATGATTGGAGACAAGCGTGCACTAAAAAGAA
>NC_134804.1:21259248-21261748 GCF_046742065.1 Oratosquilla oratoria | reverse complement strand
TATACATATATATGTATATATATATATACATATACATATATATATATATATATATATATATATACATATATCTATCCTACCCCTCCTCTTTTTCTTCTACCTCTTCCTGATACTTTCCATGTCCCACTTCCTTTCCCTCTCCCTCACCTTCTCCATCTCTTTCTGCATCTCCCTTTCCTTCTTCCTCTCCCTTTCTTTTTCCCTCAAATAATCTTCCCTTCTCTCTCCGTCTCTCTATCTCCGTTTTCCTTCTTTCATCCATCGCCCTTCTCAATCTTCAGTCTTCAGTCTTACACACTCTTTCTGTCTGTCCTCCCGGCCCATTCTCCTCTTAACTCGACTTCCTCGTCCTCTAGGTCTCTTGTCGAGGCCCACCACCGCCTCCTCCCTCTTTGACTCTTCTTCGAGGAGGATATTTTCTCCTTCACCGTTTTCTTTCATCTCTCAGCGTTTCGTCTTCCTCCTCCCACTCCTCTTGGAGCTACTACTCCGTCCTTTGTCATTAGTTTGTTTAATTCTCTTTTTTTTTTTTCGTTCGTGCACATAACAAATCGTTATTCTTTAACATTCGATGTTTTTTTTCCCTTCTTCATTATCTTTTTTAGTTCCTGTTCTGTACTCTACACAGATACAGCCCATCTCTTTATTGTTCCTCTACCTTCGACAGACACGTGTTTAAAGTGATGTGTGAAGGTGTGAACGCGGTATTTGGTTGTCGAACACGTTGGTTAAACCCCAAATACCCCGTTCACACGTTCACACATCACTACACGTGTCTGTCGAACTGCGTTCGACGAACCGTTAGACCGTGTAAACCCGCTCTAATACCTCTACACTTCCTCCCTTTTTCATTTCATTTTATTTTTATCACATTATATTTTTATTCATATCTCTTGACTTTGTTTTTATTTTTCCAATTCTTCTCCTCTATTATTGTCTTCCTTTTTCCAATTCTTCTCCTTTTCATCTTCCTCTTCTTCCTCCTCCTCCTCCACATTCTTCTCTACCCCTTCTTTTTCCTCCTTCTTCTCTACCTCTTCCTCCTCCTCTTCCTCTTCCTTCCACAATTCTTCTTTCATCCCATAGTTTGTGCTCGTCCTGCCTCCTCTTCCTATTTATTCTTTTTTTTTCTCCTCCCTCCTAATATTTCTCCTTTCTTTCTCCTCCTTTCTCCACATCCTTCCTCCTTCATCTTCATCTTTCTTCTTTTCCTCTTTATCTATCCTCCATTCTCGTAATTTCTTCTATTTTTCTCTTCCTTTATTTTCCTCGTTTTCCTTTTATTCATCCTCTTCCTCCTCTTTCTACTGTTCATGCTGCTGATCTTTCTCCATTTCCTCCTCTCTCTTCCTCTTGTTCCTTTCTCCCCTCTTTACCCACTCTTTCCGTTCTTCTCTTTGCTATTTTTCTCTTCCTTCATTTTCCTCCTCTTCCTTTTATTCCTCCTCTTCCTCCTTCTTCTCTTTCTACTGTTCATGCTGCTGATCTTCTCCATTTCCTCTTCTTTCTTCCTCTTGTTCCCTTCTCCCCCCTTTACCCACTCTTTCCGTTCTTCTCTTTGCTGTTTTTCCTTTTCCTTCATTTTCCTCCTCTTCCTTCTTTTTCTCTTTCTACTGTTCATGCTGCTGATCTTTCTCTATTCTCTCCTTTCTCTTCCTCTTGTTCCCTTCTCCCCACTTTACCCACTCTTTCCGTTCTTTCATTTCCTTCTCTGCTCTTTCTCTTACCCCTCTCCCCCTCCCTTCTCGCCCACCCTTCTTATTCATGTCATGAGACTCATGAATGTATTCTCGCACTCAGACAGAACATTTCAATGTCGAAAGAGCCTCCCTTTCCTCCCCTCCTCCTCCTTTTCCCCTCCTCCCCTCCTCGTCCTCCTCCCCTCCTTGTCCTCCTCCCCTCCTCCTCCTCCTTCCCTTCTTTCCCCTTTTTCATCTCTTTCCCCTCTTCCCCCCAACATCTCTATCTTCTTTACCCTTCTCCTCCTCCTCCGCCTCCTTTTCCTGTTCCCTCTCCTCATCCTTCTTGATTTTCCTTCCTCTTCATAATCCTTCTCCTCCAGCTTTTTGTTTCTCTTTTCAATCCTGTTATGGGACTGCATCAGTTTGTTGCAGTCACTATTTCAGTCACTTTAGTGACAACCCATAGACTGGAGTGAAGGAATGTTCCTTTTTTGAATAGAAACTAATTCTTATACCAAATGGGGTACTAATAGCTTTCAACTTCTTCTATAACTCTTTTAGGTAATCCTTCCTAGACTCTCCCTTATACATCTGACAGTATAAGAATCTCATCGACGTGCTATTGTTTGCAAGGATAGATGCGCTGGCTTTTAATGACAAAACACAAAATTCCAGGTCCTAATCTTTCTCTCTCTCCCCCTGTAACTACTACTCGTACTTTTCTGAAACTTGTGCATTTCTCCAACATTTTCTATTTCCTCTGTTTACTAACTTGTCTTCTTACTTCTACTCCTTCTACTTTTCTTTTTCTCTTTCCT
>NC_134804.1:21244248-21254248 GCF_046742065.1 Oratosquilla oratoria | reverse complement strand
GCACTTAGGCTTACATGCACGAGTATCGGCCTATTTATTTGGAACGCCCTTTCCACTTCAGTCGCCAAATAAGTGCTCTCTCATCCTGCTCTTTCCACGCCTCTTTCCTCTCTCTTTTTTCTCCATTTCTTCCTCTCTTTTTTGTCTTAAGTGCTCTCTCATCCTGCTCTATCCACGCTTCTTTCCTCTCTCTTTTTTCTCCATTTCTTCCTCTCTTTTGTCTTAAGTGCTCTCTCATCCTGTTCTTTCCACGCCTCTTTCCTCTCCCTTTTTTCTTCATTTCTTCCTCTCTTTTTATTCTTAACCCTGCCCTCCCCCCATCGCCTCCAGTCCTCGCCCTCATTTCTTAATTTGTTTTCTCTCCCTCGACCATCCCTCTCCCCTCTTCCTTCCCACATTTCCTCCCTATTTCCTCCGCTCACCCTTCCCACTCTCCTTCCCACTCTTCCTTTTTCCTTCTCTTTCTTCCTTTTTTCCCCACTCTCCTTCCCACTCTTCCTTTTCCCTCTCTTTCTTCCTCTTTTCCCCACTCTCCTTCCCACTCTTCCTTTTCCCTCTCTTTCTTCCTCTTTTCCCCACTCTCCTTCCCACTCTTCCTTTTTCCCTCTCTTTCTTCCTCTTTTCCCCCACTCTCCTTCCCACTCTTCCTTTTTCTCTCTCTTTCTTCCTCTTTTCCCCACTCTCCTTCCCACTCTTCCTTTTTCTCTCTCTTTCTTCCTCTTTTCCCCACTCTCCTTCCCACTCTTCCTTTTTCCTTCTCTTTCTTCCTTTTTTCCCCACTCTCCTTCTCACTCTTCCTTTCTCCCTCTTTTTCTTCCTCTTTTCCCCACTCTCCTTCCAACTCCTCCTTTTTCCCTCTCCTTTTACCTTTTTTTCCCACTCTCCTTCCCACTCTTCCTTTTTCCCTCTCTTTCTTCCTCTTTTCCCCACTCTCCTTCCCACTCCTCCTTTTTCCCTCTCTTTTTTCCTTTTTTCCCCACTCTCCTTCCCTCTCTTCCTTTTTCCCTCTCTTTCTTCCTCTTTTCCCCAACCAATCCCTTACCATCTCCCTACCCTTCTCACTCTCATTTCCCTCTCTCTTCTCTCTACCTTTCCTATTTCTGCCCTTCTCTCTTCCAATCTCCCTTCTTATTCCCTTCACTGCTCTCCCTTCCCCCTCCTTCTCTTATCCACAAACTTCTATCCTTATCCTCCCATGCTACTTCCTCCTTATCCCGACCCTCCTATCATCCTTCTTCGTTTCATCTCTTCTCTTCTTATCTCTTGTCCTTTCATATCTTCTCTTATCCTTCTTCATCTCATTCCTTTCTCTTTCATCTACCTCTCATATCTTGTATTCATTTCACCCCTCTAATCCTCCCCATTTCACCTCTCCCATCTTATCCGTCTCCATTTCATTTTCCTTCTTTTTCATCTTTCCTTAATCCTCATCTCTCTCCTATCCTTACCTTATCAACCCCTTCCTTATGCTTCCACTGTCGTTCTCCTCCATCTCATCCGTCCTAATCTCATCCTTCCTCAGTCTTTCTCTTCCATTCCCCTCCTTTCCTTCTCCTGTCTTTGTCCTACCATCCTCCCCCTCTCTTCTCCCCCTTCTCCCATTACCTCCATCTTCCACCTCTCATTCTACTTCTTCCATCACCACTTTGGTTCTTCTTCAGTTTCATAATTTTCTTCTACACCCTTCTCCTATAATCTCTTCGGTCATCCATAGTTCTCCTCACCCATCATTCCCTTTACTCACCCCTTCCTTCCACTTACCCTCCCTCCCATTCATCCTCCCCCCACATTCCTTCCTTCCCCAGCCATGATGTCTCCCCCAGTTCATCCGTTCATGATGTCTCCTCCAGTTCATCCATTCCCTCATCCCTCGTACCATTCTTCTCCATCCTAGTCCATTCCCTTCCATCGCTCCTCCTCTCATCTCTCCCCTCTTCCAGCTTCCTTCCTTTACCTCCTTTCATCTTCCCCCAGCTTTGATCCTTCCTCACTTTTCATCATTGTCCCTCTCATTCTTCCTTCTTCTCACCTCTTGTACTGTACCCTCTCCAAATTTGTTCTCCCTTTCCATTCTTCTTTCTTGTTCTATTCCTCCTTCCTCTCGTCATCCTTCGTTCTTTTGTAAGCAAAACACCCTTCTCTCCCCTTCCCATTCCTTCACTTTCTTTCCTCTCTGTCCCCCTTCCCAGGAACCTTTCCTTTCATTTCCTTTTTCGTTCTTTACTTTCTTCTACCAAAATGACGGAGTTAATCTTATGTCATATTTCAGCTAAATCCTTCTTTCTTCTCGTTCACTTTGTCCTTCATTTGAACGAAGAATTCAGATAATTTTCTTTTTCGTCTTTTCCAGTTCCCCAGCCCTCACCTCCTTCCCCCTTCACTCTCCTCCCCTCCCACCTCTTCCTTTCTCATTCTCTCATTTCCCCCCTCCCCCGCCTTTCTCATTCCCTTTTCTCCTCTCTCTCCCCTTCCATTCCTATTCCTTCCCATTTTTTCCCCGCCACCTTTCTCCTTCCTTTCCTCCTTTTCATCCTCCTCCTCTTCCTTTTTCTTTCCTTCTTCTCCTCCTCGCCCCCTTCCCATTTTCTTGCCCGCCACCTTTCTCCTTCCTTTCCTCCTTTTCATCCTCCTCCTCTTCCTCTTTCTTTCCTTCTTCTCCTCCTCGCCCCCTTCCCATTTCCTTCCCCGTCACCTTTCTCCTTCCTTTCCTCCTTTTCATCCTATTCCTCTTCCTCTTTCTTTCCTTCTTCTCCTCCTCGCCCCCTTCCCATTTCCTTCCCCGCCACCTTTTTCCTTCCTTTCCTCCTTTTCATCCTCTTCCTCTTCCTCCTTCTTTCCTTCTTCTCCTCCTCGCCCCCTTCCCATTTCCTTCCTATCGCCTTTCTCCTTCCTTTCCTTCTTTACATCCTCTTCCTCTTCCTCCTTCTTCTCCTCCTCGCCCCCTTCCCCCCTCCTCTTCCCTCACCACCCATACACGTAACCCCTACCGCACTCCCATACATCTCCCCCTCCCTCCCATACCCCTTCACCCTTATGAGCTCCACCCCCTAACCTTACTTCTCCTCTCTCTAAACATCATGTTCCTCCTCTTCCCGTTCCTCCTCTTCCCGTTCCTCCTCTTCCCGTTCCTCCTCTTCCCATTCCTCCAATTCCCGTTCCTCCTCTTCCCGTTCCTCCTCTTCCCGTTCCTCCTCTTCCCGTTCCTCCTCTTCCCGTTCCTCCTCTTCCCGTTCCTCCTCTTCCCGTTCCTCCTCTTCCCGTTCCTCCTCTTCCCGTTCCTCCTCTTCCCGTTCCTCCTCTTCCCGTTCCTCCTCTTCCCGTTCCTCCTCTTCCCGTTCCTCCTCTTCCCGTTCCTCCTCATCCCGTTCCTCCTCATCCCGTTCCTCCTCTTCCCGTTCCTCCTCTTCCCGTTCCCCCTTTTCCCGTTCCTCCTCTTCCCGTTCCTCCTCTTCCCGTTCCTCCTCCTCCCGTTCCTCCTCTTCCCGTTCCTCCTCTTCCCGATCCTCCTCTTCCCGTTCCTCCTCTTCCCGTTCCTCCTCTTCCCGTTCCTCCTCTTCCCGTCCCTCCTCTTCCCGTCGCTACTCTTTCCGTTCCTCCTCTTCCTGTTCCTCCTCTTCCCGTTCCTCCTCCTCCCATTTCTCCTCTTCCCGTTCCTCCTCTTCCCGTCCCTCCTCTTCCCGTTCCTCCTCTTCCCGTTCCTCCTCTTCCCGTTCCTCCTCTTCCCATTCCTCCTCTTCCCGTCGCTCCTCTTCCCGTTCCTCCTCTTCCCGTTCCTCCTCTTCCCGTTCCTCCTCTTCCCGTTCCTCCTCTTCCCGTCCCTCCTCTTCCCGTCCCTCCTCTTCCCGTTCCTCCTCTTCCCATTCCTCCTCTTCCCGTTCCTCCTCTTCCCGTTCCTCCTCTTCCCGTCCCTCCTCTTCCCGTTCCTCCTCTTCCCGTTCCTCCTCTTCCCGTTCCCCCTCTTCCCGTTCCTCCTCTTCCCATTCCTCCTCTTCTCGTTCCTCCTCTTCCCATTCTTCCTTTTCCTTCTCCTCTCCTCCCGTTTCTCCTCTTCCCGTTCCTCCTCTTCCCGTTCCTCCTCTTCCCGTTCCTCCTCTTCCCGTTCCTCCTCTTCCCATTACTCCTCTTCTCGTTCCTCCTCTTCCCATTCCTCCTCTTCCTTCTCCTCTCTTCCCGTTTCTCCTCTTCTCCTCTTCCTCCTATATAGTCTCCTCTTCCCGTTTCTTCTCTTCTCCTCTTCATCCTCTATAGTCTCTCTCTTCTGTTTCTCTTCTTTTCTCCTCACTTGTCTTCATGTTTCCCCTTTCACCATCTCTATCTTTTCCTCCTCTTTCGTATTCCCATCTTCCTTCTGTTTCCTCTCCTCTTCCTCCACTTCCTCCGCTTCCTCCTACTCTTCCACTCCACGTTTTTCCACATCTTTTCCTTGTTCTCGTTTTTGTTGCAGAAAAAAATAATCTATTTATTTTTTTCCTTTCTTTTGCTCTTACTATTTCCTCTGGGCCATTAACATATGGCTCCTATTTTTTAACATTGTTTCATTTTTCGATTCTCTCCCTCGTTCCTTCTATCCCTCTGCCTGCACACTCTCTCTCTGCCTCTTCCTCACTGTCTGTCTGTCTGTCTGTCTGTCTGTCTGTCTGTCTGTCTGTCTGTCTGTCTGTCTGTCTGTCTGTCTGTCTGTCTGTCTGTCTGTCTGTCTGTCTGTCTGTCTGTCTGTCTGTCTGTCTGTCTGTCTGTCTGTCTGTCTGTCTGTCTGTCTGTCTGTCTGTCTGTCTGTCTGTCTGTCTTTCTGTCTGTCTGTCTGTCTGTCTGTCTGTCTGTCTGTCTGTCTGTCTTGCTGTCTGTCCGTCTGTCTGTTTTTCTGTCTGTCTGTTTCTCTCTCTCTCTCTCTCTCTCTCTCTCTCTGTCTATATGTATATACATATACATATATATATATATATATATGCATATATATATATATATATATACATATATATATACATATATATATATATATATACATATATATATACATATATATATATATATATACATATATATCGCTCACACTCTCTCTCACCTTCTCTCTCCCTCAGTTCCTCCCTTCCGCTCTTTCTCTTCCTTCTTCCCTACCCCTTTCCTCCTTTCTTTCCTATGTCACTCCCTCTCTTCGTACCTTCCTTTCATCATTTCTTTGTATTACTCCCTTCTTTACCCTTATTCTGTCTCTTTCTCTTTGTTTCTCTCTCCCTCTTTGTCTCTCTCTCCCTCTTTCTCCATCTCTCCCTCGTCCTCTCTTTCCACCTCTCACTCTCCCTCTCTTTCCTTTTTCTCTTCCTCTCCTTCTCTTCCTCTATTCCTCATTTCCTTTAACTCGACCTTCCTCCCTGTATCCCTTCCTCCCTGTATCCCTTCCTCCCTGCCCTCTTTTTTCTTTTCTTTCCTTACTCCCTCTTTCCTTCTCTTCCTACTTTCCTTCCTTCATTCCTTCTTTTCATCCCTCCTTTATATTACTTCCTCCTTTCCTATCTACTCTCAGCCGCCTGTCCCTCTTTCCCTTCGTTTCTGTATTTATTGGAATAGTTATATCTCTTATATATTTTTTTCTCTATTCCTCTCTGTACTCCCCTTTCACTACTCCCCATATATTTCTTATTTACGCTAACCCTTCTCTTATTTTTTAATGGGTCATAGCGCTTAACGTAGTTTCCATATTTCTTTCTGATACTGCACAGTTTTATAAGATGAAAGCTGGAATCGTGTTGACGAAGTCAAGGCAGATTTAACGTAGAAATGATATTACTTGTTTGTGGGACCTACCCGAAACACACACACACACATCCATACCCCAACTCACCCTAGGACACCTGATCTAACTATCCTTAAACATGATATCTCATTCCTCATACCACACAAACCCCTTCAACACAATCCCCACCTTCATTCCTCTGCTCCATCTCTTGTGCCTCACCAACTCTACCCTATGTTGTGTATGTTAAAGACTTGTCGGAGGGCTCGTCTAATACGGGAATTGGATGAAAATGAGACTAGATCTTCTGATGTTACGTGAAGCGTGGTCGGGGACTTGTAGAGTCCTTTTGAGTCATCACATGTAGCACGGTTGCTAGCGTCTTGACCTCGTGATTATGGACGCACGGGTCAGGATTCGAATCCCATGGCAGAGCTTCTATATAAAATACCCTATGTCACTCAACCCAACCCAGGTTCAAAATCCTCACCTCACTCACTTCATCCCAACCCACCCCAAATTCGCCATCCCAATTCTCTGAACTCCCTCCATACCCTATCACCTAAACCCATCCCATTATCCAACCCTACCTTTGCTCACAATCCCACCTTTGCACCCTAAATCCGTCCCTCACGCCTACTTTCTAACAGCTAATCTCACCCCATCACCCTAACCTAATCACCCAACCCCACCGCATTATCCAACTTTATCCCAACCCTCGCAGACCTAGAGCTCCCCTTAGCGTCCCACATCCACATCCTACACAACACAGTGGCACCACACCCCAGCACCCCGCCTTTGCTCACCCTGCTGTGTTTTCTTTGGAGGTATTGAATGGTGCCAACACATTCCGTTGTAATTCCCATAAATTTAACGGGAACATTTGCCCTTAAGCCCTTTGGCTCTTCACCTCTTCACATTATCTCCTCCTTCCTTAATATCCCTGATCCTCTTTCTCTTTCAGTTCTTCTTTGTCTTTCTCTTCCTCGTCCACTTCCTCTTTACCTTTCTCCTACTCTTTCTCCTCATCTTAATCTTCCTATCCTCTTCTTTGGCTCTTCACCTCTTCACATTATCTTTCACCGAGGAGTCCCGTTTTCCTCCTCCTTCCTTAATATCCCTGATCCTCTTTCTCTTTCAGTTATTCTCTCTCTTTCTCTTCCTCTTCCACTTCCTCTTTGCCTTCTCCTACTCTTCCTCTTCATCTTCCTATTCTCCTTCTCCTTTCATGTCCTTGTTCCCTTCTTTTTCCTCTGCTTTCTCTTTCAGTTCTTCTCTCTCTTTCTCTTCCTCTTTCACTTCCTCTTTGCTTTTCTCCTGCTCTTCCTCTTCATCTTCATCTTCCTATTCTCCTTCCCCTTTCATGTTCTTGTTCCCTTTTTTTCCTCTTCCTTTTCCTCTCCCTCTTCCTCCTACTCGTCCTTGCTATTTCTCAATTCCTCTACTTCCAACTCTTCATCTTCTTTCTCCTCCTCTTTCTCTTTATTTCTCTTTTTCTTTCTCTTTCTTTTTCCCTTTCTCTTTCTATTCCTTTTCCTCTTCTTCTATCTCTTCATCTTTTTTTTCTCCTCCTCTCTCTCTTTATTTCTCTTTTTCTTTCTCTTTCTCTTTCTTCTTCTTTCTCATTCTTTTTCCCTTTCTCTTTCTACTTCTTTTCCCCTCTCTCTTTATTCCTCTTCCTCTTTCTCTTTCTCGTCCTCCTCCTCCTCTTCCTTTTTCTTTTCCTCTTCTTCTTTCTCTTTCTCTTCCTCTCCCTCTTCCTCTTCTCTTCCTCTTCCTCACATTCTTCCCCTTCCATTTTTTCTTTCTTTCAACTTCTTCTTCCTCTTCTTTTCCCTCCTTTACTTCTTACCAGTTGACCTCATTCAACTCTGAGGTCTTGTGTCGGGCAAAGGACTAAATTTAGATAATTTTGACATTTAAGAACATACATTTTAACATTTCAGAATGTACGCGTAGGCATACACACACACACACACACACACACACACACACACACACACACACACACACACACACACACACACACACACACACACACACACACACACACACACACACACACACACACACACACACACACACACACACACACACACACACACACACACACACACACACACACACACACACACACACACACACCGACTCGGTTGTACAGTTGGTAGAGCGCTGAACTGGGAAGTAGAAGTGCTCCCAGTACCCAGTTCGAATCCTGCCCAGGGCCGAAATTATTTCGGTATCGCTGTGCCTCGGGTCGTTACTCTGACTCTCGTGGGGGGGGAGTTGGGTGTGTGTGTTTGTGCAAGGTCATAGCATTACCCATAGATCGGACCTACGAGCTCTGAGCTCTCTTCCGGGAGGGAAATAGCTGTCGATCACGAGTCCAACACGTGATCCAAAGACCACGTGAATACACACACACACACACACACACACACACACACACACACACACACACACACACACACACACACACACACACACACACACACACACACACACACACACACACACAGACTCGGTTGTACAGTTGGTAGAGCGCTGAACTGCGAAGTAGAAGTGCTCCCAGTACCCAGTTCGAATCCTGCCCAGGGCCGAAATTATTTCGGTATCGCTGTGCCTCGGGTCGTTACTCTGACTCTCGTGGGGGGGGAGTTGGGTGTGTGTGTTTGTGCAAGGTCATAGCATTACCCATAGATCGGACCTACGAGCTCTGAGCTCTCTTCCAGGAGGGAAATAGCTGTCGATCACGAGTCCAACACGTGATCCAAAGACCACGTGAATACACACACACACACACACACACACACACACACACACACACACACACACACACACACACACACACACACACACACACACAATCAAACATATACTCTTTTAGCAAGGGCACTAATCGAGTTAGTATAACTCATTTCTAATATTCTTTCTCGGTTGAATAAAATCTTCTGGCCCCCCAGACACAAAGGTGGTGATGTATCAATAAGCTGACGCGAAGCTAGTATGCATTCCATTGGAGAAGTTTTCGACAACACTAACATTTTCTCCTCGTTCTCCTTTGTGCTCTCCACGCGGCTGTCATCAGTCTAGGCTCACGGATATTTACTAGAATAACCCTTCTTTTCTTCTTTCAACTTTTATATCAGTTTATCCCTCTCTTCCACTTCTTACCTCTCCCTCTCTTTCCTCTCTTTCCTCTCTTCTTGGTTTCCACGCTGTCAGTCTCCGACTTTCTTTGTTCTTCCTCTCCTTTCACTTCCCTTCTGTCTTTTTACTCTTTTTTCTTGCTTTTCTCTCTTTCTACGCTTTTCCTTATTTCCTCTTACTTCCCTCACTGTAGTTCATATTTTTTCTCTTCTCTCTTTTCTTTCACTTCTCTTTTTCTACTCTCCGTTTCTCTCTTCTCTTTCTCATCTGCAATTCAGTTTCTCTTTCTTTTCTTTCTCGTACACTTATTTTTTCTCCTTTTTCTCTCCTTTTTTTTTCTCCTGTCTCTTTCTCCTCTCTCTTCCATTGCCGCCACTGACGACACCGCCGCCATTCGAGGCCTCATCCTCCTGCGGCCACCTCCACCGTCATTGCCATCTACGCCATCACCACCAACACCGACACCGCCACGACTGTACTCACCACCGCCTCCATCCCGCCGCCGTCACAGCCCCCCCCCCTCCCACCGTTGCCCAACCATCGCATCACCGCCAGTCTCCACAATCGTCACCGTCGCCACAGCCATCGCTGCCATCATCGCCGTCGCCCGCCGCCTCCGAAACCGCTTCTGCCACCGCCACCGCCACCGCCACCGCCACCGCCACCGCCACCGCCACCGCCACCGCCACCGCCACCGCCACCGCCACCGCCACCGCCACCGCCACCCGAACTGCCTTACCAGCCACCACCGACGCTAAAGCCATTACCCACGATATCCCAGCCCCCTGCCACCGCCACCACTGCCGCCACCGCCACCACTGCCGCCACCGCCGCCACCACTATCGCCCAATTCCACCACCGCCCAATGCCACCACCATAAACACCACCACCACAAGCGTCACCACCACATACGTCCTCACAACGAACGCCGCCACAACAAACGCCGCCACTACCAAAACCGTCACCACCACCAACCACCATCACCAGCAACATCTCTACCTTTACCTACAAGTTCCCTTTCCCTGCTCCCCTTTTTCATATTCCTACTTCTCAACCTTTTCCTCCTACTCCTACTCCTTATCTTCCTCCGTTTCCTTTTCCTCCTGCACCTGCACCTTC
>NC_134804.1:21224248-21239248 GCF_046742065.1 Oratosquilla oratoria | reverse complement strand
GAATTTCTAATGAGATAGTTCTTAACATTATTTTTGTTATCAAATATCACCTGAATACCATAGCTTTTAAATATTTGAGGAAGGGTGATAAAATTTTCATGATATGGAATTGCTAAAATGTACATCAATTTAAATTCGTTTACTTGAGAGGTGTTAAGATATGTTCTTCGTCTGGCTTTTTTTTTGCTCTATCCATCAAATGTTTTGGATATTTCAAATCCTGACCAATCTCATGAATATTTGTTTTACTTCATCTTCAAGATACTCAGGAGAACATACTCTAAACGCTCTCAAGGACATAGAAGAAAAAAATAGATAGCTTTGTATTTTGATGATGGTATGAATAGAAATGAATGTATGAGAGAACATTGGTTGGTTTTCTGTAGACATTAAATTTAAAATATCTACCACATCGATGAATACTTACATCTAAGAAAGACAATGTGTTGTTCTCTTCTGTCTCAAATGTGAATTTTATAGAAGGAACCAAACTATTTCACTTTAACACAAACTCATCCACAGGTTTATCATAAGGCCAAACACACAATATGTTGTCAACATATCTGTACCATGTTACATTAGATGGCAAAATATTAGGTAATAAATCTCTTTCGAAAAACTTCATTTATAAATTACTCAAAACCGGAGACAGACAGTTCCCCATACCAAAAGTTTGTTTGTAAAATTTCCCATTATACTAACACTTTGAGTCAATAACACATAGCTAGATTAAACTAATAATTGCATGAGAAGGAAGTATAAGATCACATTTCTTTAATTCTTTAAAAAAAAAACTTAACAAGTAAAAAACCGGAACTCGAGTAAAAAGACTTGTTATATCAAAACTAACCAATTTGAATTCAAAAGTGATATTATGTCCAAGTAGTTTCTTTCAAATCAACATTATCCTTAATATGTTATTTTGAAATTGTCCCAACAAGAGTACTTAAAAGAGACACTAGCCATTTTTGATAACTTATAGCTACAAGATCCAATTGAACAAGTAATGGGCCTAACTGGATTGTTGACTTTATGAGTTTTTATTAATCCATACATGTAGGGAAGTGACGGGGACACTGTAGAGAATTTTTTTATCAGTTCATTATTACCTTTTAAAATGTTCTTAAGATTTTTTAATATCACTATTTACACTATCTAAGTTTTTTTTGTTAATTTTAACATAAGTTTCTTCATCAATTAACAATATATCTATTTTCTCTAATTAATCTTTCTTGTTCATAATAACAACACAACTGCTCTTATACGCCTTCGTGATGTGTAGTTCTTTGTCATTTTTAAGGTTATTATATGCAGTAAGGATACGTTTAGGCACACTTGATGTCTTGTGCTGACAAATCACTCAATTTTTCCAAATTACAAAAACTCTTGGCATTTCCTACATAGTTCACATTTTGGTTATTAAAAGCAAATTTCAATGCATATCCAAGAGCATATTTAACATCATTACTCAAACGTTTGTCCGAAAGGTTGAGCACAAACATGGAATTGGCATCTTTGTTCTAATCACTATTATTAATTAATTGTTTCAACTTCTTATCTAACAACCAAAATGTGAACTATGTAGGAATTGCCAAGATTTTTTGTAATTGAGATTCGATGAGGCTGAGAGTCGGTGAGAATGAGAGTCAGTGAGGCTAAGAGTCAATGAGACAAGGAGTCGGTGAAACTAAGAGTCATTGAGACAGAACTTGTAAGATCGAAAGTCAATGAGATTGGGAGACCTTGTGATTAACAAGCCGGTCGGATGGCAGACCGGTTGACTGTCAGGCTGGGCTACTGAAAGGTCATATGACTCATGTCTGTTGACTGCAAGTCACCTGACTGGCAGGCCGTGTAAGTGGTTGGACGGTTGACTGATATACTGATTGACTGACATATCGTGTAATGGAAGTAAGGAGGACTGGCCGAGAGAAAGGATTGACTTAAACTGCATTCAGAAGTGAAAATATTCAAATCATACTGGAAGGTTATATGAGTCATGTCTGTTGACTGCAAGTCACCTGACTGGCAGGCCGTGTAAGTGGTTGGATGGTTGACTGGTATATTGATTGACTGACATATCGTGTAATGCAAGTAAGGAATACTGGCCGAGAGAAAGGATTGACTTAAACTGCATATATTCAGAAGTGAAAATATTCAAATCGCGAAATCGCAGATCTGATGGTCTAAAGCATTTATTACTTAACGGAAAAGGCGCAATGAATCCCCCCCCCCCAACACGGTTACTATACATAAATTTGTTTTAGTTGCATTGAGCAACTTTCATTTCCGAATGTAACACTTTTGGGGCGGTGGGAAGAAATGCTTGGTCGAAACAATTTTTCCCCTTCCTTGTTAACTTAGTTGTTTTCCGGCAGGGAGATGTTTGCATGCTGTGTATGGTGATGTTTTTAAAACAATGTAATCCATTTAAATGGTTTCGCTTCAAAGTATGCAATTATACTTTGGTCTACTTACACTTTATTGAGAACAGAAGCGTGGCGGTTGGAATATCTAAAATGATTAAATCTTACTACATGTTTTGATGAACACAATAGATACAATGATACACTATGGAGATTCTGTTTTGGAGAACGGCAGGATATTTTTCTTTCTGAGTGACTCCAACGGAAGGAAAACTGAAACTAACCTTAAAAGAATGAAGGGAAATAATTTCATCATCCTGAAATCTTAACCTCCCATTTGTCTTTTGAAAATCGACGTTTCAACCCTGTGTGACATACTCGTAGCTTCCTATTAGCTGAACCAAATATCTGGACTTCAGTCAAAAGAAAATTTGTAGGTGTGCCAAATGTGGTGGAAAAGTCTTCTTGAATGAATACGAGGAAGCTTTAATTGCAAAACCATGTTAGAATGCGTAGAATAGCTTTGTTAATTTTGATCAGATTATTGTTGATAGTGATGTTGATTATCACACACATGGTGCTCATGATAATGATGTTATTGATACTATTGATGATATTGTTGATTCACTTTTTGGACATCTTCACTCAATTGATATACTCTAGGAATTTCGTTACATTCAATGCCGGACACTTTATCTTTGACTTTACGGACGCCATCATAGAGAACGGATCAAATCTTCTGAAGGACTCTTTGGTTTCTTTGGCATAATGAATTGACTTCCTTTCATATGATGTCAGAATACAACACTTTCTTGAGCTTAGCCGATGTCAATGTCACATGTCTCCCTGACTCCATGTCTCCCTGTCTCTCTGATTCTGTCTTCCTGTCTCCCTTCTTATTGTCTCCCCTGTCCTATTTTCTTCTTGTCTCCCTGTTTTTCTATCTCTATGTTTCCCTGTCTTTCTGTCTCTCCCTTTGCCCGTGATCCTTCTTTTGTCTTCTCTCTATTTACTCTTTCTCTCACTCTTTATTTTCCCCGCTCTCACTATTTCCTTCCCCCTCTTCTCATCCCTCCCAATCCTTTCATCTCCCCTTCTACCTCAAATTCCCCAGACACTCTATCCCTCTTCGTTCTCCTTTCCGTTCCCCCTTCTCGCCTAATCCCTCCACTCCTCTTTCTTTCACTCCAATTCCATGTCACTTTTCCCTTCTCACTCTCCTTCTCACTCCTCTTTTCCTCTCCTCATATTCCCTCCTTTCCAACATTCTCCATCTCCCTCCCTATCACCCCTCCCTCCCCTCCCCCACTCCTCCTTTCCCCCTACCCTTTTCTCTTCCCTACCTACTCCCTTCCCCTCCTTTCCTACCCCCCCCTTCTCCCCTACCTTTCTTTCCCCCCTCCCCTTTCCCCCTACCTCTCCTTCCCCCTCTCTTCCCCCCTACCTCTCCTCTCCTCCTAATTCTCTCCCCCTTTCTTTTTCCCTAACCCCTCTCTTTCCCTTTCCCTACCCTCTCCCTCCCCCTCTCCCTACCTCTCCATTCCCCCCCCCTCTCTTCCTAACCCTCTCTTTTCCTTCCCCTATCTTTCCCCCCCTCACCCCCTACCTCTCTTCCCCTTCCTCCCCTACCCCTCTCCTACCCTCTCCTTTCCCCTGACCTCCCCCCCCCTACCCCTTTCCCTTCCCCCCCTAGCCCCTCTCTTCAACCCTTCCCTTTCCTCTCCTCTCCCCTTTCCCCCCCTTCTTCCCTACCCCCTTCCTTCCCTTCCCCTACCTCTCCCCCTACCCTTCCTACCCTTTCCTTCTTCCCCTAATTCTATCTTTCCCCTACCTTTCTTTTCCCTAACCCCTTTCTTTCCCTTCCCCTACCTCTCCATTCCCCCTAGCCCTCTCTTCTTCTACCTCTCCTTTCCTCCTAATTCTCTCTTTCCCCTACCTTTCTTTTTCCCTAACCCCTCTCTTTCCCTTCCCCTACCTCTCCATTCCCCCTAGCCCTCTCTTCTTCTACCTCTCCTTTCCTCCTAATTCTCTCTTTCCCCTACCTTTCTTTTTCCCTAACCCCTCTCTTTCCCTTCCCCTACCTCTCCCTTCCCCTTACCCCTCTCTTCTTCTACCTCTCTTTTCCTCCTAATTCTCTCTTTCCCCTACCTTTCTTTTTTCCTAACCTCTCTCTTTCCCCTTCCTCTTCCTTCTCCCTACCTCTCTTTTCCACTTAACTTCTCTCTTTACCTTTTTTTCCCTTCTCTTTACGTATTTTCCCCCTTACATCTCCTTCCCCCTTTCATTCCCTTTCCTTTGCATCTCTTCTCCCCTTACCTTTCCCCCTAACTCTCACTTCCCATTTCTACTCTTTACCCACTGCCTCTTTCTTGCCGTTCTCTCTTTCTTACCCTGCCCTTCCTCTTTACTAACGTCTTTTTTTATATACCATCCTCTCTTCTTTCCCATGCCTCTCATTCTAACCTGTTTTTCTCATTCTCTGCCTCTTCTCATTCAGCGCCTCTATTCACTTCTTGCCTTTCCTCATTTACGCCACCGCCGCTATTATTGCCACCACCCTCACCCCCACCCCCACCCCCCACCCTCCACGCCCCACTGACACAGCCACCAACACCACCACCAGAACTGCTGTTGCCATCGCAATTTGGGTATAACCCATTTTCTATTCTACCATAATGTAGATGATAGATTATCACAGAAACTATGACACTTCTGTCTCAAATACATATGCGCACAGCTAGTTTCCCAAAACGCCTGTTGTGCCGCAGGATGGGTCATACTTCTACACGCTTGCTGCCTTACCACGTATTCTCCGACACCACATATTCTCCTAGAACAGGTGTTCTACGACATTGAGTTTTCCCTACACCACGTGTTTCCCACAGAACATTTTTCTCCACAATACATGTTCTTACACACCATGAGCTCTCCCACAGTGTATGTTTTCCTACAACACATGTAGCCCTACAACATCTGTTCTACCACAACTCGCATTCTATCCCCCCTCATCAAAATAAAAACACCTCTTCAACTGCAACACACTGTGTAACGCCACCCCAGGTATCAGTAAACACAGTGACCTCGACAGCGGATCAGCTAAGGTGGTTCTCAATGTCCTCGCCTCTTTCCCCTACCTCCTCCTTCATACATCACCGCCCAGCACTTTTCTGTGGCTATACATTGAAATCACTGCTTATAGGCTCTATTTCATATCTCCACTACACCAATTACTTTCTAACACATCTATTGTAGGAACTTTCACCACACCAGAACAACCCCCACGTCCAACGTACTAAGCAAATTCCACTGCAATTACAGTGAACCTCCACTACCGTTAGGAACCACCACCGCACCTACAACAAGAAACTCCAAAGCACCTGAAAAGTTTAACGGCGCCTGAAAACTTTGCAACACCTAGGTGCCTTCATCACACCTACAGGAAGAAGTTACACTTCGCGCTCCTCCAAACAGAAAATTTTCGTATATTACGTCTTCAGAGCAAAAAGTACTTCTTGCACTGAAAATGTAATATACGAAAGCGCTCTGCTGCGTTAGTTTCTTTTTCCAAGTGGTCTACTTTGCATAAGTGAACACACGTACCCGTGTTCTTATTAGCATATATACGTATATATATATGTATATATGTATATATATACATATATATATATATATATATATGTTGAGACATTCTGACAGGTTGATGTAAGTGAAACTAGTCAGGAATAAACTCAAGACTAAGACTCCTGTGTTTCCTATTCCGCTTACATCATATATATATATATATATATATATATGTGTGTATATATATATACATATATATATATGTATGTATATATATATATATATGTATGTATGTATGTGTGTCATCGATCTTAGAAACCCTCACCACGCCCAACAGTCTCCATCATGAAGGACCATTACTTTTTTTTTCCCTCCTCCTCATTTCCTTACGCCCACTCCAACTACTTTCACACCTTGCCACCTCCACCTCCTGAGTAGTCAAACTTCACACCTAATTACCGAATGCTTCCACACCCTACACCAGCACCTGTCCTTTATATATCATAAACGCCATATCATCATACATCTTTGTCACGTACTCTTATCTGACTGATTCACCTTGGCATCTTTACACATAAATGAATCTTCATAGATAGCACGTGACTTCTAACACTACATTTAACTGAATCTACACCACACCTCGTTACAATTGTATTACACCTGTACCACATCTCAACATACCTCTAACATACCTAACCTAGCTACTAACACGTCTAATCTTAGATTTATTACACTTAACACCACTTCACCTGACCCACCGCATCAGTCCACCACATCACCCACATCACGCCACACGCCAACTCCACATCACATGAACTTCTTCCTAATCCACCTCCATATATCACTTCCCCTCCCGTTTTCATTCTCTGCTCCATTTCTCCCAATTGTGTTTAGTCTCGTATTCCCATTTTCTTTATCCATTCCATTTTCTTAATCAGTTAATCGTATTTGTCCGTTTCATTGTTCATCATTTTATTTGATTTTCACAATTCTATTTTTTTTTCATCTCTTTCATTTAATTTCTATAGCCACGTTTTTTTCACATCAAGGTTGATATTGCCTTTTCTATCTGTTCTTATTTTCGTGACCTCGTTTGTGTCCTATATCCTCCCAGTATTCAATTATCTTTACAATTACCATTTTCTTTACGCTTTCCATTTTCTTTACACCTCCTCTTTTTCTCTCACTTTCCCATTTTCTTATATCTACTCACTTTCTTCTTTATATTTTCCAGTTTTCTGGATTGTTCCCTATTTCCTTAACATTTAAAACAATATTATTTGCTCTTCCTCTAACAATCTATTTCTTCAATGCAGCCTTTTAAGAAAACATTTGTAGGTTTGTGACGAGGTTAGATACACTATGCTACATATACACGCGCGCACACACGCACGCACACACACACACACACACACACACACACACACACACACACACACACACACACACACACACACACACACACACACACACACACACACACACACACACACACCCACACACACACACACACACACACACACACACACACACACACACACACACACACACACACACACATATATATATAGATATGTATATATATATATATATATATATATATATATATACACACACACACACGCATAAACATACACACACACACACACACACACACACACACACACACACTCATATACATATATATATATGTATATATATATATATATATATATATATATATATATATATATATATATATATACAGTATACATACACACACACACACACACACACACACACACACACACACACACACACACACACACACACACACACACACACACACACACACACACACACACACACACACACACACACACACACACACACACACACACACACACACACAATGTTGAAATATTTTCAGTATCGCTGCGCTCCGGGTTGTTACTCCAACTCTTGTGAGCGGGGAGTTGGGTGTGTGTGTGTGTGTAAGGTCATAGTATTACCCATAGATCGGTCATACGAGCTCTGAGCTGTATCCGGGAGGTTGATAACTGTCGATGACGAGTCCAACACATGATCCAAGACCATGGTGAATCACACACACACACACACACACAAAGGCACATATCTCCCTCTCTCCTACTCGCTTACTCTTGTTTTCCTTGCCCTTTATTATCCATGTCACCCATTTTCCCTGTCCAGCCGTTATCTCCTATCACTATGTGGATTCCAACGATAGGTAGCGTCCATGAACTCAGTTACCACCTCCTTCCACCTCCACTCCTTGTTTGTTCCTCTCTTAGAGCGCTTATAATAATGTTGTACTCACACGGCACCTTTCCTGTCACCTCATATTTCCTTCGTCACCGGTTCTTACTCTATATTACATTTTCTATGATACCCTATTCCCCTTTGCCGTCGTCACTTTTTTCCCTTGCAACTTATAGTTTCCTCCTCCACCCTTAACTTGTCCAGTTGTCTATAACTCTCAGTAATTCGTAACTTTTTGCAGTTCGTTACTCCTCCCAGTTCACCAGAAATCTCTCTTTACCTCCGCAAGACTTGTCTTGTTGTCTGTAAGTCTGGCAAAATACGGTTGAGTTTCCGTCACTGAAGATGTCACATGACACTGAGTTAATAGCTCGACGGTAGTCAGAAGAGAAGACCGGTAAGGATGGGGTAACCCGTCAACTTCCCCCCCCCCTCCCCGTCCTTTCTGGTGGCCCTTCCCGTCTCCCGTCACTCTCTCGTTCCTTCACCCATTTCCTTCCATTTTCTTAACCCAACCCCTCCCACCCCTGTTCAGTTTCTTTGGCAACCCACTACAGTTCCATTACCCATTTTTCAGAAATTCGACCCCTACCTGCTCAGATTCACACTCCTCCCGTCTCCCATCACCTTCCCCCGTCACCCCGTCACTCCTTTTTTAGGGTCACCTATCCTCTAGTCCATTACCTTCCTTCCCGCTTCTCACATAACTCTTCGTTGTCCGCATGCTGTACCTCTTCGTTGTCCGCATGCTGTACCTCTTCGTTGTCTGCATGCTGTACCTCTTCGTTGTCTGCATGCTGTACCTCTTCGTTGTCCGCATGCTGTACCTCTTCGTTGTCCGCATGCTGTACCTCTTCGTTGTCCGCATGTACCTCTTCGTTGTCCGCATGCTGTACCTCCTCGTTGTCCGCATGCTGTACCTTATCGTTGGCCGCATGCTGTACCCTTCTTCGTTCCCTCCCTTACCTTGCTGCCCAACACTGTCCGGGCCGCCCGTCATACTTCGTCACCACTATGTTTTCCTATTTTACTTCGTTTTCTCATCCTACTCTGTATCATCCATTTGCTCTCCTTTTCTTACCTGCTTTCATCTTTTCCTTCTGTACCTCCTCCTCCTCACCTCCTCCTCCTATTGTTCCTGTTTCTCTTTCTCCTGTTTTTTTTTTTTAATTTTCATTACTATATCTCCTTTCTCTTCGTCTTCTACTTCTTTTCCTGTTCCTGCTCCTCCTACTGTTTTTCAACTTCTTTATGTTCCACTTCCTCTACTTATTCGTCTGCTACTTCTCAATATTCCGTTTTATATTTCTAGGTGCTAAGATAAGAGGGAGGGTGGAGGGGGTGTGGAGTGTATTTAGGGATGGAATGGGTGGGAATGATTTTTATGCCTTTTCCTTTTTAGCTACCTCCCTTGTAAGGGGGAAAAAGCCTTGGTATATGTATGTATGTATGTATTTCTATTACTTTTTCTCTATTTACGTTCCTTATATTACTTTGTTTCTACCTATACTGTTTTTCCTTGTCTCCAATCTTTCCTGCTGTTCTTATACTTATTGTTTCTAACTTCCTCCTCCCCATATTTCTGTTCCTCTACTACTATAGATACTCTATTCCTACTTGTCCTTTTCCCCCTCCTCTTTTTATTACTTTCCTATTTTTCTGTGCCAAGATGAAAGGGGGAGGAGGGGGGAGGGGAGTGGAAAATATAAAAAATGGAATGGGTGGGAGTGGTTTCTATGCCTTTTTCTTTTTGGCTACCCCCCGTGTAGGGGGAAAAAGCCTTTGGTATATGTATGTATTTATATTACTTTGTTTCTACCTATACTGTTTTTTCTTGTCTCTAATCTTTCCTGCTGTTCTTATATATTTTTTTAACTTCCTCCTCTTCATGTCCATGTTCCTCTCCTATTATACAGTAGATACTCTTACTCTACTCCTACTTTTTCATCTTCCCCCTCCTCTTTTTATTACTTTCCTATTTTTCTGTGCCAAGATGAAAGGGGGAGGAGGGGGGAGGGGAGTGGAAAATATAAAAAATGGAATGAGTGGGTGTGGTTTCTATCCCTTTTTCTTTTTGGCTACCCCCCGTGTAGGGGGAAAAAGCCTTTGGTATATGTATGTATGTATTTCTCTGTTCCTTATATTACTTTGTACCCATGCTGTCCTTTCCCTTGTCTCCTGTTTCTCCCGATACTCTTTTACTCTTTTTTATATTCTTCGTCTTAATGTTCCTATTCCTCTACTCCTATAGATACTTTTCTCCTATTTTTTTTTTCATTTTCATACAGATTTTCTCCTCTTTCTGTTCCCTATATTACTTTATTTCTACCTATACTGGTTTTTGTTGTCTCCAGTCTTTCCTGCTGTTCTTATATATTTTTTTAACTTTGTTCTCTTCATGTCCCTGTTCCTCTCCTACTATAGATACTCTACTCCTACTTTTCCATTTCTCCCCTCATCTTTTTATTATTTTTCTGTTTTTCTATTCCTTATATTACTTTGTACCCATTCTGTCCTTTCCCTTGTCTCCTGTCTCTCCTGATCCTCTTTTACTCTTTTTTTTTCATCTTCTTCGTCTTAATGTTCCTATTCCTCTACTTCTATAGATACTTTTCTCCTATCTTTTAATTTTTCCTCTTATTTTCATACAGCTTTTCTCCTCTTTCGGTTCCTTCTATTACTATGTTTCTACACATGCTGTTCTTTCTTTTGTGTTCTGTCTCCCCTCCTCTTCCTCGTTCTCCTTCACTCCCTCTCTTTTGTCTTCTGTCTCTCCTCTTCTTCCTCTTTCTCCTTCATTCCCTCTCTTTTGTCTTCTGTCTCTCCTCTTCATCCTCTTTCTCCTTCACTCCCTCTCTTTTGTCTTCTGTCTCTCCTCCTCTTCCTCTTTCTCCTTCACTCCCTCTCTTTCGTCTTCTGTCTCTCCTACCCTTCCTCTTTCTCCTTCACTCCCTCTCTTTTGTCTTCTGTCTCTCCTCCTCTTCCTCTTTCTCCTTCACTCCCTCTCTTTCGTCTTTTGTCTCTCCTCCCCTTCCTCTTTCTCCTTCCCTTCCTCTCTTTTGTCTTCTGTCTCTCCTCCTCTTCCTCTTTCTCCTTCACTCCCCCGCTTTTGTCTTCTGTCTCTCCTCCTCTTTCTCTTTCTCATTCACTCCCTCTCTTTTATCTTCTGTCTCTCCTCCCCTTCCTCTTTCTCCTTCCATCCCTCTCTTTTGTCTTCTGTCTCTCCTCCTCCTCCTCTATCTCCTTCACTCCCCCTCTTTTGTCTTCTGTCTCTCCTACTCTTCCTCTTTCTCCTTCACTCCCTCTCTTTTGTCTTCTCTCACCTCCCCTTCTTCTTTCTCCTTCCCTCCCTCTCTTTTGTCTTCTGTCTCTCCTCCCCTTCCTCTTTCTCCTTCACTCCCTCTCTTTTGTCTTTTGTCTTTCCTCCTCTTCCTCTTTCTCCTTCACTCCCTCTCTTTTGTCTTCTGTCTCTCCTCCCCTTCCTCTTTCTCCTTCACTCTCTCTCTTTTGTCTTCTGCCTCTCCTCCTCTTTCTCTTTCTCCTTCCCTCCCTCTCTTTTGTCTTCTGTCTCTCCTCTCCTTCCTCTTTCTCCTTCCCTCCCTCGCTTTTGTCTTTTGTCGCTCCTCCTCTTCCTCTTTCTACTTCACTCCCTCTCTTTTGTCTTCTGTCTCTCCTCCTCTTCCTCTTTCTCCTTCACTCACTCTCTTTTGTCTTCTGTCTCTCCTCCTCCTCCTCTTCCTCTTTCTCCTTCACTCCTTCTCTTTTGTCTTCTGTCTCTCCTCCTCTTCCTCTTTCTCCTTCACTCCCCCGCTTTTGTCTTCTGTCTCTCCTCCCCTTCCTCTTTCTCCTTCACTCACTCTCTTTTGTCTTCTGTCTCTCCTCCCCTTCCTCTTTCTCCTTCACTCCCTCTCTTTTGTCTTCTGTCTCTCCTCCCCTTTCTCGTTCTCCTTCACTCCCTCTCTTTTGTCTTCTGTCTCTCCTCCTCTTCCTTGTTCTTTAGGTCATACTCAGAACGTTGTTCTTCCTTTTTCTGTTTGTACTCCTTTCCTCCTCTTCCTCTTTCTCCTTCACTCCCTCTCTTTTGTCTTCTGTCTCTCCTCCCCTTCCTCTTTCTCCTTCACTCCCTCTCTTTTGTCTTCTGTCTCTCCTCCTCTTCCTATTTCTCTTTTCACTTGTTATTGTTTCGTTCTTCTCTTCTCCATCAATCATCGTTACCTTCTTTACCTTTTCCTTTTCTTCCGTCATAGTTTTCTTTCGTTGTTTATCTTCGTTCTTCTCCTCTTACTCCTCCCCTTATTCATATTCCTCTTCTAGTTCTTCCTCTTCTTCCTTCTATTTTTCCTTTTCTTCCGTCATAGCTCTCTTTTTTTTTCTATTCGTTCTTCTCCTCCTACTCCTCTTCTTGTTCTTCCTCTTCTTTCTTCTCTTCTTCTTTTTCTTCCGTCATAGCTCTCTTTCCTTTTTTATCTTCGTTCTTCTCCTCTTACTTTTCCTTTTATTCCTATTCCTCTTCTTGTTCTTCCTCTTCTTCCTCCTCTTATTTCTCTTACCTTTCCCTTTTTCTTCATTTTCATTCTACTCCTTTTATATTTCCTCTTGTTCTTTTCTCTCCTTCTGCTCTTCCGCTTTCTCCTCTTTTTTCTCTTCTCCTTTTTCATTTTCCTCCTCTTTCCTCTCCTCTTCCTCCTATCCTTTCTTTTTTCTTGTCCTCTCCGTTTTCTTTCTTCTCTTCTTCATCCTCTTCCTTCCTCTCCTCATCCTCCGCCTTCTCATACACCTGTTCCTTTGTCTCCTAATGCATTTCTTCATCTGCCTCCTGATTCTCCTTCGCTTCCTCTTCTTCCTTCATTTCTTTCTCGACTTACTCCGTTCTCTCATTTTTCTCCTCCTCCTCCTCTTCTTCTTCTTATTCCTCCTTCTCTCTTTTATTCTCCTCCTTCACTTCCTTCTCTTCCTCCTTTTTGTCTTTCTCCTCCTCCTTCCTTTTCCATCTCCCTTTCTTCCTCTCCTTCTACTCATTTTTCCTCTTCTTTTTCTCCTCATGCTTCCTTCTTCCTTTATCTCCCCTCCTCCTGATTCTCCTCCTTATACTCATCATGTTCCTCTACCTCCTCCTCCTCTCCTCCTCCCCCTCCTCCTCCTCCTCCTCCTCCTCCTCCTGCTCCTGCTCTTCTTCCTACGCCTCCCTCCTTCCCCCTTCCTCCTCCTTTACCTTTTTCTACACCTCTTTCTCCACTTTCTCCTTCCTCCTCTTCCTCTCTCCTGATATCTCCTACAACTCTTCCTCCTTGTTCTCCACACTCTTTCTGCATCTTCTCTTTCTCCTCTTTTCCCTTTTCCCTTTTCTTCTCCTCATTCTTGTGCCTCTTCTTCTACTTCTCTTCTTCCTTCTTCTCTTCCTCCTCCTCCTTCTCCATCATGTCCTTCACCTCCACCTTTTCCTTCTCCTCATTCTTGTGCCTCTTCTTCTACTTCTCTTCTTCCTTCTTCTCTTCCTCCTCCTCCTTCTCCATCATCTCCTTCACCTCCACCTTTCCCTTCTCCTCCTTCTTGTGCCCCTTCTTCTACTTCTCTTCTTCATTCTTCTCCTCCTCCTTCTCCTTCTCCATCATCTCCTTCACCTCCACCTTTTCCTTCTCCTCCTTCTTGTGCCCCTTCTTCTACTTCTCTTCTTCATTCTTCTCCTCCTCCTTCTCCATCATCTCTTTCACCTCCACATTTTTCTTCTCCTCACTCCCCTTCAATTTTTCTTTCAACTATTCATTCAACTATTCCTCCTTTTCCCCCTCCTACTACAACTATTCCTGCTTTTCCTACTACTGCTTCTCATCTTCTACTAGTATTCTTTCCCCTATTTATCCTCCTTTTCATCCTGTAATTCCTTTTCTTACCTTTCCTATTACTCCTTCTCCTCCTCCTCTTCCTCGCCGTCTGGGATATTGATTGGAAAGGAACTTTAGTGACATCCTAACAGACTAGTGTCACACAACATTTTAGTATATAGTATAGTTGCTGACTTATCCCTACCGAAAGAAGAATGCTGATCTCCCTTTTTCTACTGACCTTCTTTGAGTCCCTCCTTTACCATCTATATAACTTCTCGGCATTACTGCCCAAGGATAGAAGTCCTGGTTATCATCATCGAAATAAAATGAATTAATTCATAAAAAAAAACATCCTTCTCCTCAAGCTTCAACTCCATCTGCTCCTCCTATATCTTCTAATCATGTACTTGCTGCTCCTGCTGTTTTCATTCTCATCCAGCTTCTCTTTCTTCTCCTTCTCCTCCTCCTCCTCCTCCTTCTCCTCTTTCTCCTCCTTCTCCTCCTTCGCCTCCTCCTCCTCCATCTCTTCTACTTATCATCTTCTTCTTCCTAAACCCTCATCCAGTTTCTCTTCTTCTTCATCTATTCTCCTTTTCCTCCTTGTTCCTTTTCATCCTTTCTCCTCTTCCTTCTCCTTCTCCTTTTCATTTTCATCTTTCTTCCACTCTTCCTCCTCCTTCTTTCCCTCCACCATTTTTTATTTATTCTTTCCCACATCAGCTCCTTCATCGTCTACTTCATCGCTTCTTACCCCCGTTTCTTCTCCATAGTTTCTTCTTCTTCCTCCTCCTCCTCCTCCTCCTCCTCCTTCTCTTCCACCTCCTTTGCGTTCTAGAGTTCTTCTTTCTCTTCTTACTCTTCCCTCTACAGTCCAATATCCTCCTCCTGATTCTCCTTTTCCTCTTCCTCCTCTTCCTTCTTTCCCACTTGCCGCTTTCTCCGCCTCCGCCTCCGCCTCCTTTTCCTCCTCTTTATTATCTTTCACTCTC
>NC_134804.1:21186748-21189248 GCF_046742065.1 Oratosquilla oratoria | reverse complement strand
TCTGTCTTACTCTCCACCTCTACTCCTTCTCGTTCTCCTAATCCTACTCCAACACCTTTTGGCCTTCTTTCCGCCCTTACTTCCTCCTCCATTCACATCCACGCGCGCGCGCTCACGCCCGGCCCCGCCTTCACCCGCCCTCTTGATATTGTCATTAAGATTCCCCCAGAACCTTCTTTTCTGGATTTCTTGCTTCTCCTTATCACACTCCATTTGTCAAGCGTCTCCGTAATTACCTTTGCAAATGTGTCTGGCAGTTCTTGAATTTTACTTCCGAGATTTACGCTTTGATTCTCCACCTCCGTCTCGATGAGTGGAGGAGGAGGAGGAGGAGGAGGAGGAGGAGGAGGAGGAGGAGGAGGAGGAGGAGGAGGAGGAGGAGGAGGAGGAGGAGGAGGAGGAGGAGGAGGAGGAGGAGGAGGAGGAGGAGGAGGAGGAGGAGGAGGAGGAGGAGGAGGAGGAGGAGGATAAGGAATGGTGAGTTTTCGTGGGCGTGAAGTGGATGGGAGTGGAGGTACGGGATGGATGGTCGTTGGGTTAGAAGATCTTCTAGTCGGAGATGGATCAGTGAAGACTTGGAAGGAAGGATGGATGGGTGAATGGATAGCTAGCTAGCTAGAGAAAGTGATTGATGGATATATAAAGTAATCTACTCTAAGACAATATGTTGGCTTCGTTCTGTTGACTTGAAAGTGAGGATCATTTATTATTACAATACATTTTCTTTGTTGTTAGAATGAGTAACATGATGCTGCTTCGTGAGTATTTTTAGATAACTTTTGTATACTCTATTAAATTTTCATCAATCTAAAAAAAAAAAAAAATCATGTTCACTTTGTCTTGTTTCCATTAGAAAATATTAAATATTTTTATGTAATTGGAAAAAGCTAGTTTGTCTCCGTTCTAGATGTTAAAATCATTACTATCTTTATCGTTGTTTAACTCATTTGTTTATTCCTTTCTAATTGGCTTGATTTATCTGTTTACAGATTATTGCATTACTATGTCGCATATTGTGGAAATATCTAATTACATTTCAGCTGATGTTTCTCAGGATCTCTTTTTTGTGGTATTTTTTTTATTCAATTCCATTGATTTTTACCTTGTCGATCAGTTTACCCATGTTGGTCTATCACATTAACTTCCCTCTCCCTGCTCTGCTATTTGCAAATCTCCATAGTCTTTAGGTTAGTTTCTCTATGTAGGAGGTTCCTTTCGACTAAATACTGTAGCATCTCCCGGCGACACATAGACAAAATGTATACGGTGAATAGCTTTAGATGTGCTTAATCTTTTCTCCTCTCAAGGGCTTTCCCTCACCTAAAGTACATCGTCTGGTAGTTGTCAGGAATAGTAATTAATAATTGATTTTCATGCGTTGAAATTGTGGAATTACTTAATTGGAAACTAAGTTTGTGTACTCTGTGCATTTCTGTATCTGTCCCATAGATTGTGTCTGGATGTGTGTACGTCAGTTTATGGTCTTTTCGTAGACGATCACAAATACGCTAACACCTTTGAAAATGCCACATGCAAATCATACACATACACATAGGCATACACATAGATATGCGCGCACACACACACACACACACACACACACACACACACACACACACACACACACACACACACACACACACACACACACACACACACACACACACACACACACACACACACACACACACACACACACACACACACACACACACACACACACACACACACACACACACACACACACACACACACACACACACACACACACACACACACACACACACACACACACACACACACACACACACACACGCACGCACACACACACACACACTAGACACGCTTACACACACACACTTACAGACACTTACACACACACACACACACACACACACACACACACACACACACACACACATGGACACAACTCGTGGCGCAGTTGGTAGAGTTTCCGGCTGCCACTACGGCGGTCCAGGTTCAAATCCCGCTCAGGGCTGAAATAATTTCAGTATCGCTATGCTACGGGTTGTTACTCCAATTCTCGTGGGCCGGGAGTAGGGTGTGTGTGTGTGTGTAAGGCCACAACATTACCCATAGATCGGTCATATATGAGCTCTGAGCTCTCTTCTGGGAGGGAAATGGCTGTCAGTCACGAGTCCAACATGTGATCCAGCTCCATGGTGAATCACTCATACACACACATATACATGGACACACACGCACATATACACACACATAAACACACACACACACACACATAAATACACACACACACACACACACACATAAACACACACATAAACACACACACACACACACACACACACACACACACACACACACACACACACACACACACACACACACACACACACACACACACACACACACACACACACACACACACACACACACACACACACACACACACACACACACACACACAAATAATCATACAAACACCAACAATCCACATAACACATTGCAATGCTGGAAC
>NC_134804.1:21174248-21181748 GCF_046742065.1 Oratosquilla oratoria | reverse complement strand
TATATATTATATATATATATATATATATATATATATATATATATATATATCAGTCATGCTTGTAATTTCAGGTAGTTCCTCTCTCCTCCCTCTCCATTCTCCTGCTCTCAATGCCCTCCCTGTTTATTTTCACGACGCCCTTAAAACCATCCCCTTCCAACTGTTTCCTCAATTTACTCCCGTCTTAATTCCTTCCTCATTCCTTTTCCTATCCACATTCCTCTTTCCTCTAGTTCCTCAACGTCTTTATTACTCCCAATCTTTAGCAACTCCTTCTTCAGTTCCCTCTCTATCGCCTCTCTTCACTCTCCTTCCCTCTCGACTCTCTCTCTTATCGACCCCTGAGTCGTAATTTCCCCCACATTACCTTGGTCAAGGGAACTCAAGCCTCAAAAATGATTATTTCTAATACATATCTCCCAACGTAATGATTCCTCCTTTGATTTCTTTTCTCCGTGGTATATGCGTGTGTCTATGCATAGGCGTTCCCATTTTTCCAAATCATCAGTACACTACTGAAAGAAGGCGCCATTGAATCTCAACGAACGAAGCAAGTTTTGTTATTCTTTCTGGACTAAGGTGCCTTCAAGTAGACCACCCCTCAGCACTGCACCGCCATTATGGAATTTTATCACTTGTTTAGACGCTTTAAGGGGCTTCTGTATAATTCTTATCCCGTAGTCAAAGACCTTGTGCTCTTTCAAGCCTCTTGACGCTTCTGAACGCTTGCGCCCGCGCAAATTCATGTGTGCAAGAATACACGTCTAGAAAATAATACACACGTTCATACAAACATTGACACACACAATAATACATACATACGCGTATGTATACAGGCATTAGCGTTTATTGAATTTTTTATATATATTTAATACACGTCTTTCTGGCAAAAAAAAAAAAAAAAAAGATCACTCATGTGAGGACAGAACCCCATGATTAAGAGTAATGCTTAAGGATTTCTGTGGAATTGAAAATTTGTGCTACATTGCTGCGTCATTTACCAACCACATGTATTCTTTATATGTGTAAGCTGTTAAGTTGATAAACATATTCTACCCTTTAAGTGCTCACATAACACACACACACACACACACACACACACACACACACACACACACACACACACACACACACACACACACACATGGCGCTGTGGTTAGAGCTCTGGCCTGCCACTACGGAGGTCCGGGTTCGACCCTCGTCCGGGGCTGAAATAATATCAGTATCGCAGCGCTGAGGGGTGTTACTCCAACTCTCGTGGGCGGGGAGTTGGGTGTGTGTGTGTGTGTGCAAGGTCATAGCATTACCCAAAGATCGGACCTACGAGCTCTGAGCTCTCTTCCAGGAGGGAAATAGCTGTCGATCACGAGTCCAACACGTGATCCAAAGACCAAGTGAATACACACACACACATACACAATGTCTCCCTGTCTCTGTCTCTGTTTCTCTGTCTATCTGCGTATCTGTCTGTCTGTTTGTCTGTTTGTCATTCGGTTTGTTTCTCTCTCTCTCTCTCTCTCTCTCTCTCTCTCTCTCTCTATCTATCTATCTATCTATCTATCTATCTATCTATCTATCTGTCTGTCTCTCTCTGTATCAATCCTCTTTGCTCTTTCTGTCTTGTATTTTGTATTTCTCTCACTTTGACTCTCCCTCTCACGCCCAGAGTAAACCGACTTGAGAGCCACGTTCCTCTCAGACTTGAGGCTCCATATAGATCAACATCGGCTTATGGGGGGATCCATGCGAACCCGTTGTTCTAGAGATAATAGCATCGCCTGCAGTTATTACTAAGGAGTTATTGCACTGTCGTTGTTATGGAGCTGATGATGTTACCTCGTTATTGCCTGACGGATGATTCCCTCCCGCTTTTATTATCCCCATATCACTAACCATTTCTCTGGCCGAGTGCGCTTCACAGAAATGAAAGAAATAGCTTGGAGACAGTAAGAATGAGGCACAGTGCCGCTTAGTACGGAAGGGGTGAGATTGCCTATGACATGTGACGGGACGGTAGGAGTGCCCCGGAAACGAAGAGGATAAACTTGCGGAAAACAGAATAAAATAAAAAGTACCATCCGACATCATTTTGTACCAACTGGTTCTTTAACCTTTACTATGACTGCCGACAGATTATTGTATTAACTTCCATGACACTTTGTATGGAAGGGGTGAGATTGCCTGTGACAAGTGACGGGACGGGAGGAATGACCCGGAAACGAATAGGATAAACTTGCAGAAAACGGAATAAAATAAAAAGTACCATCTGTTATCCTTTTGTACCAACTGGTACTTTAACCTTTACTATGACTGCCGACAGACTATTGTATTAACTTCCATGACGCTTCCTCGATAGCGACGGGGTGAACCGATGCAATGATGTACAGTAGATGAGCATACGTATTTTCAAGATTTTTGTAAATCACCCGCGAGGTATTAATCCATTTGTCATGCCGGTGTTAGCATGGGGCTTATATACATACACAACAAGTTAATCTTAGGATGGTATAGAACGTGTTTCTTTATGGTGACAAAGGGTTTTAGAGACAGTGTAAGTTAACTTCCTTTGTTCTGGTTACTTTCTACAGGGTTTGCTCTGACGTTGCCAGATATAATTGTAGTCTTTCCTCAAGAAATTTATCTATTTCTCTAAGAAAGATACTTTTTCAATTGAACTTTATCATCTTTTGGAAAACAAGATTTGATAATAAAGTCATAGAGAGTATCAAAAGTGTTTATTTAGAAATATTTTTTTCTGCGGAAAAGAGCTTCCCACAGTAGAATAAAATTGACTGGTGTCATCAGCGGGAATGAATAATAAGGTCTCAAATTTCGTCAAAGGTGTTCTAACGTTTCGTGAAAAAACTTGACTTTGTTCTTGCCTAACGACGTCACGCAACAAAAGTCCACTCCGATTATTACAGGCTTCAATCAATATTAGTAACTTCTACTACGTCCAAGACGTCTGCCATCAGCACGCCATTGCGAACTCAAAACACACTTGCTTTGAGCAGGTCAAAATAGAATGAAGAGGTTTATCGACTCAAGGATTACTACAACGGAAATATGTTCATTTTACTGAAGCATTCACCCAATACCGACATATTAATTTAAATTTCACTGAGTTGTTAGCAGTGGGATTTGTATATCTTATGATTTTATCCCAAATGTAAAAAGGGCTTTCGTGACCAAAAGAAAAGTCGGGTTTGATTGAGAAGGAGTTGAAGTTACATTCACGAGATACAATTGTCAGTTAGCGGGATTCGTATATCTTATGATTTTATCCCAAAGGTTTTTAAAAGGCGCTTTCGTGACAGAAGGGAGAGTCGGGGTTTGGTTGAGAAGGATTTGAAGTCATATTCACGAGATACAATTGTCAGTTAGTGGGATTTGTATATCTTATGATTTTATCGCAAATATTTTAAAAAATCTATTTCGTGACAGAAAGTAGAGTCGGGGTTTGGTTGAGAAGGATTTGAAGTTACATTCATGAGATACAATCGTCAGTTAGTGGGATTTGTATATCTTATGATTTTATCCCAAAGGTTTTTAAAAAGCGCTTTCGTGACAGAAAGGAGAGTCGGGGTTTGGTTGAAAAGGATCTGAAGTTACATTCACGAGATGTAATTGTCAGTTAGCTCTGCATGTGCAGACTAGTTTGTTAACGAGAAGGGCCGGAAATTTGTCACTAGGTCTCAGTCAACATTGCAAAGGAAGTCATAGGCCCAACCTTCCTTTTAAATACATCCCATACTACCACCACCCAAACACTTGTTCAAATTAGTTTCCGAAACTGGTTTGAGCAAATCGGCTTGCATAAGTGGTACGAACTGAGTTCTTTGCCTTATGGAATGTATGTTTAATATCACATTCACTCTCTAGACGAAGTTTTGCTTACTCCACAGTCATCAATCACAACAATCGCTGACACCTATTCATCCAACTTGGTTAACTTATCAATGCAAGTTGATTGAACCGAACACGACTTCAGTGTTACCCTTAACGTTGTACTTCGGCAATAGCTAGAGATATGTCATCATTTACTAAATAGTTTCTAGGTGTACCAACTCAACAGAACCTTCCACGTTCGTCTTCATTATGTGGTCTTTTCTTGATTGAAGTCAGCTCCACAGGTGTTAACCATACATTAGGAAAACGAAATTTCCTCAAAATCTAGAGTTCCTCATTTAAATTCATGCTTCACAAGCATAACAAGGGAGAGCTCAAGATCTCAATGGATAGTCATTCGCTTATGCCACACTCGACACCACTCTTTTTACACACGCACGAACGCACACACGCAAACACGAACCTAGGTTGGCACACACACACCTATATATATAATATATATATATATATATATATATATATATATATGTATATATATATATATGTATAATATATATATGTATATATATATATATGTATATATGTATGTGTATATATATATATATATATATATACATGTATATATATATATATATATATATATATATATATATGTATGTATGTATATGCCTTCCTCCTTCCCTCATCATCTCTTCTTTCCTCCCCTCCTAATTGTCTTACTCTTCTTCCCCTCCCATCCTTGCTATACCACCGTGATTCGGGTATTCAACGCCTAAATTTTATACTTTAGATGATTTACTTACTTTAGTGGATCAGAATCACTCATAATTCTTTTATCATCAGAGATTAATCAACACTCATAGAAGAATGTTATTCACACTTAAAATCTGTTAGGCCTTTTTTTCTTTTAACCCTCTTATATCTATCCTTTACCACCTCAACAGAATCCACCTCTTTGGCACAATATCTCTAGGGATTTACACAACGAAATACACATAAATACACATGTACCCAAACATGCACACGCACACACACACACACACACACACACACACACACACACACACACACACACACACACACACACACACACACACACACACACACACACACACACACACACACACAAACACACACATATTCATCAACACATACACACACACACACACACACACACACACACACACACACACACACACACACACACACACACACACACACACACACACACACACACATACATACTCATGGACAATAGTCTGTTCTATTTTGTTTACTTCTTCTATTGAAGTGATTATTTATATTGTTATTTTACAACAAAAGATGAATATGCTTTCATAAAAGTCGTAAATATAAGTGTTAATAGCAGCTTGTACTACTCTTCCTTTTTCTCATTCTCCTCCTCCTGCTCTACCGTTTTCTCTCCTTAAACCTTTTATTCTTCCTATTCTTTTTCTTCCTCATTTTTCCCTCTTCATCATTCACCTCTTCATTTTCTTTATCCTTCTTCCCTTCTCAGCTTCACCTTTCTCTATTTTTTCCCACTTCCTCCTCCCTTTCCTCCTCCTGTTTTTCTTCCTCCTCGTTCTTCTCCTCGTTCCTCTCTTTTTTCCTCCTTCTCTTGATAATCTTCTTTCTGCACTTTGTCTTCCTCCTTCTTCTATGTCTTCTCCTACTCTTCCTTACTTTACTTAATTTCCTTCTTCTCACTTCCTTTCTCTTCAACCTCCTCTTTGTGTTCCTCAATCCATCTCCTCCTCAACCACTTTCTCATACTCTTTCTCCTTGTCCTCTTCCTCTTCTAATTCCTCCTCCTCGTCCCTCTTCTTATCTCCTTCGTCCTCCTTGTCTTCCTCCTCCTTTTCCTCTTATTTCTTCTCCTCCTCTTCCTACTCTTAGGCCCTCGAGTTTACTCTTGCATTCCCCACTTTCTCATCATTCAACTCCTCCTCTTCCTCCTCCTCCTCCTCCTCCTCATCATCATCATCATCTCCTCCTCCTCCTCCTCCTCCTCGTCCTCGTCCTCGTCCTCCTCCTCGTCCTCCTCCTCCTCCTCCTCCTCCTCCCTTACTAGGACGTATAATCAGCGTTTTGAGTCTGTCCACGTGGGGACAAAGTTTTGTACGAAATAACGTCTTGTGTGTCTCAAAGGACAAAAGAGCGGAGGAGACCAACTTTGTCCCACGGCACCTGTTTGTGATCCCGATTTCCCAGGGAGCTGGTCTAACCAAGAATTCGTTATTGTGTAGAAATTTTTACTTTGTTTTATTAATAGATTGTTTCCCTGTTAATTCTTGTGTTATTTATTTATTTATTTATTTATTTATTTATTTATTTGTTTGTTTGTTTATTAATTTATTTATTCATTTATTTATTTATCTATTTATTTACTTGTTTATTCTTTTACTCATTCATTTGTGTATCTATTTTATTTATATGTGTATTTCTTATTTATTTCTTTATTCATTTACTTATGCACTTTTTTATTTTCCATGTATTTATTTGCTTACTTGTTAAAGTGTTTGATTATTCTTCAACTTGATTACTTATCTAGTGTCTTTTGTTTATATGTTATTCCATGTAACATGTGTTTTCATTTTGTGTGTCATAAATGCACTATCCTTTTTTTTCGCTGTTGTAGCATTAATCAACTCATGTAAAGAAAAGTAAAAGAGAAACAGAGTTGTAATTTTATTTAAGAAAGGAGTGATTTACTTTCAAGGGTGTTTCGAACGTCATAGATGATAACTTGCTGGTGAAGGAGTTAATGGTGTTCATATAGGTAATCATACGTACTCGAGGTAGATGCAAGGTGTACGCCAATGGTTCAAAGGCTGGCGGAACGTCATCATGAATCCGTTGGATGTGGAATCCAAGGCAGAGTGGCCGTCCGTCGTGGTGCCTTGTACTGAGTGTTTGCGTGGGTGAGCGTGTTCATCTAGATACTCGTAGTTGGTTGTTTGTTATCTTGTATTCATGTCCCTGCGAATGGTGCCAACTTGGGACAAATGGATCCGCGTTCCTTTTATTCACGATATTTGGCGGTGACCACTAATCAGCCGTAAGCCTAGGGAAAATATCAAACAGGTAATTAAACTTTGACCTGACCTTGCGAAGGTTGCCTAGATGACCTCAACCGATTGCGTGTAAATATAAGAGGCTAAAGTCCTCTATGTACACAAATAACACGTTGGACCTTTGCCCTCTTCTAACGTTATATTTGTCTTAGTCTGTCATCACGTTTGATTTATTTTCCAGTCTATATAAATTAACATTTGTCACAACGTTTACATAAGAACATAAGGATGAAGGAGATTAGGCAGTTCCATGTCCATTACCACTTGTCATCCCCATCCATAAAGTTGTCTAACCGTTTCTTAAAACAAATGAAAGATTTAGCGCTCACTACATGGTTACTAAGTCTGTCCTATTCGTTCACCACCCTGTTCGTAAACTAATTCTTGCCTATTTCTTTCTTAAATCTAAATTTGTCCAGTTCAAATCCATTACTGCGAGTCCTGCCCTGTTGTCTTAATATGATGACCTTGTTTGCGTCACCCTTGTTAAGGCCTTTGATCCACTTAAATACCTCTATTAGATCACTATATATTATGTATGCATACAAATAAAACACATATTTCCTCATTAAAA
>NC_134804.1:21169052-21171552 GCF_046742065.1 Oratosquilla oratoria | reverse complement strand
ACCCATACACTCATTCAAACATCCAATCATCCAATCATCCTACCATCCACCAATTCATCCATCCACTTATCCACTCATCCATCCACCCACCCATACATTCATTCAAACATCCAGTTATTCAATCATCCTACCATCCACCCATTCATCCATCCACCTATCCATTCATCCATCCATCCTCCCATACACTCATTCAAACATCCAATCATCCTACCATCCACCCATTCATCCATCCACCTATCCATTCATCCATCCATCCACCCATGCACTCATTCAAACATCCAATCATCCTACCATCCACCCATTTATCCATCCACCTATCCACTCATCCATCCATCCACCCATACACACATTCAAACATCCAATCATCCAATCATCCTACCATCCACCCATTCATCCATCCACCTATACACTCATCCATCCATCCACCCATACACTCATTCAAACATCCAATCATCCAATCATCCTACCATCCACCAATTCATCCATCCACCTATCCACTCATCCATCCATCCACCCATACACTCATTCAAACATCCAATCATCCAATCATCCTACCATCCACCCATCCACCTATCTCATCTATCCATCCACCCATACACTCATTCAAACATCCAATCATCCTACCATCCACCTATTCTTCCATCCGCTTATGCACTCATCCATCCATCCACCCATACACTCACTCAAACATCCAATCATCCAATCATCCTACCATCCACCTATTCATCCATCCGCCTATCCACTCATCTATCCATCCACCCATACACTCATGTAAACATCCAATCATCCAATCACCCTACCATCTACCCATTCATCCATCCACCTATCCACTCATCCATCCATCCACCCATACACTCATTCAAACATCCAATTATAAATTCATCCTACCATCCACCCATTCATCCATCCATTCCTTCAACCATCCACTCACCCAATTATCCGCCCATCCACTTCTTCACACATACACTCATCCACCATTCCACCCGCTATCCAACAAACAACTCATCCATCCCTCGTCATAAGATGTATGTCAGTCGTCGCACTAATGCGCTTTCGTTTAGCAATTCCTTTATCGATACCATTAGGAATTTCAAATCATCGAAAATTTACATTATTCGATTTTTTTTTCTCGAAATCTAGTAAATCCTAACTACCAGTTGTTTGCTGTATTCTCATATATTTGAAAATATATTTATTTCTAAAATTGGATATTTCTGAATTCTAGTGATTTTTTTTTTTTTTTTTTTTTTTTTTTTCAAAAATTTGTTCGAATACGGAGATTCAAAACATGTTATCAAGTATCAGTGTCCATCGGCCATCATCATTAATTGTGAATTTGTCCTCGACATCACAATCAGTCCATTCCTGCCATTCATAACTCCATTGACCACAATAGGTAAATTAGCCCCAATAACAAGTCACAGTTGCTGCACTATCCGTGGTCCATAACAGTTGCCTCAACCGTTCCAGTAACCGTTCGTGGTCATACCCGCTATCGTATAACGGTTATAACCGTTCCCCACGACCCTCACAACAACGGTCAGTTGCCTCAATAACAACGAGAGTGCCAATGAAGAAGACTATACAAGTTTTCTATTTATGTTAGGCCTCCCTGATTTAATACACGATGCAATCGAATAGCTAAACGTAACCCATGGTAAGGATTAAATTAATTAGGATAAATTCGCGATTAGGGGATGATTTGATTTTTTTTCAGTTAATGTTCATAACGGACGCGCAAAAACATAATCTGATTGGAGGAGATTATAATATTAACGACATTTGTGACTCGTGAATCAAAATGCATACAGCTTACGTTGTTTTGATAGCAACGAGGGGTTTTTGATCTCCAATTTGCTTTTAATTTCATGCATACACACAAATTAGATTGAGTTTTGATGAAGTGTAGAATGCCTTTAATTTGTTACTTCGGAAAAAATATATAGCTTTGGTGCAAGTAAACACGGGCAGGTACAGGTTCACTGGTTTCCATGGGAGTGGATGCACGCATGCATACAAACACATACGCAAGTATATAGACGTACAAGTGCACGCAAGTATACACACAAAAGCATAACGGTACGCAGGTATAAACGTATAAATATACACTCAAGTTCTACGGTACTAGCACAAACTCTAGTACACACACACACACACACACACACACACACACACACACACACACACACACTCACACACACACACACACACACACACACACACACACACACACACACACACACACACACACACACACACACACACACACACACACACACACACACACACACACACACACACACACACACACACACACACACACACACACACACACACACACACACACACACACACACACACACACACACACGCACGCACTAGGTAAATACAACTAGGTAAATACACACATAGACTCCAGTGTTCACACATTCACAGAAATACACCCAAGCACACTCCGAAGGACACGCGCATACATGAAAACGTGCACACGTATTTAAGC
>NC_134804.1:21149052-21154052 GCF_046742065.1 Oratosquilla oratoria | reverse complement strand
ACTTTGGTGATATGGTCGAAGTGGAGGCACATAGAGGAAGAGAGGAAGAGAAGGTTTCCAGGAGAAAGGAAGCGCGTACGGGAAGAGGAAATGTGGAAGGACGTCTTTCGAAGTTTGGAGGTATGAGAAGACAAGAGGCAGAAAGTTAGTAGATATGTTAGGAAACTTGTACACAGAAGAGGTTGAGTGACGAAGGAAGAGGAGAAAATCAACTAAATATTTGGTAGCGCCCTTAGGATCAGATCATTCACTGACAAACAAATAGAACTGCGACTACGGGACAAAACATTTATAAAAAAAAAAAAAAAAAAGAGATTGGGAGAAAGTGAGAAGGAAAGAGAAAGTGATAAGGAGGTCAGAGTGAGAATGTGAGAGGCGAAGCGAAAGTAAAAGAAAAGAGAAAGAGAGAAGAAGAACAGAAGATAGATGAGAGAAAGAGGTGAAAGAACACACACACACAAAAGATAAAGAAAAACATAAGTAAGGAAAAGAGGATGAGAAGGAAAATAAATGGAAGATAGTAAAAAGAGGAGAGAGAAAGAAAGCGGAGACAGAGAGATACAGAGGAAAAGATAAAGATAGAGAAATAGATATAAAGCGACCGAAGTAGAGCAAGCAAGAATAACATCTGAGGTACTTAGGGCAAACTGCGTATGTCAACCAGTTCCCACCAAAGTACTCACACGGTCGTACAAAACGTGCTGTGTGTCTGTCAACTAGGCTATATACACAAAATGCGCTTTGGCACCCTGTACACATACGCTCGGGCGGTCGCGCCATTGTCCTCCATAAAGTATATTGTGGAGGAGAGGAAGCATATCACCACACACCTATCGAGGAAGCTCTTTCCACGGTAGACGGTGAGGAGATATGTACCTGAAGATATCTCCGTTGTGTTTGTAGTGGAAATAACATTGGCGATTGTGGTTGTTGTTTGTATAGTTATGATGAAGGCAGGAACAGTTGAAGAGGTCATGATGGTGCCTGAATATACTTGGTGGGTTTTCATTTCTGTAAGGAATTGATTACCAACCCCGTCCCACCAATCAATTTCGGAGCTCCTCTATAACCCTCTCCTAGCCCAAAGAACCACTGCGTTGGAGATGTCTTCTAAAAAATATTTCGAGGGAAAGTGTTTTAGGAGAATGATACTCGACGTAAGAGAGCGACACTATCGTAACAATGTAAGAATGACACTAATGTTGCTTAACCTTACTGGGAATTTAACTAGAAAGTACTGCATATATATGAAAAAGACATGAGATTTTATTTATATATGTATGTGAATATGAGTGTGTACATGATAGTTGCATGCCTCTGTGTATATTTGTGCGTGTGTGTGTGTGGGCACGTTCAATGTTTGCGTGGATGTGGCAAAACAGTTGGTACTGGAAATTCGGTCAGATATGGCAGTGGAGGGGATGTGGCAAAGATGTGGCAGAAGGCAACAATGAAGTTTCCTAAACAAAGGGGAAGAGAGAAAGGAGGTGGAGACTATTATCAATATTTCTACGATGATATTCGGGGTAACAGGGGTTACTAAAAATTCTGGAAATGATAATGGCTGTTGTCTATTGTGTTTTGTATCGTTAGAATTACTATGATGAATGTTATCAAGCCTTAGCCTATTGTAATCATTTTGTTATTCCCAAAAGATTTATAAAAGCCCTTCAAACTTTGAGTAAAGACGATAACATTGTAATCACCCACGCCGACAAAGGCGACAGAGTGATTATTTTGAATAAAGTTGACTATCTGGACAAAATGTCCGATCTTTTGAATGATGAGTCAACTTACAAAAGACAACCGGTCGGCAACGCAGATAAAAAATCAGCAAAATTCAACACAGAAGCGAGAAGAATCCTACGCAAGTCAACCAGGGGGGAAATGTTATTACAGTTACTAGAAAAAGCTCCAGATTCCCCCATAATGCTCTGTCTACCTAAAAGGCATAAAGTAAACGTCTCCATGAGACCCATAACTTCAGGAATTGGAAGCGCTCCTCATAGGTTAGCAAAATGTCTAGCAGAGCCCCTAAGGGCAAAATGTCTAGCATAACCCCTACCCAACGCGATCAGTTCCATTACGGGGCCCATTTAAGGAATTCCCCCGAAATGATCCCAACACTTAAGAATCTTAATGTCAGATATAAAAAGTTGGCAAGCTTCGATGTAACAGCATTATTTTCGAACGTTTCTATTAATGATGCCCTGGAGGCGTTGAAGAAAATGACTACAGGTATCGATGATCTGATTATAAAGCAGCAAGTCCCCTGAAGTAGACCAAGATGGTCGCAACGTTAGGTCAATAAACTCTATTCCCAACACATCATCGTTTGCCCTTCCCCACCCAATTCTCTTACATATATATATATATATATATATATATATACATATATATATATATTATATGTATATATATATATATATATATATATATATATATATATATATATATGTATGCATGTATGAATATATATATATATATATATATATATATATATATATATACGCACACATACACACACGCACATACACACACATGCGGATTCCAATCATTTGAGTTAATGCATGCAATAAACTTCCTACAGAGGCAGTGCAATGTAGTTCAGTTCGAAGCTTTAAGAATCATTTATATAAGCACCTAAGCAAGATGCTGTAATGAATGTCATTTATGTTATATCATTTGTTTATTTGTTTTGTTATCACTTGTCTGTTTACTATTATTTGCTTGATTCTTATTTGTTATTTGTTATATGTGAATTTATTATCATTTGCTGTTTACCTGTTTGTTTATTATTTAACTATACTTTTGCATTTGTTTTATTTATTTATTATTGTTTACTTTATTATAGTTTTTATTTATTTATTTATTTATTTATTTATCTATTTATTTATCTATGTATTTATTTAATTATTTATTTATTTATCTTTATTTATTCATTTATCTATTTATTCATTTATTTATTCATTTATTCATTTATTTATTTATTTATTCATTTGTCTATAAATTTATTTATTTATTCATTTATTTATTTATTTTTTGTTTATTTATCATCATAATTCTTTTTCGCATCCGACCTTGATATGGATCAAGTGGTCTCCTTCGGCGTGATCCGCCTTTGTAATCCTTTGTAATCCTTCGTATAGAGGTTGCTCCTTAACAGCATAAAAGTGCCCTTCACTAGACAGAATAAAATCCATAAAGAACATATCAGTATTGAGACATACGGCATAGTGTAAAAAATATATCCTGGTTGTCGCAACATAGAAACTGAAATGTATACTCTAGACAGGAATAGTTGGGATTCAGGAAGCGCATGATCAATAGGAATTGGAGTTGCGAAGGTGCAGAGGGAAAGGCTGTTACACTAGTTTCATGACAGCAGGTTGCATGCAAACTTAATGAAGCGTACCTGTGGGTTAATTGTAGTAAATTTACTGTGTTGTTTTAAGTGTAGACGAGTGGCAAACAGTCAGAAAAGAGAGAAGAAAAGGATAGAAAGGCAGAAAAATATAAAGAAAGGAGGAAAAAAAGATGGACAGACATATACAAAGACTAAGAGACACATTGACAAAAAAATATTGACTAATGCAATTAAGGGAATGACACACAGAAAGACGCACAGACACACACAAACAGGTTTAGATACACAGCTATAGACAAACACAGATAAAGGGAGACACAAGTATACACATATATACACACACACCGTCTCATAGCGACAGACGAAAACACCGGGCACAAAAACACAAGCTTACACACAAACGAGTGCTCGCACACACACGTATACACACACACACACACACACACACACACACACACACACACACACACACACACACACACACACACACACACACACACACACACACACACACACACACACACACACACACACACACACACACACACACACACACACACACACACACACACACACACACACACACACACATACACACACACACAAAACACACATTCTAACACGGCATACGCCCCCACCCGCGTGCACCTGCACACACGTGCTTGCAAAGGCACACACGTGTACATTCCTACAAATGTACACATGCAGACAATAAAAAAATAATAGTAGATAAATAAATATATAAAAAAAACAGCCGCGTGCATAGAACAAAGTCTAAAGTCGGGGAGGGATTATTTTCCCTATTACTCACTAGGGTCGATAGAGATTTCGAAATCCCGAAGACACCACATCGATGGGAAACGGCGGAGTGGTAGCGAAGGAGCGGAGGTTGGGACTTGGATTGTGAAAGCGTGCCCTAGTGTGGTAGAGGAAGACTTACAGCCAAGGTTCAGTTGAAGGGAGCCATGTACACGTTTACAATGTTGCAGAATTGAGGCGTGGAATGGGATGGGGGGGAGGGGTAGGTCTTACTGGGTCTGTCAGGGACCAAAGCTCCTCGTCTTAGGAGCCGGTACCGGCAATGCAAGCGTCCGTGTTGAGACTTGTCGCGGGACAATAGGGTCGTTTAAGTTCCGGGGGTAAGGAGTGGTGATGGAAGAGGAAGTGACATTGTTCAAGGGTGAGAAGCGGAATTGGGGAGACGTAAGATTTTATTTTTTAGAGGGTAGTGAGAGGGGAGAGGAGGATGAAGGATAGGAAAGTGTAGAAGTGGAGGAAAGGTCTACAGATGAGGGAAAGAAAGTTTGGGGAAAGAGGAAAAGGGGTTAAGCGAAGGAGAAAAATAAGAAGAGGAGGAAGTAGAAGACTGAGAAGAATGAGGAAGAAGTAGTAAAAGGAAGATAGCATGGAATGAAAAAGAAGAAAAAGAAAAAATGTGGGATGGGTTAAGAGGAAGAATGGAAGGAGGAGGAGGAATAGATACGAGCTAGGAGTAGGAGAGGGAAAGAAGAAAGGAGGGAAGGAAAGAAGAATGAAGTGGATACCGAAAAAGTAAGGAGGAAGGGGAAACTGAGTTTTGTTATACAGTACATCTGCATCACATTATAGAGGGCTAATGTGTAGGGACAGATGA
>NC_134804.1:21114052-21124052 GCF_046742065.1 Oratosquilla oratoria | reverse complement strand
GCAGAGGAGGTGGCCTCAGGTACCGCGGCGGCCTTTGTATTCTTCATCGAGGTAATGGGCGACCTGTTGCTTGTCATCTGCACTACTGCTGACAGACCAACCAACTTTCTAATCCTCGATACTACTATTCCATTTCCTCGTTGCCTTTCTCTCGTCATCATCATCATATTTTTTCTTCTACCTCCTCGTCCTCCTCCTCTTCCTTGTTTTTCTTTTGTTCTTTCTATTCTCCCTCCTTCTATTCTTTCTCATCTTCCTTCTGTTCTTCATGCTTCCCCTCTGTCAGTCCTTTCTCTTCTTTCTCTTTTGTCTCTTCTCTCTTCTCTCCTACTCTTTCACCTATTCCTTCTCCTTCTCTTTCTCCCATTCTCCTTTATTCTCTTCCCCTTCCTCTAACCGTTACTCTTGATCACATCTTTTCTTCTTTCTCTTCCTTTTACTCTCACTCTCCTATTTCTTTTTTCCTTCCCTCTTCAGCTTCCTCTTTCACTTCTTCCATTCTGTCTCCTACTTCCTTTTCCTTTCCCCTTTCCTTTCCCCTTGTCACTATCTTTCTCTCCCTCTTCTCGTCTTTCTTTTCCTATTTCCTTTCCTTTTCCATTTCTTCTTCCATCTGCTCCTCCTTCTGTACATGCTCTTTCTGCACCTCATCCTTCTCCTTCTTACTCCTCCCCTGTCCCTCCTCCAACACCTACACAGACACCTCCAGCCTCAATCAACTCCAACTTCATCTCCTACTCCAACTTTACCTCCTCTTCTTCCTTCTCCTCCCCCCATCCCCCCACTCTGCTGCGTGTCCGTTCGTTCCTTGATGACCCTGCCGGCGGGTGGGCGTTTTCATGAATAGGTAGACTGGAACCAGAGGGGCATCTGAGAGGGTCAGTTGCTGGAGAGAACGACGAAGAGAGGAAAGGGTTGGCCTCCTCGGAGGCGCAATAATCGAAGTGAGGGAGAAGGTTCTCGCAAAGGGAGGGAGATGAGACTTCTCAGAGCAGGAGTGAAGGTTTATTTTTGAGTTGCTGGAGAGAACGACGAAGAGAGGGAAGGGTTGGCCTCCTCGGAGGTGCAATAATCGAAGTGAGGGAGAAGGTTCTCGCAAAGGGGAGGGAGATAAGACTTCTCAGAGCAGGAGTGAAGGTATATTTTTGAGTTGCTGAAGAGAACGACGAAGAGAGGAAAGGGTTGGCTTCCTCGGAGGTGCAATAATCGAAGTGAGGGAGAAGGTTCTCGCAAAGGGGAGGGAGATAAGACTTCTCAGAACAGGAGTGAAGGTCTATTTTGAGTTGCAGTTTGCTCAGGGAAGGAGGACTTCATCAGGAAGGAAAAGGAGCTATCAGAGTAGAGATTAACTTTGAGATTTAGTAGCGGTGACTTTCCGATGGTCAAGTATGGTCACTTGAAAGGACATTAGCTGGGCGAAAGGAGAATATTCCTGACTATAATCGGAAAAATGTGGGGTCCTTTGGTGTTGACATCAGCTGTAGGAAAGGGCTTTCTTGGAGCAGTTTTCTGAGGAATGAGGAGAAACAAAGGGATGGAAAGATGAGGGTATGCCGTAGTGATGATAGAGATAATAATGATAAAAAAGGGAGGGTTAAGATATAGGACAACAAGGAGAAAAGAATAGACGTGATTGCATTATATGTGGGTAGGAAGTTAGTTTGCGGTGAGAGACAAGGGATTTTCAGTAAAATAAGGTAACAAAAATGAGGACGATATTTGGATGGTGAGGAAAAGAGGGAAAGTGGACTAGGCTGGGATCAGTGAGTAGAAATGGAGGAGGAAGAGGAGGAGTAGGATGGAGGAGGAAGAGGAGGAGTAGGATGGAGGAGGAAGAGGAGAAGTAGGATGGAGGAGGAAGAGGAGGAGTAGGATGGAGGAGGAAGAGGAGGAGTAGGATGGAGGAGGAAGAGGAGGCGTAGGATGGAGGAGGAAGAGGAGGAGTAGGATCAAGGAGGAAGAGGAGGAGTAGGATGAAGGAAGAAGAGGAGGAGTAGGATGGAGGAGGAAGAGGAGGAGTAGGATGGAGGAGGAAGAGGAGGAGTAGGATGGAGGAGGAAGAGGAGGAGTAGGATGGAGGAGGAAGAGGAGGAGTAGGATGGAGGAGGAAGAGGAGAAGTAGGATGGAGGAGGAAGAGGAGGAGTAGGGTGGAGGAAGAAGAGGAGGAGTAGGATGGAGGAGGAAGAGGAGGAGTAGGATGAAGGAGGAAGAGGAGGAGTAGGATGGAGGAGGAAGAAGAGAAGTAGGATGGAGGAGAAAGAGGAGGAGTAGGATGGAGGAGGAAGAAGAGAAGTAGGATGGAGGAGGAAGAGGAGGAGTAGGATGGAGGTGGAGAAGGAGGAGTAGGATGGAGGAGGAAGAGGAGGAGTAGGATGGAGGAGGAAGAGGAGGAGTAGGGATGGAGGGGGAAGAGGAAGAGTAGGATGGAGGAGGAAGAGGAGGAGTAGGATGGAGGAGGAAGAGGAGGAGTAGGATGGAGGAGGAAGAGGAGGAGTAGGAGGAAGGAGGAAGAGGTGGAGTAGGGATGGAGGAGGAAGAGGAAGAGTAGGATGGAAGAGGAAGAGGAGGAGTAGGATGGAGGAGGAAGAGGAGGAGTAGGATGGAGGAAGAAGAGGAGGAGTAGGATGGAGGAGGAAGAGGAGGAGTAGGATGGAGGAAGAAGAGGAGGAGTATGATGGAGGGGGAAGAGGAGGAGGGCGAGGCAGGAGGGAAGAAAGAGGGCGAAAGGGAGAAGAGGAGGAGAGATAATTAACACAGTGCTAAGGAGCAGAGTGTTCGACTTACCAGTACAGAGTGTTCCTTACCCTGTAAATTCATTTATTATAATAAAGAAGATACATAATAATTTTCGAGCAATGACCTTAGAAATAGAACTCTCCATCAATTGTCTTATGATCAGTCGTCTTGGCAAAATTCACACACAAACTTCAAGAATCAATAGAACACTATAGGAGAACATAATTCAGTTAGATAGGAATCTTACAAAACAGCTGTCGAGTAGCGTGAGTGAGGGAAAATCTTCTCAGGTTAGAATAAGCAAAATATAGTTCCTCTGATCCTACCACTGCCGTAGTATTGACCCCTCCCAGCAGGAGATCGCAGACTCTCTCTCTGCATCAAGAGGACCTCCTCTCTCTTCCTCCCCTTTCTCTTAATCTCTCTTTTCCTCTTTCTTGCTCTCTTTACCTCTTTCTCATTTCGTTTCCCTTCCTCTCTCCGGCTGTTGTTATTTCTCTCTCATGCTCTTTTTCGGTTGTTTTGCTTTCTTTCCCTCTCCCCCTCCCCTTTCACTTCATCTCTCTTTTCCTCTTTCTTTCTCTCTTTCTCTCTTTCTCTTTCCGTTTCTCTTCCTCTCTCCGGCTGTTGTTATCTCTCTCTCATGCTCTTTTTTGTTTTCTTTTCTTTCCCTCCCTCCCTCCCCTTTCACTTCATCTCTCTTTTCCTCTTTCTTGCTCTCTTTCCCTATTTCTCTTTCCGTTTCTCTTCCTCTCTCCGGCTGTTGTTATCTCTTCCTCATGGTCTTTCTTGGTTGTTTTTCTTTCTTTCACTATATCAATTGGCTATATTTCTCTCTCTTTGTCTCTTTTTGTCTCTCTTTTTACCTCGTTGGCTCTCTTTCTCTCCCTTCAGTGTTGTATATCTCCAGCTCCTTCATTTCTTTGTTCTTTATCTCTTTCTCTCTTTTCCTTTCTCTTTCTCTCCTTTCCTTCTGTACATTCTTCTTTCTTTTTCTCACCCTCTCTGATTCCTATTTTCTCTCTTTATCTTTTTATATTTATCTTTACCTCACCTTTTTTGTATTTTCCTCTCCTCTCTCCACTCTCTCTTTTTCATGCTCCTCCCTCTCCTCTCTCTCACCCTCCCAGCCTCCTTCTCTTTAAGGCTTGCGCACGGACGCACGCGCACGCAGACGAAGTGCCCGCAGATTTTAATAAAACCTGCGCTCAGAGAGCGAGAATCAACAAAGTCTGCCCATGGCCCATAGGACAGGCCTCGAGAACTAGGAGTCAAGGTTTATTGGTGCCGTCTGCTTCCTCCTCTTCGACCGCCGCTTTGTCTCTCTCTTCTTCCCTGTTCCCTCTCCCCTTCTTCTCTCTCTTCTTCCTATTCCCTCTCCCCTTCTTCTTTCTCTTCTTCCTGTTCCCTCTCCCCTTCTTCTCTCTTCTTCCTGTTCCTTCTCCCCTTCTTCTCTCTCTTCTTCCTGTTCCCTCTCCCCTTCTTCTTCTCTCTTCTTCCTGTTCCCTCTCCCCTTCTTCTCCCTCTTCTTCCTGTTCCCTCTCCCCTTCTTTTCTCTCTCCTTCCTGTTCCCTCTCCCTTTCTTCTCTCTCTTCTTCCTGTTCCCTCTCCCCTTCTTCTCTCTCTTCTTCCTGTTCCCTCTCCCCTTCTTCTCTCTCTTCTTCCTGTTCCCTCTCCCCTTCTTCTCTCTCTTCTTTCTGTTCCCTCTCCCCTTCTTCTACCTTATCTTCCTGTTCCCTCTCCCCTTCTTCTTCTCTCTTCTTCCTGTTCCCTCTCCCCTTCTTCTCTCTCTTCTTCCTGTTCCCTCTTCCCTTCTTCTCTCTCTTCTTCCTGTTCCCTCTCCTCATCTTCTTTCTCTTCTTCCCTGTTCCCTCTTCCCTTCTTCTCTCTCTTCTTCCTGTTCCCTCTCCCCTTCTTCTCTCTCTTCTTCCTGTTCCCTCTCCCCTTCTTCTCTCTCTTCTTCCCTGTTCCCTCTCCCCTTCTTCTCTCTCTTCTTCTTGTTCCCTCTCCCCTTCTTCTCTCTCTTCTTCCTGTTCCCTCTCCCCTTCTTCTCTCTCTTCTTCCCTGTTCCCTCTCCCCTTCTTCTCTCTCTTCTTCCTGTTCCCTCTCCCCTTCTTCTCTCTCTTCTTCCTGTTCCCTCTCCCCTTCTTCTCCCTCTTCTTCCTGTTTACTCTCCCCTTCTTCTCTCTCTTCTTCTTGTTCTCTCTCCCCTTCTCTCTCTTCTTCCCTGTTCCCTCTCCCCTTCTTCTTCTCTCTTCTTCCTGTTCCCTCTCCCCTTCTTCTCTCTCGTGTTCTCTGTTCCCTCTCCCCTTCTTCTCTCTCTTCTTCCTGTTCCCTCTCCCCTTCTTCCCTCTCTTCTTCCTGTTCCCTCTCCCATTCTTCTCTCTCTTCTTCCTGTTCCCTCTCCCCTTCTTCTCTCTCTTCTTCTTGTTCCCTCTCCCCTTCTTCTCTCTCTTCTTCCTGTTCCCTCTTCCCTTCTCCTCTCTCTTCTTCCTGTTCCCTCTCCCCTTCTTCTCTCTCTCTTCTTCCTGTTTCCCTCCCCCTTCTTCTCTCTCTTCTTTCCTGTTCCCTCTCCCCTTCTTCTCTCTCTTCTTCCTCTTCCCTCTCCCCTTCTTCTCTCTCTTCTTCCTGTTCCCTCTCCCCTTCTTCTCTCTCTTCTTCCTGTTCCCTCTCCCCTTCTTCTCTCTCTTCTTCTTGTTCTCTCTCCCCTTCTCTCTCTTCTTCCCTGTTCCCTCTCCCCTTCTCCTCTCTCTTCTTCCTGTTTCCTCTCCCCTTCTTCTCTCTCTTCTTCCCTGTTCCCTCTCCCCTTCTTCCCTCTCTTCTTCCTGTTCCCTCTCCCCTTCTTCTCTCTCTTCTTCCCTGTTCCCTCTTCCCTTCTTCTCTCTCTTCTTCCTGTTCCTTCTCCCCTTCTTCTCTCTCTTCTTCCTGTTCCCTCTCCCTTTCTTCTTCTCTCTTCTGCCTCTTCCCTCTCCCCTTCTTCTCCCTCTTCTTCCTGTTCCCTCTCCCCTTCTTTTCTCTCTCCTTCCTGTTCCCTCTCCCTTTCTTCTCTCTCTTCTTCCTGTTCCCTCTCCCCTTCTTCTCTCTCTTCTTCCTGTTCCCTCTCCCCTTCTTCTCTCTCTTCTTCCTGTTCCCTCTCCCCTTCTTCTCTCTCTTCTTTCTGTTCCCTCTCCCCTTCTTCTACCTTATCTTCCTGTTCCCTCTCCCCTTCTTCTTCACACTTCTTCCTGTTCCCTATCCACTTCTTATCTCTCTTCTTCCTGTTCCCTCTCCCCTTCTTCTCTCTCTTCTTCCTGTTCCCTCTCCTCATCTTCTTTCTCTTCTTCCCTGTTCCCTCTTCCCTTCTTCTCTCTCTTCTTCCTGTTCCCTCTCCCCTTCTTCTCTCTCTTCTTCCTGTTCCCTCTCCCCTTCTTCTCTCTCTTCTTCCCTGTTCCCTCTCCCCTTCTTCTCTCTCTTCTTCTTGTTCCCTCTCCCCTTCTTCTCTCTCTCTTCTTCCTGTTCCCTCTCCCCTTCTTCTCTCTCTTCTTCCCTGTTCCCTCTCCCCTTCTTCTCTCTCTTCTTCCTGTTCCCTCTCCCCTTCTTCTCTCTCTTCTTCCTGTTCCCTCTCCCCTTCTTCTCCCTCTTCTTCCTGTTTACTCTCCCCTTCTTCTCTCTCTTCTTCTTGTTCTCTCTCCCCTTCTCTCTCTTCTTCCCTGTTCCCTCTCCCCTTCTTCTTCTCTCTTCTTCCTGTTCCCTCTCCCCTTCTTCTCTCTCTTTTTCCCTGTTCCCTCTCCCCTTCTTCTCTCTCTTCTTCCTGTTCCCTCTCCCCTTCTTCCCTCTCTTCTTCCTGTTCCCTCTCCCCTTCTTCTCTCTCTTCTTCCTGTTCCCTCTCCCCTTCTTCTCTCTCTTCTTCCTGTTCCCTCTCCCCTTCTTCTCTCTCTTCTTCCTGTTCCCTCTTCCCTTCTCCTCTCTCTTCTTCCTGTTCCCTCTCCCCTTCTTCTCTCTCTTCTTCCTGTTCCCTCCCCCCTTCTTCTCTCTCTTCTTCCTGTTCCCTCTCCCCTTCTTCTCTCTCTTCTTCCTGTTCCCTCTCCCCTTCTTCTCTCTCTTCTTCCTGTTCCCTCTCCCCTTCTTCTCTCTCTTCTTCCTGTTCCCTCTCCCCTTCTTCTCTCTCTTCTTCTTGTTCTCTCTCCCCTTCCCTCTCTTCTTCCCTGTTCCCTCTCCCCTTCTCCTCTCTCTTCTTCCTGTTCCCTCTCCCCTTCTTCTCTCTCTTCTTCCCTGTTCCCTCTCCCCTTCTTCTCTCTCTTCTTCCTGTTCCCTCTCCCCTTCTTCTCTCTCTTCTTCCTGTTCCCTCTCCCCTTCTTCTCTCTCTTCTTCCTGTTCCCTCTCCCCTTCTTCTCTCTCTTCTTCCTGTTCCCTCTCCCCTTCTTCTCTCTCTTCTTCCTGTTCCCTCTCCCCTTCTCCTCTCTCTTCTTCCTGTTCCCTCTCCCCTTCTCCTCTCTCTTCTTCCTGTTCCCTCTCCCCTTCTTCTCTCTCTTCTTCCTGTTCCCTTTCCCCTTCTTCTCTCTCTTCTTCCTGTTCCCTCTCCCCTTCTTCTCTCTCTTCTTCCTGTTCCCTCTCCCCTTCTTCTCTCTCTTCTTCCTGTTCCCTCTCCCCTTCTTCTCTCTCTTCTTCCTGTTCCCTCTCCCCTTCTTCTCTCTCTTCTTCCCTGTTCCCTCTCCCCTTCTTCTCTCTCTTCTTCCTGTTCCCTCTCCCCTTCTTCTTCTTCTCCTCCTTCTCGTTTTTCTGTTCCTTCTATGGCCCCTTCCTCCGTCTATTCTTCAAGTTATACTACTTCTTTCTCGCCTTTTCCTTAATCTGTATCTCTTCATCCTCATCTTCTTCCTCCTCCTCTTCCTCCCACTCCTCTTTCCCATCCACCTTTTACCCCATTCTTCCTTCTCCTTCTTCTTCTTCTCCTTCTTTTCTTGTTCTCCTTGCTTTACTTATTGTCTTACGGTCTCCTTTTCCTCTTCCTCATTTACTTTTCCTCTTCCTCCTCCTTGTCATCCATCTCTTCCAACTCTTCTTACACTTGCTATTTATTCTCTTTTTTCTCCTCCTCTCCCTACTCCCCCTTCCTCCTCTTCCTCCTCTTTCTCTCGTTCTTGATCTTTCTCCTTCTTTCCTCTTTCTTCTCTTCCTCCTTCTCCTCCCTCTTGTCCTTTTCTTTCTCTTCCTCATTTTCTTCATCATCTTTACTCTTTTGCTCCTACCCCTTCTCCTTCTCTTCCTCCTTATCATCATTTTCCTCCTCCTCCTCTTTCTCAATATCCTCTTCTTCCTCCTTATTCATTTCTTCCTCCTCTTTCTCTCTCTTTTCCTCCTCCTGCTACTTATCTTTCTCTTTTTTCTTCCTTTCCTTCCTTCTCTATTTCCTATTTCTTTTCTTCCTCCTACTTCTCTTCATTTTCCTTCCTCTCCCTCCTACTTATAGAATTATTTTTTCTTCTCTGTCGTCTTCTCGTTCCTTATTGCCTTCCTTGCTTTCCTTTCAGTTTCTTCCTCATTTCTTTCATTTTCTCCTTTTCATTTCACTTTACCTTTTGTTCCTTCACTCTGTGCTTCCAAATCTCCATCATCTTATTTTTCATTCATCTTTTGTTCTTCATTTTTATCATCTACTCTTTCATTTTCTTCGTTCATCTTCTTCATCTTCTCGACTTTTCTCTTTTCCTTAATCTTATCCTTCGCCTTCCCTTTCTACATCTTCCCACCTTCATCTTCCCCTTTTTCATTGACCTCTTCTCTGTCTGTCTGTCTGTCTGTCTGTCTGTCTGTCTGTCTGTCTGTCTGTCTGTCTGTCTGTCTGTCTGTCTGTCTGTCTGTCTGTCTGTCTGTCTGTCTGTCTGTCTGTCTGTCTGTCTGTCTGTCTGTCTGTCTGTCTGTCTGTCTGTCTGTCTGTCTGTCTGTCTGTCTGTCTGTCTGTCTGTCTGTTCTCTCTGTCTATCTTCTCTCTTTCCTCTCTCTCTCTCTCTCTCTCTCTCTCTCTCTCTCTCTCTCTCTCTCTCTCTCTCTCTCTCTCTCTCTCTCTCTCTCTCACTCTCTCTCTCTCTCTCTCTCTCTCTCTCTCTCTCTCTCTCTCTCTCTCTCTCTCTCTCTCTCTCTCTCTCTCTCTCTCTCTCTCTCTCTCTCTCTCTCTCTCTCTCTCTCTCTCTCTCTCTCTCTCCTCTCTCTCTCTCTCTCTCTCTCTCTCTCTCTCTCTCTCTCTCTCTCTCTCTCTCTCTCTCTCTCTCTCTCTCTCTCTCTCTCTCTCTCTCTCTCTCTCTCTCTCTCTCTCTCTCTCTCTCTCTCTCTCTCTCTCTCTCTCCTTCTTTCTTTCTTTCTTTCTGTTTTTTCTCCCTCCCCAACCCTCTCATATTAGAGATACCCAACTTTGAACCTGCTCGTGGTTCAACGCCTGTGAGTACCTCTGATTGTGGTCGGCAAACCCCCGACCAGACTTTTATGTTGGTTCTCGAGTTTTATGCGTTTGGAGGGTGAGATCTGTATCAGTGGGCTAGGAGAGGTAGGCTGGCAAGAAACCAGTTTCAGTTTCAATGTCCTTTGCATTGTTGTCATTGAATTGGTCCTTTGGTCAATTATGTACCGAGTTCAGGGATTCTTTTGTGTCCGTCCTGGTCCGCTCATTGATTGTACCTACTTATCAATACTAATTAACATCTGTGTTTTAGTCCTGAATAGATATTTTGACTAACCATACTACGAGGCATTGTTTGGTGATATTGTATTATGTTTGGTTTAACACTGCTATTAAACCCATTTGATCTTGATTTGTCATCCGTGTTTACTCCATTGTAATACCGTTTTGTATTCACCTCTTGTTAACTTGTTATCTTGCTCTAATGAACATCTGTTCACGACCCTGATTAGCATCTGTGCATTACCCTAATTAACACATGTTTTCCGAAGCTACTCAACATCTATTCACTGATCTACATTCACCTTGTTATCCACCCTAATTAGATCTGTAGGTTGAATGTACAGAAACTTTTGTAAGTAAATCCAACTTAATCTGGTTGTATCGCCTTACTTAGCACCTGTTGCCTGGCCTGACCCCCCACCTGTACCTGTTGCCTGACCGTAGCACCTTTTGCCTGTTGCATGACCCGGGTCGCCCTTTTCTACGAACGTGAGAACAGGCGCTAACGGTAGCATGCGTGAAGTGAGCGCGGAACCATTTGCCACATTTGAAATTAAAAACGAAATTGATATGTTGTTAGTATGGCAGCAGCTCGCTCTCACTTACTA
>NC_134804.1:21091552-21099052 GCF_046742065.1 Oratosquilla oratoria | reverse complement strand
TCCTCCTTTTTCTCTTCCTTCTCCTCCCTCGTTTCCTCCACCTCCTTCTGCTCTTTCTTCTCCTTCTCCTCCTCTTCCTTCTAATTCTTCTATCCCCCTCCTCTTACTCTTCTTTCTCCTCTCTTTCGTCTTCTTTCTCCTCCAACTTCTTCCTCCCCTTTTCTTCTTCCTTCTCCCATTCTTGACCCTTCTTCTCCTATTCCTTTCATAACACCTCTTTCCTATTCTTACTCTTTCTCCTACTCTCTTCCTCCCCCTCCTCTTCCCCTCCTGTTCCTTCCTTCTCTTCTCTTCTTCTTCTTTCTCCCCTTCATGACCCTCCTCCTCCTACCCCTACTCATAACACCTTACTATTGAAGGAGGTAGTAAGGTCAAGTCCTTCATCTGACACCCTCAAGGCAGTGGGGAATTCTGTTAGCTGAATGAAAAGAAAAGAGTTTCGGTTGGTATATCCTATCGTGGACTGACTGATGGAGGCAGGGCTCCTCCAAACCTATTCAGCAGAGCAGCGTTTCTCAACCAGGCTTCCCCGGAACCCTAAGGTTCCGCAAATGGTCCCTAAGGGTTCCGCGAGAACAAGTGAAATAAGCTAATGCACTTTTGATTTTTTACTTAATTTCATATACGTAATATAATTAAACAAGCACGACATAGTCTTGGTTATTGTAATAATTCATTATAGACATCATCCTATCTAACCTATTATCACTATGAAAATAAAATGAGAAAGATATGATATATGTTTTTTTTTTTTTTTTGCGCAAGGTTTCCTTGAGACATGCAATTTATCTTAAAGGTTACGAAAGGTTAAAAAGGTTGAGAAACGCTGCAGTAGAGCAATGTCTTTTTACCTGAATAAAATGGCTTGGCCTTGAACAGGATACAGTTAATAAATAAGCCTTAATCACTTTGCTATGGTAACTTCTGTATTGATAAAAAAATCGACAACCGTCAGCCAGAATAGGAACCGAAGTTAGTAATCTCTTACTTGACCCTTTGGTAAGAAGATAGTGGGCGTTCCATCCTAATGAAATCCATCGCTGGCTGCAAAGATATAAGTATACATAAATCAGGTATCCGATGTGGGCTTGTAAATCCATCCATACCTCGGGGACCATGAGCCTGTCCCGTGAAGGACTTTGAGAGCTGTCGATTCCTGGCAGACTCTTTGGGACCACTCAGGCCGAGGCCCTCCAGTTGCAGGAGGCCAATAGTATTACAGAATAACATGAGAGTTGCTTCAGAAAGCAGCGTTGTTAGGACTGAGCCTCAGGCCAGGCTATATGGATGCTCTGAGAATATTATTTTCTTCATTTTCTCTCTTTGCAGGCTATCTTGTCTATCTGTCTGTCTATCTATTTATCTGTCTATCTATTTATCTGTCTGTCTGTCTGTCTGTCTGTTTCTCTTTTCTCTCTCTCCCCCCGTTCTCTCTCTCTCTCTCTCTCTCTCTCTCTCTCTCTCTCTCTCTCTCTCTCTCTCTCTCTCTCTCTCTCTCTCTCTCTCTCTCTCTCTCTCTCTCTCTCTCTCTCTCTCTCTCTCTCTCTCTCTCTCTCCCTCTCACCCTCCCTCTCTCTCTCTCTCTCTCTCTCTCTCTCTCTCTCTCTCTCTCTCTCTCTCTCTCTCTCTCTCTCTCTCTCTCTCTCTCTCTCTCTCTCTCTCTCTCTCTCTCTCTCTCACCCTCCCTCTCTCTCTATCTCTTTCTCTCTCTCTCTCTCTCTCTCTCTCTCTCTCTCTCTCTCTCTCTCTCTCTCTCTCTCTCTCTCTCTCTCTCTCTCTCTCTCTCTCTCTCTCTCTCTTTTTTCCTGCCTTCCTATTTTTTGTTCCTATCCCCTCGTATTCCTCACACGCTCTGACCTTCCCTGTCGTTGTTGACCATCTTCCTCACGCTCCCCCTCTCCATCTTTCTCACTGTCTGGCTGGCTCCCTCTCGTTGAAAATCGTGCGCTGTGCCTCTCTTCCTAACTCTCGCTTGGGTGCTCACCTGCAACTCCTATCTCAAACATTCTTTCCTCTATACCCTCTTTTCTCACCTCTCTCTCTCTCTCACTCTCTCTCTTTCCCTTTCTCTCTATTTTTTCATGATACTTTTGCACTGTATATTACTCAAGCTCTCTTGATCTTCTTGGGTGCTCACCTGCAACTCCTATCTCAAACATTCTTTCCTCTATATCCTCTTTTCTCACCTCTCTCTCTCTCACACTCTCTCTCTCTCCCTTTCTCTCTCTTTTTCGTGATACTTTTCCACTGTATCTTAGTCAAGCTCTCTTGATCTTCTTTTGTCCGTCTATATCTGTCTTTCCTTCTCACTTTCTCTGTCACTCTTTACGTCACGCTCATTGTCTGACTATCATGTTATCTATTTGAGCTTCTGTTTATCTTTTTCTGCCTTTATGCCCTCCTGCTTCTCCATCTAGTTGGCTTTCTGTTAGCATGTCTTTGTTTGTCTATGTCTGTTTCTTGTCTGCCTGACATTATATAATTTTACTTTGTTCATTACGGTTTCACTGCCTTCCTTCTACTGTCTATTTATCTCCATTTTTTTTTTTTTTTTTGGTTTCTCATACTATTTCTCTCTCCATCTACCTCTTGCTTCTGTATTATTGTCAATAAGCTTTGGAGTTTCACTGAATGATACTACACATAACCTGAATATCGAACGTGACGGGTACGAAATGTTGAGAAAGACTAAACTAATCATACGCAACCCTGACACTTCCGTGGGTTAAAATTTGCTGAAATATTTCCATGCATTTCGATGAATGTGTTTCATATATTGCGACCCATAATGCAACGACCGAATACGTATGACATGAATGAAGCTCGCTGGCAGCTCGGCCTTACAAAGTTGGCTTCAGGGGAGCAGATATATAGGAAACTGTTTTAGCCATTGGGAATAGGAATACAGGAAAGAGAAACTCGAATCGGATACAGGGCACAGGGAAGCATGGACAGGGGATGGGTTAGTCCTACGCGGCGTCAATTGAGAGATGAGAACCTACTCTGCTGAGACTGATTCAGTTATACGGTTATCTTTCCGCAAAAGATCGACAAGAATTCAGCCATACTAGACAGGGTTACTGAATTGGCGACAGGCCTTAGAATTGGAGACAGAGTTACAGAGGTAGGAGGTAGTGCTCAACCGTGAGGTATAGAGGCAAAATAACACTGGGGACAGATGTAGTAGTACAGGGGGAAAGTTATATCTTTATTGAAGATAATTGCTTTCTTACTAGAGACAAGTGCATTTTAACTGTAAGCAGGTGTAGTCTAACAGGAGATAGTTATATTCTAACTGTAGACAAGTGTAGTCCAACTGTGGGCACTTATACGCTAGTAACTGTTGTATTCTTACTAAAAACATGTGAATAGTGATTGTGGAGACGGGACTTCGTGTCACTGGAGACAAGAGACTCAAAAGAACGGGAAGAAGGGCCTCACGCATGGAGGTAGAACGGTATTTGAAATATAGCCGGGAACCCATTATTCATGGGATGGAACCCTGTGAATATTAAACACAGGTTATATGAATCATTTCCTTTACATGGTGAGATACACTTTTGAATCTTGTTCGATAGGCAGTCACATAACACTGGCTGTGCGCGAGACTTGCCGAAAGGTCTAACATCGGAAGATGTTAAATATTGACTTGTATCCGAACCCCTTTCCCAAATCTAATTGGAATAAAAGTCGAAGACGGAAGCAGAGGAAAATGGAAATTGAACTTGGACGAAAACACGAATTGCAACACGGTCGAGGAAATGTCGCTGTCAACAGCAGCAGTAACAAGGAGAAAGAATCGAAATGATGAATTAGAAAAACTCGGAATGATGCAAACGCTTCGAAATGAAGGCGTAGATTTAATTTGCGACGAAGGAGAATATCAACGAATCGTATAATAAAAGTGAGAGAGGGAGTGCCCGTGAACTACCTCCACCAGCCCTCTTTGGAATGGAGGCAGAATTCGCCGAACGATATTCGTCACTGAAATTGAACGGCAGCGCCGAGCGACTGTTATTGATAATGCAGAACGATGACGTCAGTAGTGGCGTAGAACGATGATGTCATCAATGACGTAGAACGATCACGTCATCGATTACGTCAGATCCGAGGCAAAGATTGAATGGAGAAATAAGAAAATGAAAGTGAAGGAACTAGGAAACGAATATAACTGAAAGAACAGATGAATGGAGGTTTAAAGTCAATAATCGGGGTAGATGTAATCCAGTTTTGATTTAAACATAAATTTCAGATGATAAAACTTCATGCTGGAACGAAATCAAAAGGCAATAAATGTAATAATACGGAGCTGAGGACTAAGCTGAACGAATTCCTTTAAACATTGATGGTGTTGTGCTATTACTTCCTTTTTGCAGAAGAGGAAGAGAAATCGGGGGAAATAAAGAGAGAAACGGAGTTTAAAAAAAAAATAATCTATTCGGCATCTTCAGGGTATCATTTGAACTTTCTGTTTAAAACAGTAAGTTATTTTTCATTAATATTATACGAGTATGTACGTGCAGTAAACTATATATTTGATCAATATAGTTTGGATAAATTGACAATATAAAAGATATACACTGTTTCCAATTGGTTGGCAGATGATAATGATGCAATGAATTGAAATACTTTGTTAAAATGTATGTATATATGTGAATATATTCATGTAAGAACATGCTTTCGTAAATGCGCAAGCACTTGTTGAAGCGTACATACATAATCGTACATATATGATACACATGAAAACACATATACACATATGTGTACATATACATATTAGTGCATATATCTATAATGTTTCAATGAATTGAGATACTTTGTGAAAATGTATGTATATATGTGAATATATGCATGTAAAGACATGCTTAAGCGTACATGCATACATACATGATACACATGAAAACACATATACATATATGTGTACATATACATATTAGTGCATATATATATATATATATATATATATATATATATATATATATAATGTTTCAATGAATTGAAATACTTTGTTGAAATGTATGTATATATGTGAATATATGCATGTAAAGATATGCTTTCGTAAATGCGCACGCACACGTTTAAGCGTACATGCAAACATACATGATACACATGAAAACACATACACATGTGTACATATACATGTTAGTGCATATATATATATATATATATATATATATATATATATATATATATATATATATATATATATATAACTCCGTGTGTATTAGTGAGAATCTGCGCCCTAAATATACAATATATATACATATATATATATATATATATATATATATATATATATATATTTATTCATACATATTAGTACACTGCTGGTATTGGCTGTACATATAATCAATCCTCTATCACATGCAGAAGACATGAGGACTTTCGTACAAGGAATAATTATATTGATCATAAATCAAACTATAGGCTAGTTAAGTTTAATAAGGGCCAGTATATTACTCCATTTTGCATTTTGCAGAACTCTAGATGCTTACAATTTTTCATTCACAGATCACAAATTGAAAATTAGTTCGAATATTTTAATCCCTTTAGCAGTTCCTACCATCGACTGGATGTGATCGGGTTTTGCGTCAGACAAAAAGAAAGAAAAAAATGGTGATGATGCTTCTCTAGACTCGTTATTATACGAAGTCCACCTATTGAACGTTTTCCATTGGTAATATTTCGTCACTGATACGTCTTTGAAGTTTAATTTGCATTGTTTTCTCTGAAGTTAATAAAAGCGTTGGTCGATATCCTGGTAAAAACAAATAGATAATTAAAATAAATGAATAAATAAATGAATAGATAAATTGATGATAATAATAATAATAATAATAATAATGGTAATAATAATAATAATAATAATAATAATAAAAATAATAATAGTAATAATAATAATCAAAATAATAATAATAATAATAATAATCAAAATAATAATAATAATAATAATAATAATAATAGTAATAGTAATAGTAATAATAGTAATAATAATAATAATAGTAGTAATAATAATAATAATAATAATAATAATAATAACAATAATAATGATAATAGTAATAATAATAACAGTAATAATAATAACTGTAATAATAATAACAGTAATAATAATAACTAATAATAATAATAATAATAATAATAATAGTAATAATAATAATGATAATAATAATAATAATAATAATAATAATAATAATAATAATAATAATAATAATAATAATAATAATAATAATAATAATAATGTTAATATCGAAATAATAATAATAATAATAATAATAATAGCAATGATAGTAATAATAATAGTAGTAATAATAATAATGATATTAATAATAATAATAATAATAATAATAATAATAATAATAATAATAATAATAGTAATAATAATAATAATAATAATAATAATAATGATAATAATGATAATAATAACAATAATAATAATAATAATAATAGTAATAATAGTAATAGTAATAATAATAATAGTAGTAATAATAATAGTAATAGTAATAATAATAATAATAGTAATAATAATAATGATAATAGTAATAATAACAACAACAACAACAACAACAAAAACAACAACAACAACAACAACAACAACAGTAACAATAATAATAATAATAATAATAATAATAATAATAATAATAATAATAATAATAATAATAATAATAATAATAATAATAATAATAATAATAATAATAATAATAATAATAATAATAATAATAATAATAACAATAATAATAATAATGATAATAATAGTAATAGTAACAATAATAATAATAATAATAATGATAGTAATAATAATCATAATAATAGTAATAATAATAATAATAATAATAATAATAATAATAATAATAATAATAATAATAATAATAATAATAATAATAATAATAATAATAATAGTAATAGTAATAATAATAATAATAATAATAATAATAATAATAATAATAATAATAATAATAATAATAATAATAATAATAATAATGATAATAATAATAATAATAATAATAATAATAATAATAATAATAATAATAATAATAATAATAATAATAATAATAATAATAATAATAATAATAATAATAATAATAATAATAATAATAATAATAACAATAATGATGATGATAATAATATTTAATAAATATCTTCGGAACCTTCATGAAATTCCTTAGAACCAGAGTCACGCAGTATTATTTTATGGTTAGAGACAAAATTCACTCAGAAATGAATACTACTAAGATCCTTACTATCTCATTTTCTGTAATATTTCTTAAATATCCCCATTACTACCTGTACGACTACACCTCTGGTGTTACATTTTCCCCAAGGTCTGATAAGATAATGACACTTTCCCTGTGGCTGTGTATTTCTCTGGGCTGGATAGAAAACCCTTGTGGCAGGTAAGGCTATTTGCACCTCATCTTTCCTTATTTCTTCTCCATTTTCTTCTCCCATCACCTCCATATTCTTAGCGACTCCCACCAATCCCTCCCTATCCTCCCCCACATT
>NC_134804.1:21081552-21086552 GCF_046742065.1 Oratosquilla oratoria | reverse complement strand
GATTTGGTTCATGAACAAGTTGAGACGGGGATGAGCCGTGATGAGTGGTGCAGGATGTAAATGGCACGGAACTGGGAAGGTGAATGGGGCTTAACAGGAATGGACTGAGGTAGAGATTTGTGGGCCTGGAAAGGCCCGTTGCAGGGATATCGAGGAATGGAAGTAAACTGGGACGGGAATAGGTCCAAACATGAATGGGGCTGCACTGGAATAGAATAGCGTGGAATAGGAATAGTTGGGGCGAGACTGGGTTGGGGCGGGAATGGGGCATAGTGTGATTGGTGTGTGATTACAAAGGATTACAAATTCGGAGCATGCTGACAGGAGATCTTTTGGTCCATATCTAGGTCGGATGCGAAAAAATCATAATGATAATGAATTGATAAATAAAAACTATAATAACGTGAATAACAAATAAAATACAGATCGAATGAACTGTGACGGGAATGGACCGGGATGGAAATAGTCTGGTGTGGGAGTAGGGTGGAGTAGAAATAAAATGAAAGAGTTGAGAATGCATTGGAGTGAGAGTAGAATAGATAGAGTGAGGCAATGGGTTTAAGAAGGATGTAGTGGGGAGGTAGAGGTGGGGCTTATGTCTCGGAATGATCTCTCACAGAACAGGACAACCGAATCGGGGCAGAGTACTCGATTCGGATTAAGGAATTTGAACAAGGGAGAAGGGGTTAGCGTACAATAATCGATTGTTTATTTCTGTTTTCATTAATTTGTAAATATTGGAATCTCAAAAAAAAATTTGTTTAACATATTGTAACTGTCACTCTTTGATATCTTGCATTTGTCAGTTTTGAATATTTTGTTGCGACTAATTTTGTACATTCACTAAAGCTCGGTTATGAATATTTTGTAATTGCCATATAGTCTTATATTTTGTTAAGATCCGAAGAAGAAGGGGAAGACTGTTCAGGCCCTGCCAATTTAAAAATAAAAATAAGGAGGCTGCTATGAAAGTATGATATTTTCTGAATATGCTTTATCTGGATCCTGTTTCAAAGGATTACAAAGGATTACAAAGGCGGAGCATGCCGACAGGAGACCTTTTGGTCCATATCTAGGTCGGATGCGAAAAAATAATAATAAATGAATAAATAAAAACTATAATAATGTAAATAAATAAATGCATAGGTATAGTTAAATAATAAACAAACAGGTATATAGTAAATAATAATAAATTGACATATAACTAATAATAAATGAGAATCAAACAGACAAATGATAACAAAGCAAAAACAAATAATATAAAATAAATGATACACGTAGTTCCAGAGTTCACCGACACCAGTGTATTTATCCTTATGTGCTAAGAAATGGTTACTCTGGTACAAATCTGTCAAATGTTTCATGTTCAAATGAAATAGCAAGTAAAAATGTAGTACCAGGTATTAACAGCTAGAAACTCAAATGTACAGCTGGCATTCTTGTCGTACGTCCATCTTCCATTGGGCAGTATAGAAAATAAACAGTTTATTATATTTATGTGTAATGCATATTACACACATTTGAAATATAGTCAAGATGTAGAAATGAGGGCTTTATTGGTTAATAGATAAGGCTGTCTTCGAATTTTAGAACCTGTACAGGATAGAAATGGGTAATGGGTGGAGAAATTTGGTTTAGATAAAGCAGGTCAAGAAGAGTAGGAGCAATTTTTTTTTTTATTTTATTTTATTTTTTTTTGAGAGAGAGAGAGAGAGAGAGGAAGGGAAAGTGATGGATTCAGAATACACCAACAGCCGCGGGGGTAAGAAAGTTGAACCTAAGGGATGGCAAACATTAAAGTAAGATGGATATCAGGCTACCTTAGAGAAGCTCTAGTGAACTATAATGAAAGTTGTGTGCTTTGATCTAAACTAATGTACGTAGGGCTTTTGTCGAACTTCGTTAACCCGGGGAGCTAGTGCCTGGAACCTTCGTCTGTCTTAGTTTGGTTAGAACCCTCCTTAAGTTTGATGTGTGTTTGTCCTTTGGCATGGTGTCTTACACCCTGTGGCTGTGCCTGAGACCCTCTGGTGTACACCACTTCTCTTGGTTACCTCACACCCGATAATCTCTCTATAACTGACTCTTCGTTAACCTGTGTGCCTGGACCATCTTATATTATCTTTTGTTTAAGTTCTTCCACTAATATTCCAGGTTCACACTATCCTTTTTCGGGCCTTTCCTTGTAGGCTCTCTTCAACTCCGATGGATGAAATTTCTTTTTGGATTCAAGGGTCTCTGACTTCCTTTGATTTTGGTGATCCAAGTCCTTCCCGAGGCCATTTAGGACTTGGTCTTCTTCCGTCCATCTTCGGGAGCTTCTTCGGTTTAGTTCTCCTTTCCTTCTTCCGTCCACCTTCGGGAGCTTCTTCGGTTTAGTTCTCCTTTCCTTCTTCCGTCTACCCTCTGTAGCTTCTTCGGTTTAGTTCTCCTTTCCTTCCTCCGTCCACCTTCGGAAGCTTCTTCGGTTTAGTTCTCCTTTCCTCCTTCCGTCCACCTTCGGGAGCTTCTTCGGTTTAGTTCTCCTTTCCTTCTTCCGTCCACCTTCGGGAGCTTCTTCGGTTTAGTTCTCCTTTCCTCCTTCCGTCCACCTTCGGGAGCTTCTTCGGTTTAGTTCTCCTTTCCTTCTTCCGTCCACCCTCTTGAGCTTCTTCGATTTAGTTCTCTTTTCCTTAATGTCCCTGTTATCATTTTTCCCCTGACACACCCTTCATTAGTATTGATATAGCGTTTCTATTATATTTTGGTTCCACACATCGTTAAATTCTGTTTTTTAGTGAAACTAAAAATTTTTTTTTCAAAACACAAAATATAAGAATCACTATTTTTCATTACCTATATTTTACCGACTTTTCTGTTCTTAATGCAACGAATTTTTTTTTTCAAAACACAAAACGTTCAAATCACTGTCTTTCATTACCCATATTTTAAAGATTTTTCTGTTTTTAGTGCAACTATTTTTTTTTTTTTTTCAAAACACAAAACGTTCGAATCACTGTCTCTCATTACTCATATTTATTGACTTTTCTTTTCGTCTCCTCTTCTTCATTCGTTACCATTTTCCATTTTCTTCTTTTCGACACCTCTCTCCCTCTTTTTATTCATACTTCTTCCTCTCCTACTTACACTTCAGTTCTCCCGCCTCTTGCTGTTCCTCCTCCTGTTCACCTATTCTTCCTATTCCTTTCCCATCCTTAGTCATTCTTTTCTGTTTTTTTTATTCCTATTTTGATCACTCTTATTTTTATTTCTCTATTCTTTTACACTTCTTTCCATTTCTTTCCTTCCTTCCTATTCCTCTCCATTTTCTTCTATTCTTCTATTCCATTGCTTTGCCCGTACATCTCCATTTCGTTCTATTTCTTTCCGTTTCTTTCAATCCCTTTCCAATATTTTCGTTTCTTTTACCATTCTTTTCATTTTTTTTTCCAGTCGACGCATTTTTGTCTCATTCCTTCTCATATCCTTTCATCTCCATCTTTTTTCATCCTGCTCCATAATTTGGTTCTTCATCCGTTTTCTAATCTTCCTTTTATTATTTATTTTTCATATATCTTCCACATCTATGCTCCTCCTTTCTTATCTATGTTTCTGGCTTTCCATCCCTTTCCAATTCCCATTCATAACTTTTTTATTTTATTCTTGTAGTTTTCGTTATATTTGCCTCCATTTTATATCATGATTTTGATTTTAGCATTTTTTTTTACTTTTCAGTTTGTCGTTATGTTTTTCCTTCCTTTGCTTTCTTTCGTAGTCCCATTAGCCCCTCTTCCTTCTTTTTCTATTTCTTCCTTCTTTCTTTCCATCCTTTCGTCTTCCTTCCTTCTTTCTTTCCTTCCTTTCGTCTTCCTTCCTTCCTTCTTTCCTTTCTTCCTTCCTTCCTTCCTTCCTTCCTTCCCTCTCTCCTTCCTTCCTTTCTTCCTCACTTCCTTCCTTCCTTTCTTCCTCCCTTCCTTCCTTCCTTTCTTCCTCCCTTCCTTCCTTCCCTCCTTCCTTCCTTTCTTCTTCCTTGCACTCCTATAATCTGCCTAATATTTTTCTCTTCCATTTTCTCCAGTATATAATTTTTTCTCCTTTTCTCGTTATTTTCTCTTCAATTCCCCCTCCCTCTTTTTCTTTCTTTTTCATCATGCAATATAATTCTTCCCTTTTCCCTTTTCTCCCTTCCCCTTTCCTTTTCCCCTTTTCCTTTCCTCTTTCTCGTCTTCCTTTCCCATTCCCCTTTCTACCTATCCACCTATGCCTTCTTCCTTTTCCCTTCCCTTTTCCCCTTTCCTTCTTTCCCCATTCTCTTTCCCCATTTTCCTTTCCTTTTTCTCATCCCCCTTTCCCATTCCTCTTTCTCTTTAGCCACTTCTCCTTTTCCCCTTTACCCTTCCCCCTCTCTCCATTCTTTCTTTCCCATTTTCCTCTTTCCTATTTCCCTTTCCTCGTTCTCCTTTCTTCTGTACCATTTTTATATTTCTTCTTTCCCTCCTTCATTACCTTTTTCCTTTTCTTCTTTTCCCGTTCCCTATTCCCATTTCTAATTTCCCCGATCTTCCTTTCCAATTTCCCATTAGTTTTTTACCTTTGCCCATTCCTTTGCCTTTTTCCCTTATACATTTCCCCGTTCTCCTCCTTTCCCTTCCCCCCTCCTTCTCCTCTTCCTCCATTCGCCCTCTCAAATGTTGTCCCCCATTATGTGAATTATGGCTAGTGACCTCGGTAATATGATATCAAAGTTTGTGCACGACACCATATTAGGCAAAGCTATTTTGTCGAACAACGAGGAGAGTCTTGTTCACTACACGACCATGATAGAATAATGAAATGTTTGAGAAAAGGCAGACATTCTTTACAATTTAGCCCCACAAAGATGGCCTTCCTAAGATTATTTTCTGACTAAAGACAGACTGTTTTATTCAGATGAATACATGGATGCAAAGAACATAGTTGCTGTATTATCTGAGTAGCTTTAGTCGTTATTTTCCGGCGATGTAAAATTATAAACGTTGTTA
>NC_134804.1:21076552-21079052 GCF_046742065.1 Oratosquilla oratoria | reverse complement strand
GACTCTTCACCCCTCATCCCTTACCATTGAGGTTTCTTCTCTCACCCTTTACCCTTGGAGTTTTACCCCTCACTCTTCACACCTTAACTCTTCAACCATCACCCATCACTCATCAACCATCACACTCACCCATCATCCATCACCAATCATCCATCTCTCACTACCCATCCCCCTTCACCCAGTACCATCATCAATCATCCATTTCTCACTACCCATTTCCCACCAACCATCACTCATCATCCATCACCCATTACCATCACCCATTACTCATCATCCATCACCCATCATCCACCACTCATCACCTTTCACCCATTACAAGTCACAACTCATCATTCACCCCTCAAAGTCACTCATTTACCATTACATCTTACCTCGCATCCTCTATTACTCTGAAAATCCCGGACACTCCCCCTTTACATCTTGCCCCTCACCCGTCCCTCTTGATTCTTGGGTTCTAACCTCTCATCGTCATCTACTATCCCTAATTCTTAACATATTTTATAGCCCAGCCTTTACTATAAACCCTTTACCCCTCAGTCCTCACTCCTATATCCTTTCCCTTCCCCGTTCATCATTCCCACCGTCTTACGCCAATGTTCCTTTACAACAGTCAGGTCTCTGATATCATGTCTGAGGTCATCAGAATTGGCTCCTTTATTCTTCCTCATCCTCATCTTCCCTCCCTTCATCCTCTTATCCTCTTCATGCCTTCCTCTGATTAATCCCGTGTTGATACACTCGCGCACGCATGCACGCACAAGGCTGCACTTGTGTGTACATGAGCACGCACACGCACGCACACGCACGCACACGCACGCACACACAAGGCTGCACTTGTGTTTACATGAGCGTGCACTCCTCTTACCCCTCCTGCCCCTGCTTCTGCTTCTACTCCTCCCTTTCCTCCTTCTCCTCCTCCCCCTCCTCCTTCTCCTCCTCCCCCTCCTGCTCCTCCATCCTCCTCCTTCTTTCCTCTTTCTTCTCTCTTTCTGTTCCTCTTTCTCCCTCTCTACCTCCTCCAACTCTTTCTCCTTCCCGTCTTCCTCCTCCACTCCTTCATTCTTCCCTCTTCATCATCCCCTCTTCATCCTCCTCCTCTTCTTCCTCGATCTCTTCCTCCTTGCTCTCTTCATCCTCACCTTCTTCCTATTCCTCCTCTTTCTCCCCTCCTTCTCCCTTTCCTCAATCTCCCCTTTCTCTACCGTCTCCTCCTTCTCCTTCTCCCTCTCTCCTCCCCCTCTCCCTCTCACACTCTCCCCTCTCTTCTTTCTCTTCCTCCTACTAGTCTTCTTTTCATTCCTCCTATTAGTCTTCTTTTCATTCCTCCTCCTATTACTCGTCCTTATTTTTTTCCTATTACTCCTACTCGTCTTCTTTGTTTTTTTCCTCCTTTTCCTCTTTGTACATTTTAATTTCTCAACATTTTCGTTCCCATATATATATATAGACTTTCTATGTTCATTATTCATTCTCCCGCGCTCATCTTCCTATACTTTGTTTTATCTTTTTCCTTTCATTACCTCCGCCTTTCGTTCTTTCATTCGCGTTGTTATTCTTCTCATTCCTTACTTCATTCCTCCTCTATTGGTACATCTCTATTTATTTGTTTGTGCTCCTCTCTTTGTGTATTCTTTCCCTATCTTCTTATTCTGTCGTCATTCACTTCCTCGCTGTTTCTTTTTTAGCTGCTCATCTTTCTTTTACTCCCTTGTTCTCCTTCTCTTTCTCTTTTTTATGTCCCTGTACTTCGCTACTTGTTCTAATTCAGAAGTCTTTGATGTTTATCAGTATTTACTTTTACTTTACTGGATATTCTCTTTCTTGATGTAAAGAAAATATTTGCGATATACCTTTGGGAAAAGATAAGAAGAATCACTGGTCTGTTAACAAACCTGTAGTTCGTTTGATTTGAATTGGCGGAGGTTTCTCTCTAATGTTGCTAATTAGTTTATTTACAATGATGAAATCTTGGTTGAATGTTTCTTGTCGTTTTCGAAAATGTCCTCCAAGCTAAAGCATGCGTTTCTGTGAGTTCGTGACACATGGCTTAGTATAATTTTGTTTCTATTAAAGTTCCCATCAATTTAAAGTATGCAGGCTAGGACAAGTATATTAAATCTGAATAACAAATGTCATTGTTTTTTTCAATTGTTTTGGTTATCTCCCTCCCCCCCTCCTTTGTCGTTGTTTTAGCAAGATAATAGATAAAGATTCTGGATGAGGTAGTATGAGGAAACGTGAGAGTTCTCTCATATCTTTCTATTAGTCGAGAAAAAATTACCATTCTCAAAACCATTCTTTATTTTTCGTTTAAGAATTAAACAATAACAACAAGTTGTTATATTCTATTAAATAGTAGATAACAGGAGAAACTTTTCGTATTTCCTTGGTGGTTGAGGATCAGTTACACCCTTCTCAGGTTGCTGATTATTTTGAGTACGAGAATTGAATATTATTTGGCAAGTGCGGTGCACCTGCGAACGCATTGAAGTGCTGTGTA
>NC_134804.1:21061552-21071552 GCF_046742065.1 Oratosquilla oratoria | reverse complement strand
CGAGGCAACAGTTCACTTGAAAATAGCATCTTGGTCTTCTGATTAGGCATTTGCAGCATCGATCTTCGTATCCAAACGACAACCACTGAGTTCTTTTTCAAAATTTCGCAATCGGAGGTGTGATTGGTCTGATTCAGGTGAATATGGTGGAAGTTAAACAATCTCGAAGCCACAATCTTTGATAGCAGCAAGAAACACAGCTAATTTGAGGTGGTGCATTACTTTTACGGGAGAGTACCCTATATCCAATTAAGTTCTTCCTACTTTTCTCTCGCTACTTCCTCTATACATTAGCAGAATAAGCACCGGTGACAATTTGAGCCTTCTGTGTGGTTTGCATTTGTACAATGACCACATTTAATTAAGAATCCCCTTTTTTAGCTCTCAAGAATACCCATATGTGCTATGAAGCTTCCAGGAAAACTAGTTCCAATTAGTTTAATTGAATCTATTCCCCCATATCAGAAGAACCAGAAATGAGCTTCCTATTTCAGTACAAGCACCTTATTTGTATGGTCGAATGGATAACACCTCTTTCAAAATCCATTCACAACCACGGCTACAACAACACAAAAATTCGGGTACATATCTCATCATTCGTAAAACCTAAGACTGCCGGATTAAAACGACCATACTGGGTTTCAGAGGTTGTATTGTTCTCTAGGGGATATGCAGGTCCCATAGTAGACCATTAAAGTAGAACTCGTAAGTCTCACTGAAATTAAGTATAATCGCCTGGTAGGGACCGGATGGCCTGTTTTGTAATAAATCTCACGGAAACGCCTGTAGGCCCCCTTGTGTACCACTACATTGTCCTCCCTATCGTCCGTTTCTCTATATGTTTCTCTTCTTATTTGCATTTATCTCCACCTACCCTTTAGCCTCTCCTTTTCCTTTCTGCTTTCGTTTTACTTTTCCTCTACTATCCTTCTTCTTCCAATTCACACATTCTCTTTGTCTTCTCAGACATTTTATCTTTGTTTTCACTTGCCTATTCATTTTCAGTTCACAGGATTATCCCCTTATCTTCATTCTCCTTCCTTTTTATGACATTCCCTTTTTCCTTTTTTTGTGTGTGTTATGAAAACTATCCTTCACTATGCCTTCCCCACATTATGTGATACTGATTGTATGCTTTTTGATGTCAATAGTTTCGGGTTTTTAGTCACATTCCGATATGCCACTCTTTTCCCATACTCTAAACAGCACATAAATTAAAAATGAAAGACTTGAACTCTGTTATGGTTCCGTTCTGCTACGCTCCTAAATCTCTCCCTCACCAGTTCTAGGAGTCCACCTTTTCGGTACGATAGTGTCCCCAACGATAGAAGTGCTGTTTATTGCTAACAAAATACTAAATTCTTTTGCCACTTTCACTACACAATTCCTTTCCAAGTTTCCTTCCTTCCTCCTCCTCCTCCTCCTCCTCCTCCTCCTCCTCCTCCTCCTCTTTACTCTCTTCTTCGTCTTCCTTCTTCTTTTCATTATGTTCATCCTCCTCTTCCTCCTTTCCCTTACTCCTCCTCCCCTTTCCCCTCTTCGTCGCTTTCCTTCTCTTCCTTTTCTTCCTCATCCTGTATTTTCTCCTCTTCTTCTCTTCTTTCCCTTCTCTTTGTCCTCCTTTTCCTTCCTCTTCCTCCTCCTTCTTCTATTCCTTTTCCTCCTTTCCTCTTCCTCCTCCTCCTTCACCTTCTCCTTCACCATATCCTGCCTTTTCCTCCTCCTACTACCCCCTCCTCCTCCTCCCCCTCCTCTTCCCCATCCTCCTCCTACTTCTTTCCTTCCTTCTTCTCTTCCTCTTACGCCTCCTTCTGGTCTCCATCTTAGTCATCTTTCTTTATTTCCCCCTCCTCTTCCTCCTCGTCCTTCTCCTTCCTTCTCTTCTTCACCTCCTTCCTTCTTTTTCCTCTTACTATTCCTCTTTTTCCTCCTCCTTTTCCTTCTTTATCCTCTTTCCTTCTTTTATCCTCTCGTTCTCCTCTTTCACTTCCTCTCCAGCTCTTCCATCTTCTCTTCCGCCTCATCTCCCTTTTTGCCCTTCTCTTCCTCCCCCCCTTTCTTCTCTTCCTCCTCTTTTTCCTCTTCTTTCACTTCTTGTTTCTTTTCCTATTGCTGTTCGTCTTTCTCCTCCTCCTCCTCCTCCTCCTCCTCTTCCTCCTCCTCCTCCTCCTAGTGCTGTTCCTTCCCCTCCTGCTCCTACTTGTCTTCCTTCTCCTCCTCCTCCTACTCTTCTACCTCTTCCCCCTCCTCCTCTCCACCTACTCCTCCTCTTCTTTCCATTCCTATTCCTCCTTCTTCTCTTCCATCTTCTTATTTTTTCTTCTTGCTCCTCCTCTTTTCTCTTCCCGATCCGTTAATTCTTGTTACTCCTCTTGCTCCTTCTCCTACTCCTCCTCCTCCTCCTCCTCCTCCTCTTTTTCTTCTTCTCCTTCCATTTCTTTCTCCCCCATCCATTCATCTTTCCTCCTTTCTCCCCTTTCTTTTCCTGCTCCTCCTTCTTCTCCTCCTCCTCCTCTTTCTCTTCCTTTTCATCCTTTTTTTTCCACCTGCTTCACCTCTTCCTTTTTTTCTTTCTTCATCTTCTCTTCCTTACTCTTTTCTTTCTCTTTATCATTTTTCTTATTACTCTTTTCCTTCTTCTTCTTCTTCCTCTTTATCTTCTTTTCCTCTTCCTCCTCCTCCTCCTCCTCTTCCTCCTCCTCTTTCTCGTCCTCCTCCCCTTCTTCCTCCTCCTCCTCCTCCTTCTTCTACGTCTCATCTTTTTCTTCCTCCTCCTCTTCCCCCTTTTCCGTCTCATCCTTTTCTTCCTCCTCTTCTTCCTGTTCCTAATAATTTGCCTCCTCCTCCATCTCCTCTTCCTACTCCTTCTCCTTCTACATTTTTTTCTTCTTATCCCGTTTTACCTCAGCCTCTTCTCTTCTTCTTCCTCCTCTTCCTCGTTATCTCCTTCGTCCTACTCCTCGTCTTACTCTTCTTTATCCCCCTACTTCCCCTCCTCCACCTAGTCCTCTTCCTCTTCCCTCTCTTTCTCCTCATTCTCCTCTTCACTTTTTTTCTTCCTCTGCATGTCTCCTTAACTATCTTCTTCTTCCCTTTCTCTTCCACCACTTCTTTCTTATTCTCGATTCTTCCCTCCGCCTCTTTCTCCTCTTCCCTCTCCTTTTCCTCCTCCTCTTCCTCCCTTTCCTGCTGCTGCTACTGTTCCTCCTCCTCCTCCTCCTCCTCCTCCTCCTCCTCCTCGTCTCCTAATTTCTCCTCCCTCTCCTCCACCTCCACCTCCTTACTGATTCCGTTTCGAAAAGTCCCTTCGCCTCCCTCCTGTCTTCATTCCTTCCGTTCTGCTTTTCTTCCCTGCGGTGCTCCGGTCGACCTTCCAGCATGACCCTGTGACCTCCTTCGTATCACCCCAACCAACCAACCCCATTGCCAACGGTGCAGTCTCCACGTCACTTCCGTCCTCTCGTTCTTCCATTCCTCATGGTTTCCTCAGTATTAAGGCCACTTCCACGGCCTTCAACCTCCACCTCACTTCCGTCCTCTCGTTCTTCCATTCCTCATGGTTTCCTCAGTATCAAGGCCACTTCCACGGCCTTCAACCTCCACCTCACTTCCGTCCTCTCGTTCTTCCACTCCTCATGGTTTCCTCAGTATTAAGGCCACTTCCACGGCCTTCTACCTCCACCTCACTTCCGTCCTCTCTTCCATTCCTCATGGTTTCCTCAGTATCAAGACCACTTCCACGGCCTTCAACCTCTACCTCACTTCCGTCCTCTCGTTCTTCCATTCCTCATGGTTTCCTCAGTATCAGTGCCACTTCCACGGCCTTCAACATTCACCTCACTTCCGTCCTCTCGTTCTTCCATTCCTCATGGTTTTCTCAGTATCAAGACCTCTTCCGCCTCCATTCCAGTTCACTCTTTCCTTCACGTGGTCTTCCTCCTTCTCTCCTCATCCATACTTCCCTCCTCTTTATTTTGTTTTCCTACATCAACCTTTCCTAACCTCTCCACATATCTGTTAACTTCTTCCTCTCTTATTTTTCCCTTCCTTTGCTTTGCCATTTATTTTCCCCTTTTCTATGTCTTCCCTTTCTCTTTTTTCTTTCTCTTTTTCCTTCTCTTTCCTTCCCTTCTCTTTCTTTTCCTTTTTCTCTTCCTTTCTTTTTCTTACTTTCTCATGCCTTTCCTTTTTTTTTTACCTTCAACCTTCCCTTATGCACGTTTCTTATTCCGTGCCTCTTTTGCTACATCTTTGGTTTTTGCTTACTATTTACTACTATTTACTATTACACATTTCCTTACTATTTCTATTTCTATACTATCACTACTATTTACTATTACACATTTCCTTACTATTTCTTACTATTTACTATTTACTAATATTTACTATTACATATTTCCTTACTATTTCTTCTTCTCTCTACCCTTTTTTCCTTTCCTAGCCACTATCTTGCCGGTTTCCATCTTCTGACTATTACTGTGTACAAATTATATGCCTTGTGGAGTAATGACTGCACAGAATTTATTCTATCAACATCTTAAGAGTTTTACTGACAACCCTTTGGGCAAGAATTACGCAGTATTCTATTGTAAAAGGACACGAATTTCCAATAAAGAAAAATATGCTGACCACTTTTAATTTCAGGTATACTGTCATCCAACTTTTCTTAGATCTCGTCCTTTACTGCCTCTGTGTCATATCTTCCCCGCGATACTATTCCCAAGGAGAGAAAAGAAGACGATTGGCGATAACATCTGTGCCAATCTTTTGTCCTCCTCTTCCACCTCCTCCTTCTCCTCCTCCACTATCTTCACCTCTTCTCCTTCCTCTCCCTTCTTCTCCTTTTCCTCTTCCTTCTTTTTCTTTACATCCTCACCCTATTCCTCCTCCTACTCCTCCTCCACCATCTCCTCCTCTTCCCTTTCCTCTCCCTTCTTCTCTTTTTCCTCTTCCTTCTCTTTCTTTACATCCTCACCCTTTTCCTCCTTCTCCTCCTCCTCCTCCTCCTCCTCTTCTTCCTCCTCCACCGTCTCCTCCTCTTCCCCTTCCTCTCCCTTCTCCTTTTCCTCTTCCCTCTCTTTCTTTACATCCTCACCCTTTTCCTCCTCCTCCTCCTCCTCCTTCGCCTCCTCCTCCTCTTCCCCCTCCACCTCCTCCTCTTTCACAGGACAGGTTTTGCTTTCGAGGCTGCATAGCCTCATGGATCCCCTTTCATTGTCCATAGTGACCTCAGGGCTTCTCCCGTTCATGCCATTAGCACGGTGACGTGTTTCACGTACACATTCATTCCAGCCAGCGGCAGGGGATTCTATTTAGCTGAGAGATATGGATTCTGGACAAAAAGGGGATCTGGTTACGTCAGCGAATGGAATCGTCGGGGGCAGACATCGACAGCTGTACTAGGAATGGACACACGTGCCTGTGTATTATTTTATTTAAATTTTTTCAGAACATTTCATTTTTTCCAGTAGGCTTTATTTATGTTCCTTCTTATTGCTATTATCATATTTTTTAATTGGACGTTTCTTTCTCCCCGTCTCTCTCTGTCTTTTTTTTTTTTCACATACATTGAAAATAGTTTCGTATTTTGCTTCCCTGGGCGGAGTGGATGAATTCATTCATTGCGAATGGAGTCCCCTCAACTGAATGAAATAGTCTGGGTGGAATAAACAAATAAAGCTCTAAAATGCAGTGGAACGCCTGGCGCAAAAATCGCCTGGTGGCAAAATCGCTCGGCGACAAAATCGCATGGCGACGAAATCGCATGGCGCAAAAATCGCATGGCGACGAAATCGCATGGCGCAAAAATCGCATGGCGACGAAATCGCCTGGCGCAAAAATTGCATGGAGACGAAATCGCATGGCGCAAAAATCGCATGGCGACGAATTCGCATGGCGCAAAAATCGCATGGCGACGTAATCGTCTGGCGCAAAAATCGCCTGGAGACGAAATCGCCTGGCGCAAAAATCGCATGGCGACGAAATCGCCTGGCGCAAAAATCGCATGGCGACGAAATCGCATGGCGCAAAAATCGCATGGCGACGAAATCGCATGGCGCAAAAATCGCATGGCGACGAACTCGCCTGGCGCAAAAATCGCCTGGAGACGAAATCGCATGGCGCAAAAAATCGCCTAGCGACAAAATCGCCTGGTGAAGAAATCGCCTGGCGTTAACTAAAATAGATACTAAGGAGTTAAAACACAGCAAATGGGTTAAGGTTCCTCCTGCTCAAGCATTTTTTTTTTTTTTATACGCTGGTCCTAGGCTTCAGCTTTCCGCGCTTCGTACATTACTTAATGAACTCGAATCTCTCAGCTTCGAACTTCCCTGATGAGATTCGTGCGTTTCAGATTTGCAAATGAAGCAGTGACGAAATGACCCACCTCCTCCCACCCCGTCTCCTTCCTCCATTCCCCTGCTGTTGTGGGGTTTTCCCTCTCGGGAGTAAAGATGGCTTGGCGGCAGATATATTCACAAACGACTGTAGTCATCTTTAGGTGTTACTTCCCTATTAAATGTGTTTCTTTTGGTTAGCACTAACTGCTTTTAGTCCCTGAAAGAGAAAACATGTCATTTAAAAATGCTGAATTTCAGTCGCTTGGTTCTCAGATGTGTGCGTTATGGCTCGGTTCTTCTCTCCAGATTTTTATATGTATGATGTTTGGTCTCGGTGGTCGCAAGGCCACGTAATGGAATACATTAGGAGGAACGAGGCGGCTGCCGAGAAACAAAACAAACACAAACAAATACAAACTCAACAAATACACGCTGCGCAATAGCGCGTTTCAAGCACAGAGAAATGCTTCCACATGTGCGCACGTGCACACAAATACATGCATATACGCACATATGAATGTAGTTATAAACACACATACACACACACACAGACACACACACACACACGCACACACACACACGTACACACACACACGCACACACACACACACACACACACACACACACACACACACACACACACACACACACACACACACACACACACACACACACACACACACACACACACACACACACGCACACACGCACGCCACACACACACGCACACACACACACACACACACACACACACACACACACACACACACACACACACACACACACACACACACACACACACACACACACACACACACACACACACACACACACACACACACACACACACACACACACACACACACACACACACACACACACACACACACACACACAGGGATTTTAAGAATAAACTGGATGTGGAGAGATACGAAAACGGGTCTCTACGCGCATAGCTCCCGTCCCGTAAAATACAACCAGGTAAATACAACTAAGTAAACACACACACACACACACACACACACACACACACACACACACACACACACACACACACAGGATTTTAAGAATAAACTGGATGTGGAGAGATACGAAAACGGGTTACTACGCGCTTAGCTCCCGTCCCGTAAAATACAACCAGGTAAATACAACTAAGTAAACACACACACACACACACACACACACACACACACACACACACACACACACACACACACACACACACACACACACACACACACACACACACACACACACACACACACACACACACACACACACACACACACACACACGCACGCACGCACGTGGGGCTATGTAAACACGAGAGTATTCCAACATTCACACGGCGAAAGTTCGCAGACAAAAAAACCTGCCCTCTCACTCGGTCGAGGCACAGCTTCGCCCAAAAGTCTTCAAGTTTTTTGATTCTGTAAACAATCTTTGTTGCAGAGGATTGTACACGGTTCTCCATGCACGAAAATCTTAAATATCGTAATGTAGATACTGTGTACAGAACGTATTTTAGATAACAAAGACTGAAGATTGTATTTACATTCTGAATACCGCAAGGTGGTTGAAGACTTTTGAATCCGGCTGTATCTCTCATTCTTGCACAGAATTTTTTTTTTTTTACGTCTGACCTTTATTCCCCCCTCTCTACCTCCACCTGTGCCTCTCCACCATTTCTCCACCACTACTCTTCCACTCCTTTCTCCCCCAGTAGATTTTTATTCCAAGTTTCGTATTCGAAAGCTTACTAGAGGGTAGTGGTATGGACAGATCGTATTTAGTGTTGGCATGCTGTTATTTATTTTGGCGTTACTTGGTAACGAGAGCAATGATATAGTCATTCATTTTATCTTCAGTGGTAGCACGCATACAAACAAACAAACGTATGGATGACTGTAAAACAATTACAGTGGCTGGTAGCCTTGTCATTCTTATTCGTTGCAACAAATCCTAGTGACTGTGAAAACACGTATGTTATATGATTGTAAAAATTTGACCGTTTCCAGATTTCCAGGTCATGGAAAACACGAGGAATATAATGCATGGAAGTTACGAAGTTATGAAAGGCAGAGAAAAATAATGGAAAATTACTGAGAACATTTTGTCATGCAGACATATATGGACATGGAAATAGAGGCAAAGATTAATCAACTTTGTTGAATAAAATCCCCTTGTGGATTTAGGAGTGAAAAGGTTAATGGTGTTTTTAGTGGCAGAAGAGACCATTTTTATAACAGAACGGAATAAAAGATTAAACCTTTATTATGGATCATCAAAAATCATTTTGCCCCAGAAAACTCTGAGTATCTCACGCTCGTCGACTTGAAAAAAAAAAGTGGTCCTGACCTATGGAGACCTTACTTTGCCCAGCATCCGCTCCCTTGGCTGAATGAAATTGTCTTACGCTCACGAGAACAAAGCATACATATTGTGTCACCTGAATGAAGAAGTAAACAAATCCTAAGCGGGTACAGAAAATTTAAGTACGCAAACCTGTTAACAGAGTAAAGTACCTTAGATATTTTGTTTCTGTTCAGCACAGGTGGCTTAGTGCAGTTGATAGGGTAGTCTTCAGCATGAATGAGGTCATCATAGTACGAATCCAGCCCCTAATCTACATAAAGTTTCTTGTCTTCAGCCAAAACAAAAATCTTATTACTTTTTTTTTTTTTTTTTTTTTACCGGATTGAAGGAGGTAAGAGTCTCGGAGGAGGGTAGTCTTCAGCATGAATGAGGTCACCATAGTACGAATTCAGCCCCTAATCTACATAAAGTTTCTTGTCCTCAGCCAAAAGATTTTTTTTTTTTTTTTTTTTTCTTTACGGGATTGAAGGGTGTAGGGGTCTCGGAGGAGGGTAGTCCTCAGCATGAATGAGGTCATCATGGTACGATTCCAGTCTCTAATCTACATAAAGTTTCTTGTCTTCAGCCAAAACAAAAATCTTGATTTTTTTACCAGATTGAAGGGTGTAAGGGTCTCGGAAGAGGGGCGCCGAAGGCCCCAGGAACTCCAGGAATGTCTGACTCGAGATCCGACGTCGTTCGACCTTGACCGTGACCTCCCTGTGGACCTTCGGTCAAGCCTGACGGTTGACCCTGATGATCGAGGTAAAACGAGGTCTCTGGGTCAGTGGTTCACTCGGAGGATGTGAACTTACTGAGTTGAGCCGGTCAATCATTTACTGGCGATGAGTATCTTGTTATCATAAAAAATGAAATATTCTGGATAAAAAATAATAATAATAATCCCCTGGAAAGGGAGTGTTACTCAAAAAAAAAAAAAAAAAAGGTGATAACTGAAATAGAAAGAAAAGTGCGAGCTGTTACGAAAGTGTTTAATTTCACGCTAATTCTAATTCTTCTCTACTATGTTTCCTGCTTTGGAGGGCAGTGGTTTTTATTTACGTCTCTTACAGATCCATTCCCCGTCTCTGTGTAGGTGTACAAACAAGAATTTCTATGGTCGTTATGTCTACTAATAAAAATGGTTTCTGGGTGTTCGGACAAGGAAAGCCATCTAGGCAAATTCTTGGAGTAGATGGACGGCAGGCTCACTCTTTACCAGAGTGCCTAAGATCCTGCCGTTGCAGAAGAGACCACATTATACACGAAATACATTGAACAATAACATTATGAATTCATAGAAAATT
>NC_134804.1:21054052-21056552 GCF_046742065.1 Oratosquilla oratoria | reverse complement strand
TCTCTCTCTCTCTCTCTCTCTCTCTCTCTCTCTCTCTCTCTCTCTCTCTCTCTCTCTCTCTCTCTCTCTCTCTCTCTCTCTCTCTCTCTCTCTCTCTCTCTCTCTCTCTCTCTCTCTCTCTCTCTCTCTCTCTCTCTCTCTCTCTCTCTCTCTCTCTCTCTCTCTCTCTCTCTCTCTCTCTCTCTCTCTCTCTCTCTCTCTCTCTCTCTCTCTCTCTCTCTCTCTCTTTTACACACACACTCCCTGTAATACTGTTGCCATCATCGTAGAATTAAATCGACATTATCTCAAAATACGAAACATATCTTGAAACGCACACAGAGGAAGGAAGACAAGCAAGACCTCTTAGATACACAATCCTGTCGTATCACTGTTTATCAATAGACGAATAGACGACGCATTCCGATTTGTATGTCATTATTTTGTATAAATCTCTGATAGTATCATGCTGAAATTCTTGAACCCATAACAAGTATTTTTGTACTATTCTGTACACAGTAAGTCGTCGAAGATCAAGTGAATACAAAACTCTTATATACCAAAGGATACAAAAGACAACAGACGAACAAGAAAAAATCGTGATTGAAGATGAAATAAAAAGGAAATATCTACATAAATCATCCAGAAAAAAACGGATTATACTCCTTGGAATTTCAAAAGAGAGGCTGAAACAAAAGAAAATTATACGAACAACTGTGAATAAAGTAATTTGGGACCAAGAGAAAGAAATTTACCCAACATGAAATGGGATATTCCTTGTGCTTTTTTACCGAAAGATTTCACATTTTGCCGATCATTTTTATACGGTTTTCTCACAGGAAATACATCTGATTACAGATAATCAGGAACAGGAGATGAAGGAAATTACATCCGGAAAAGATCAAACTAAAACGGACGAGGAGAACTGAATCAGACGGAAGTGAATCTTCAAAAAATCCCCCCACAGGCATGAAGTGCCCAGAGCCAACAGGAGATTACAACTCAAATATGATAACCGTTTGTTGCTGAGAGTTTGCCACTGACAACATGAATAGAATAGTCTGGTAGTAATCAGGTTAAGTGGAGTGATACTTGGTATAAAGAGACTTAAACGAGATGAACACATACCTACAATAGGGACTCTGTGACGATGATTGAAGTACAGTGAAACCTCTCATTAACGGACGTTAATTAGCTGCGTTGCGGTGTTTTCGCTGTGTTTTCGGTGTTTTGGAGTGGTTTTTGGGTGACATAGTGATTGCACGCTCTAAACAACAGCACCAAAAACATCGAAAACACCGCAAACACAGCTAATTAACGTCCGTTAATGAGTGGTCTCACTGTAGTTTGGGTTTAAGAAGAATATAAGAATTAGTGCCATCCAGCTAAAACGGGCTTCATCTGTAGGCCTGTGTTGCCTGAAGAACAGAAAAAGAATGAAAGAGAGATATAGCCGGAACACGTATGAGGGTATAAACTGATATCGGATAGGCGGTTTGTATTCTGTTCGGAAAGATCATAGCTATCAGAAATATCGAGTTTTTGCGACAGGGTTAGATATATTCGAGAAAGAAATGGAAGTTTGGTAGATATACGTACACGTGCGTGTACACACACACACACACACACACAAACACACACACACACACACACACACACACACACACACACACACACACACACACACACACACACACACGGACACACAGACACACACACACACACACACACACACACACACACACACACACACACACACACACACACACACACACACACACACACACACACACACACACACACACACACAGACACACACACACACACACACACACACACACACACAAATAGCTTCCCACACAGAGTGCTGGATATCTGTAATAATCTAGATAAAGAAACAGTGTGTGCAAATACTATCCAATATTTTAAGAAAAAACTTGATACTGAAAGACATAAAGATGGGTCACCACGAGCATAGCTCCCTTCCTGTATAATACAACTAGGTATATACAACTAGGTAAATAAACACACACACATACACATACATACACACACACACACACAGAGACACACACACACCCACACACACACACACACACACACACACACACACACACACACACACACACACACACACACACACACACACACACACACACACACACACACACACACACACACACACACACACTTACATAAACACACAAACACACAAATATGCACACACAATCATCTTGTCATTACCTCCAGAATTGCATGTACCCCATGATCATCAGCGCTACAAAGGCAAACGTCTCTTCCTCCTTTGGTATTCATGGCCATGTCAACAAAGACTAATTAGGCGATCGTACCAAGAAAAAAGAAATATCTCATTTACTATCGTTCAGGAGACGAACATACCCAGTAGGTTTGAGAATAAGTGGATATCAGAATAAGCTTCGTATATAAATATACCCATCTTCTTTAGAAGCAAAGTCTATCGTTCAGGAGATGAACATACCCAGTAGGTTTGAGAATAAGT
>NC_134804.1:21044052-21049052 GCF_046742065.1 Oratosquilla oratoria | reverse complement strand
CCTCTTAGTGTACGCTTTTTTAGGGAAACAGATTCATATGTTCGTCTCGATTTTCGTATGATTTATTTTCAATATTTGGAATCAGTTTTGTGGCTCACCATTGTACTTTCTTCAATCTTTCAATGTCTTTAATGAGGTTCGGTGACCATACGGAAACAGTATATTCCAAATGTGAACGAATTAACAATTTATATAGCTTGTTAATGATAGATGGACTTTTGAAGTCGATAGATGGCACAATCATTCCTTGAATTTTATTTGCTTTCTCAGACGCTGAAATATACTTCTTAGATGATTTGAGATCGTTATTGATAATTACACGGAGATCCTTTTAATTATCCACTTTTGTTAACGACTTTCCAAATAAATTGTAATCGTACTTACTGTTATTTCTTATTATGTGCATAACCTTGCCTTTACTTGTGTTAGATTTCATTACCGCTTTTCAGACCGTTGTTGTAGTTTATATAAATATTCTTGAATATCTAATTGGTTTAAGTGATCATTTGCCATTCCGCACATTTTTGTATCATCAGCAAATTTAGAGACAATAGATTTCAGTCCGTGGTCTATATCATTTATATATACTATGAATAGAAGTGACCCAAGAACGGAACCCTGAGGAACTCCACTCGTAACGATTGTTCCGTTTGAAGCTAATTTAGTAAGTAGTCTTTCGTGGGGGACGGTATTAAAAGCTTTTGCAAAGTCAAGATATATGAGATCTATATTCTTTTCATTATAATTCGAGATAACTATGTTGTACAATTCGAGTAAATTGGTCAAGCAAGAAGTTTCCGTCTGAATCCGTGCTGGCATTTATTTATCAAACACTTACTTTCTAAATGGCGTTCGATAGCATCTCTGATGGTAGTTTCTATAATTTTTCCTACAATTGAAATCAAGCTTATAGGGCTGTAGTTATTTGGTTTCTTTTTGTCACCTTTTTTTGAACATGAGTAAGGTTAACTAGGTTCCATTCTTTTGGGACATCCTCGGATATGATGGATTTCTTGAAAATATTTCTAATGGAACAACAATCTCATTTTTCATTTCCTTTAAGATTCTTGGGTGCCAATCATCAGGACCTGGCATTTTATTAACTTTGAGTTTCTCTATACATATCTTAATTATGTTCTTTTGCTATATTTACCGTAGTAAGCTCACCCTAGACTTTTCACAGGTTTTAGTTTGGAGATCATTTTGAGGTGTTTCGTTTAGGAATACGTAGCTAAAATATTTGTTTAAAATATCACACATTTATTCATGTTAATATTCAAGTCGACCGTTAGCAGATAATAGTGGGCCAATGTGATTCCTAATAATCTTTTTATTTCTGATGTAACTATAGAATTCTTTGGGATTCTTTTTGGATTTATCAGCGATATTCATTTCGTTGTTTTACTGGTTTTCTTTTTTTTTTTTTACTCTCTGTGTTATTATATAATTTTGATAGTCATTAGGTACACCCAACCACTTGTATTTCTTATAACAAGCTTGTCTCTTTTTAGCAATACATTTTTTTCAGTTTCTTTGTCAAGTCATTTTGGGCGAGCCTGGGGAGTGTCTGTCAAAAACGGGACGTAGGTATGAATCATCTTGCATAGTAAGCAAATTTTGAAATATTTCCCACATCTGACCTACAACCCTTTTGCTTAATTTTGCCTCCCAGTCTGTAAGCAGAAGCTCCTGACGTAGTCATATGAACTGAGCTTTACTTAAATTGGCTATTTTAGATACACAAGTATCTATTCTAAAAAAAAAAAAAAAAATCAGTTTGTCTTTCTCGTCCTCTTCGTCTTTTCTCATCTTTATGTATATATACATATACATACACACACACACACACATATATATATATATATATATATATATATATGTGTGTGTGTGTATATGTGTATATATATACATATATATATATATATATATGTGTGTGTGTGTGTGTATGTATATATATATATGTTTTGTTAAAAACAACTGCGCATTCGGCGCTACAAAGCCTCTTAAGTAGACTTTCAAGTCTTCTGAACGTGGATTTCTGGTTATCACAGAACAGACGGAATAATAGATTTCCAGTAGACATTAGGAACTTTAGTTGAGAAAGAATGTACAGACGTTTCGCTAAACGCAGTTAGCATTTTCAATGTAATAGAGACAGAGAGTACAGGACATAATAAACATAGAAAGAAAGCTCTGGGAGAGGTCACAACGTAAGACACGGTGGGAGGTCACAACGTAAGACACGGGGAGAGGTCACGTACATGTGTGGGATTTTGTTACTGTGGGGCAGATGTCCGTTGAGGGCCAAGTGTCCTCTCTATCAGTTTGGCGGAACGTCGGAGAGGGACTTGGGTGTCGGTGTGATTGGAAGGTGTGTTGTTGTGGTTGAGAGGGCTACTAGTCCTAGGGAGGGGCTTCATGCTGGGGAGTAATGTAGGGGCTTCCACTTGTCTGTTAATAGTTGGTTGTATGTCTCGTATAATAAGTGCTTCCAGGAAGAAAAGTCTAGACTTTTCTGATTCCTTGGCGAGAATGACGGTGTTGTCTTCTAGAAGTTTTCTTGTGATTTGTGTGTTGTGTTTTTCTAGTAGGTGTAGTTTGGGGCCTCCACTTGACAAGTGGGAAGACATTCTTCTCGACAATGTCGTTCTCGTTTGGCCAACGTAGCAGTCGAGAGGCAGTCCTCTAGGGGGCAGGAAAATTTGTATACTACGTTGGTGCAAGTGGGACCTTCGGGGCGAGGAGAAGTGTTGTTTCTAATTAAAAGTGTAGCTGTTTTTTGGTTGCGGTAATATATAGAGAGACGAAGTTTGTCATTCTCACTTTTGGGTTTCATGTTTCGGTGAATAATTCTATTCAGAACCTTCGCATCTTCCTGGTAATCTCTGGACATTTGGGCACGGAGAACAAGGTAAAAATCTCACCTTCGGCTGCTACTGGGGTGGGAGGCCCGTGGTACCATTTGTTGATGACACTTTTTAAGACACGCTGGCAGTCTTGATTAGAATGTCCATTATTAACTAGAACTTGAGTGGCCCTGTTTATTTCTGCTTGAGTGGAGGTCCAGCGTGTGCAGTGGGTGAGTGCCCTCCTAAAGAAGGCACTAATGGTACTGTCTTTGTAACGTTGGGGGCACTCACTGTTCCCATTAAGACAGAGACCAGGGTTGGTGGGCTTAACATAAACGGAAGTGGAGAAGTTGTCACCCTCTTGTTGAAGCAATACATCAAGGAATGGAATAGAGCCATTAACGTCTTCTTCAGTTGTGAATTTCAATCCTGATGTTTCTTCAAGCAGGTTACGGAGTGACTCTCTTTCTTGTGTTGACGAAGACATGATGAATATATCGTCGACATATTTGCCCTACACCATGGGTTTGTCTTGGTGTGAAAAAAACTTCCCTTTCGATTGACCCCATGAAAAAAAATGTGCGAAAAGGACTCCTAAGGGGGAGCCCATTGCCACACCGTCAACTTGCTGGTAGAGGTTACCTCGGGGACACCGGAAGGCAGTCTCCATGGTGCAGATCTCGAGCAGGCGACGAAGGTGAATTTCGGGAATGTCTAGCTTTGGAGAAGGTCCTGTTCGGTAAATAGTGTCACAAATGTAGTTGATTGTTCGTGAAATTGGGACGTTAGTAAAGTGGGACTCCACATCAAGAGAGGAAATAACTCCTCTAGCAGGAGCGTCGTTAATGGAGTCCAAGAAATCATTAGAAGAGACGTAGCTGTGTTGTGTAGGGGTGAGGGGCGTCAGAAGTTGGTTCAGGAACTTGGCAAGGTTGTATGTCGGCGTAGGGATCTGGCAGATGATGGGACGAAGAGGATTCCCAAGTTTATGTGTCTTCACGTTTCCGTATAAATAGCCAGGCTTAAAATCACCGGAAATTTTGGTGAGTTTAACGCCTCCGTTCTTGGCGTTAATGGCATCTATGGTCTTGTTGGTACTTCTTATGATATCTAGGGTGGGGTCACGGTTGATTCTCTTGAATTTAGTAGATTCCATGAGAATATCATCGATTTTCGAAAGATATTCGTCAGTGGAGATCAGAACGAAGACTGCAGCTTTGTCGGCCCTTCTAACGGCGATGTCCTTGTTGCTTCGGAGTCGTTTGGCTGCATCGAAGTGACGTTTCTTGAGGAGTTTGCTGGTAAAGGAGCCTTTGCTACGGTTGGCCTCGGAGATTAGCTCAGGTTGGATGTTAGGTTTGACCTCTACCTTACCATCCTTGGCAAGATGGTGAATCTGCTCAAGTAGGACTTCGATCTCGACACGTTTACTATACGGTTTAGGTTTTGACAAAACATGGCAATTTAAACCTAGCTGTAGGAGTTCAGCAAGGTCACAGTCAGGTTGGAAGTTCGTCAAGTTTATGTAACCTTTGGTAGGGCGAGGGATCTTGATAGGGCCACCATTGATTGAGGAAAGTTTCTTCACATTCTTCCTGATAATAGAATCCCGGTAGGCATTTACGGTACGGCAAAGTGCTACTTCCAAGTCTTCTTTTGTCTGGATGGGAATATCTAGGTTGTTCCAAAGTCTCTTTTGGGATTCAACCTCAGAGCGGAGGGAATCAACCAGTTGAGATTTGATTTGGAGCTCTTCCTCGACTAGGGACCTCCTGAAGTCGAGGGTGTTTTTTCTTCGTCTTGCTGCGTCGTTGTATAGGCGCATGAAGCATGAAGCCTCCCTAGGACTAGTAGCCCTCTCAACCACAACAACACACCTTCCAATCACACCGACACCCAAATCCCTCTCCGACGTTCCGCCAGACTGATAGAGAGGACACTTGGCCCTCAACGGACATCTGCCCCACAGTAACAAAATCCCACACATGTACGTGACCTCTCCTCGTGTCTTACGTCGTGACCTCCCCCCGTGTCTTACGTTGTGACCTCTCCCAGAGCTTTCTTTCTATGTTTATTATGTCAGGTACTCTCTGTCTCTATTACATTGAAAATGCTAACTGCGTTTAGCGAAACGTCTGTACATTCTTTCTC
>NC_134804.1:21036552-21039052 GCF_046742065.1 Oratosquilla oratoria | reverse complement strand
CTCTCTCTCTCTCTCTCTCTCTCTCTCTATATATATATATATATATATATATGTATATATATATATATATATGTATATATATATGTATTTATATATATATATATGTATATATGTATAAGTATACATATATGTATATATATATACATATATACATACATATATATATATATATATATATATATATATATCTATATACATGTATATATATATTTATATATATATACATCTATGTATATATATATATCTGTCTATCTATATATCTTCTGAAGAAATCCTAGTTGGATAAAACGTCAATAATAAAACTTCAACGGACTCTTAGCGTTTAAACTCACCACCCCACCACTCATTCTGTCTTCACACCTCAACATATCTATCTCTATCTTTTTCTCTCTCTATGTCTTCTTGATTTTCTCAACTTTCCTGAATATATTTCTTCCTCTTCTACAGCACTACATCACCCGCCTCTTTATTTCCATAGATTCCACTTCTCTCTTCTTATGATTAATATCCATTTATTTCTTCTCTGTTTTTCATCCTCTTCATATCGTCTATCCAATCACCTCTGTGAACTCTCCCTCTCTTCCAGGACTTCTACTCTCCTCAACTCCCGGTAACTCTCCTCCATGGCTCACCTAAGTATCTTAAATGACCCTCCAGTTCTTACCATGATTCCCATACTCTCTTCCATGACCTTCCGTTCCCGTTCACGACCCTAACTCCCTTCCAGAATTTCCATTTCCCTCCATGACCCCTCACCCGTTTCCATGACACCCTGGACTTTTCCATGATCCCTCACCCATTTCCATGACACCCTGGTCTTTTCCATGACCCCTCACCCGTTTCCACGACACCCTGGTCTTTTCCATGATCCCTCACCCATTTCTATGACACCCTGGTTTTTTACATGACCCCTCACTCATTTCCATAACACCCTGGTCTTTTTCATGACCCCTCATTCATTTCCATGACACCCTGGTCTTTTCCATGACCCCTCAATCATTTCTATGACACCCTGGTCTTTTTCATGACCCCTCATTCATTTCTATGACACCCTGGTCTTTTCCATAACCCCTCACCCATTTCCATGACAAGATGGTCTTTTCAATGACCACTCATCCATTTCCATGACTCCCTGGTCTTTTCCATGACCCCTCATTCATTTCCGTGACACCCTGGTCTTTTCCATGGCCTCTCACTCATTTCCATGGCACCCTGGTCTTTTCCATGACCCCTCACCCATTTCCATGACACCCTGGTCTTTTCCATGACCCCTCACCCATTTCCATGACACCCTGGTCTTTTCCATGACCCCTCATTCATTTCCATGACACCCTGGTCTTTTCCATGACCCCTCACCCATTTCCATGACACCCTGGTCTTTTCCATGACCCCTCATTCATTTCCATGACACCCTGGTCTTTTCCATGACCCCTCATTCATTTCCATGACACCCTGGTCTTTTCCATGACCCCTCACCAATTTCCATGACACCTTGGTCTTTTCCATGACCCGTACTTCCTTCCATAAGCTTCCCCTACTCCGCTTCGTGACCTTCTGGTTCTCTGCATGACCTCAGTTCCCTCTATGACTCTGTTCTCTTCTGTGTTTCCTTCACTAAACTTTCTGTCTTCTATTCGCCCTTCAAGTGTCTTAATGCTCCGTGTAACCACCATCACTTATCTAAATTCAACTATTTTTCCTATTTACTTTTCCCCGTTCCCTTTCCTACGAAATTCATCTTTCCCTTTCCTCTGGTTTTCCTTCTTAAGGCTTATGTTTTTCATTTATTCCTCTTTTTTCACGTTTTATTTACCTTCCTTCTTCACAATCTCTCTCTTCCATCTCTCTTTTTCCTCATTTATCTCCAACTTTCACTCTATCCTTTTCCCATGCTCTTTATCTGTTCCTTTTCCTCCTCTCTTTTCCAGTTTTTTTACACTTTTTATTTTCTTCTTTTCCGTTTCCTTTTCTTCTTTTACCCTTTATTCTTTTTCTTCTATCTTACTCTTCCATCTTCGTCTTCTTTTTCCTCATAATTTTCTTTATTATCTTTTCTCCTTCTATTTCTCTCTTTTCCTATTTGTTTCCTTAAACTCTTTACCTTTTTCTTTTGTTTCCTCTTTCATTTTTCTCCTTTCCCTTTTCTATTTCAATTTTCTTTTCTTATTTCGTCTTCTCATTCCTTGCTAAATGCTTTTTCCTTTCCCTCATTTCTACTTCTACTCTTTATTTCATCTCCCTTTTCCTTCTCCATTATTATCTAACTATTTCCTCCATTTTCATCTCTCATATTCCTCATTTTTAGAGCTCCTGTTCTCTTTCTCACATTTCCCTACTTTTTCTTTCCCCATTTTCTCTTCCCTCATTTACCCTTTCCCCATTTTCTCTTTCCACTTCAGTACATCATTTTAGACTCTGCGGTGCGAGTTGGTTGTTGTATGAGCCGAAAACTCATCAGCTTAATGTCTGTTCTCCTCGTTGTTCTCAATTACAAGCTTAC
>NC_134804.1:21016552-21019052 GCF_046742065.1 Oratosquilla oratoria | reverse complement strand
AAAAAGTCATGCATGATTGATACCCCGAAATCAACTCAAAGGTGGGACTACCAATGTTTTTTTTTCTTCAGAATTTCCAAAAGAAAGACGATTATTAGGCAGAAGGTTAGATGTGGAAAGACAAACTAGGTATAAAAATGTACTTAGAAGTCAGGATATTGCTGATCTGAAGGAGGAATTAATAGATTTGAAAGATGAAAATAGGGCAATGTACAGAGAGATAAACCACCTACGAAGAGCTAATGACGAGATGAACAAAAAGCTTAATGATCTAGAAAACAAATTAGATATGGTCAGAAGGGATAATGAAAGAATAAAAAATGAAAATATATGTAAAAATGAGGCGTTGGAAAATGAGTCAGAGAAACAACACAAGCAGTGATCGAGAAAGTAGGAGAAACAATTAAGGAGGCGGATCTCTTAGAAATAAAGAATCAATGGAAACTAAAACAAGAAAATCAGAAAATATCCTTTAAAGAAATAGTACAAAAGCAAGTAGAAGAAAATGCTAAAGAAACGATAATCAAAGTAATTAAAGAAAACGAAAACTGGTGTAAGAGGCTGGTAGATAAAGGTAGACAAGTAAGGTAGATAGAGGGGTATGTTCGTGAATTTGATTTTATTAGTTGGATGTTTGGTAAATAACACCCGCGAAGGTGTGGCATAATCTCACTCCTAGTCCAAAATTTATAAACAACCGCTAGGTAACAGTTTCTATTGCTCTATAATGACGATGTAACAATATGTAAACTAAGCCAGTCATGTATCGATATCGTGCTTACTTGAGTAATCAATATCACTTAAGACGTTTGTAACAGTCTCTCTGATTGGAGAAAGGGTAAAGGAGGAGAAAACTTTATTTGTTAACGGGAGAAAACTAACGCCCTTAGGAGAGGTACTTAGAAGTAAGAGTAAAGATCATTGGGCTGGGGAAGTCGTGACATCGGTGCAAGGTGGCTTAGTGAGTAAATATAAGATCCCAGTTGGGAGTCCACCTCAAGCCAAAAATTCCATAAATCAATCAATCAACCAGGTGGGAGTCCCTTGGTGTAAATTGACAAACCGAATGTAATATTCGGGAAGAAAAGAAGAAAACCTTTTCTTCCGTTTAATTCACCATCTAAAGAAACATTACCTACTTCCTACAGCAATGTATGGCGAATGGCATTCATATGTAAGCCTTCTTTGAGGATACATTACCTCTGAGAAATTCTCTTTTCCTCCTCCTCCTTGTTCTCTTTCTTTTTCTTTTATTTCTTTTTTTCTTTTTGTTCTTCCTCGTCAACTTCATCTTCTCTTTTTTCACATCTTGTCCTGTATTTCTTCTTTTCCACTTTCTTTTCTTGTTCTTGTACTTTTTTATTTTTGTCTTATCTGTTTCTTCTACTTCTTTTCTTCTTCTTTGTCTTCTTTCCTTCTTTTTTCTTGTTCTTGATTTTCTTCTTCTTTTTCTTTTTATCTTCATCATTTTTGGCTTTTTAATCTTTTCATTTATTTATTTTTTCTTGTTTCTTTTTTTTACTCTTCTTCTTCTTCTTCTTCTTCTTCTTCTTCTTCTTCTTCTTCTTCTTCTTCTTCTTCTTCTTCTTCTTCTTCTTCTTTATCTTTTTCTTCTTCTTCTTCTTTCTCTTCTTCTTATTATTATTGTTTCTACCTCTTCTTTCTTCTTCATTTTCTTTTTCTTCTCATCGTTCTCATCTTCCTCCTCGGCTTTTTATTCTTCTCCTATCCTTTTGTTTTTCTCCTACTCCTCCTTCGTTTTCCTTTTCTTCCTTCTTGTCTTTGTTCCTCTCCTCTTCCTTTGGTTTCTCTTCCTCCTCCTCCTTCTCTTTTACTTCTTTCTCGCCTTCCTTTCCTCCCCCCCCCACTCCTTTCTCCTCCTGTTTCTCCTGACAAGCATGGTTATGTGGGATTGACTGGAAAGTTGAATGGTTATGTGGGATTGACTGGAAACTTGACTGGAGTGACATCGCCTGCTGCTGTGACGTTTCAAGGTCGGAAGTGTGAGGGTTTGGGAGAAGGAGAGAGAAGGAGAGAGGCAAGGATAGTCTGGATCTATCTGCAGTGGAGAGTGCGGATAGAGAATGAATATAGAAAGAGGAAAATGAAAAGAAACAAGAAAACGAGTTGAGGGGCTAAAGAGAAGTAAATAGTGATGGAGAAAGAAAATTATAAGAAAAAGGAATCACAATAACAGATGTACGATTTTCATAGGAATTGGAGAAGGAAGAGTAATTGGTGGAGGGGGAGGAGGAGGAGGAGGAGGAAGGGGAGGAGGAGGAATGTGGTGAGGAAGATAAGGGACAATGTTTAAGGGACCTAAAAGAAACAAAATGAGAGTGATAAGATGTAGTGAGAAAAGAGTAAAGGAAGCACAAAGAATCGATGTGCAAAACGGAAAATAAAGAACATGAATGAGAATCGAGGAGAGAGAAGGAAGAGAGAAATAAGTGTAAGAATTTTGGGAAACTGCAAGACGAAACGACTAAAGGAAGAGGGA
>NC_134804.1:20994052-21011552 GCF_046742065.1 Oratosquilla oratoria | reverse complement strand
TTTTCCAGTCTCTCTATTTTATTTCCTACTATTTATTTCCTCATTTTATTTAGTTTATTCTTTTCTTTTTCTCCTCTTTTTCCTTTCTGCCTCTCTTTATGGCCCCTTTCCCCCTTCTCTTTTTCCCATTGTTTATCTTCGTATCTTTCTCTCTTTTTATTTTTCCTTCCTCTATTTCTTTATGTTTTCTCTTTCTATTTTCTTTTCTTTCTTCTACCTTCCATTATTTTTCTTAGTTCCTTTCCTTCTTATCCTCTTTCCTCCTTAATTTTTTTTTCTTAGAATTTTCCTACGTTACCCCTATGTTGCCTTTCTTCTTCTCTCCTTTTTCGTTCTCCATTTCTTTTTTCATTTTTACTTTTGTTTTTTCTCCCTTTATTATTTTCGTTTTCATCCCTTTCTTTTTTCTTCCTATTTTGATTATTGCTTTGTGCATTTTCTTTAAAACATAGGACTAAAGCATATTGCTACAATTCTAATATGAATTTGGTTGCTATATTAAAGCTGTATATGACTATACTTCACTGGAATCAACCGGAGAAACAAGCCAGGTCCCGTTCCTTCTTCATAGTACCTCATTAAAGGAAGCTAAGATAAAGAATTTATGTGGTTGATTACTAACAGCCTACCAATTGACTAGAAAGAGAGAGTGGTATTTGTAGATAATTTTGGACAGAATGGAATTCTATTGAGTTGAATGAGAGAACAGACTCACAGTGAGTGAGTGGTAGAGAGTGAGTGTAAACGGTCTATAAGAAATTCAGCCAAATTTTGAAAATTTTGAAGGTTTTCTCAAAGGTGAATGAAGCTGTGTGGTTTTAATCAAAACACTCATAAAGTATGAAATATATTTTAGTTAAGTCGCCGACATAGCCGTATAATTTGAAGATATACGATTTCATTCAGTGTAGGTACAAATTCTAAAAAAATATTTTGTGTTAGCCCAGCTAAAAAAATCGGGTTATGAACTTTCTGTTCTGAATGAGAAACTGTTGAATGAATAGACGACAGGAAGTGAATTTGGAAAAAAGAGAAAGTTAGGAAGAAGACGAGGAGCAATAGGAAGAGGAGTAAGAGGACGGCTTGAACTGTTTGGTGAAGATGGGAAGATGATCCAGATTGGAAAAAGACGAACAAAAAAGTATAAATTAGAAGAAGAACGAGAGAGGAGGGGAATGGGTGGGGAAAGGGGAGGGGTGTGGAAAGCTAGGAGAAAGGGGAGGGGTGTGGAGGGCTAGGGGATAGGGGAGAGGTGTGTAGGGCTAGGAAAAAGGGGAGAGGTGTGGAAGGCAAGGAGAAAGGGGAGGAGTGTGGAAGGCTAGGAGAAAGTGGAGAGGTGTGGAAGGCTTGGAGAAAGGGGAGGGGTGTGGAAGGCTAGGAGAAAGGGGAGGGGTGTGGAAGGCTAGGAGAAAGAGGAGAGGTGTGGAAGGCTAGGAGAAAGGGGAGGGGAATATGGAAGGCTAGGAGAAAGTGGAGGGGTGTGGAAGGCTAGGAGAAAGGGGAGGGGTGTGGAAGGATAGGAGAAAAGGAAGAGGTGTGGAGGGCTAGGAGAAAGGGGAGAGGTGTGCAAGGCTAGGAGAAAGGGGAGGGGTGTGGAATGCTTGGAGAAAGGGGAGAGGTGTGGAAGGCTAGGAGAAAGAGTAGGGGGATGTGGAAGGATAGGAGAAAGTGGAGAGGTGTGGAAGGCTAGGAGAAAGGGGAGGGGGATGTGGAAGGCTAGGAGAAAGAGGAGAGGTGTGGAAGGCTAGGAGAAAGGAGAGGGGGATGTGGAAGGCTAGGAGAAAGGGGAGAGGTGTGGAAGGCTAGGAGAAAGGGGAGGGGAATGTGGAAGGCTAGGAGAAAGTGGAGGGGTGTGGAAGGCTAGGAGAAAGTGGAGGGGTGTGGAAGGCTAGGAGAAAGGGGAGGGGTGTGGAAGGCTAGGAGAAAGTGGAGGGGTGTGGAAGGCTAGGAGAAAGGGGAGGGGAATGTGGAGGGCTAGGAGAAAGTGAAGGGGTGTGGAAGGCTAGGAGAAAGGGGAGGGGTGTGGATGGCAAGGAGAAAGGGGAGAGGAATGTGGAAGGCTAGGAGAAAGGGGTGGGGAGTGGAAGGCTAGGAGAAAGCGGAGAGGTGTGGAAGGCTAGGAGAAAGTGGAGGGGTGTGGAAGGCTAGGAGAAAGGGGAGAGGTGTGGAAGGCTAGGAAAAAGGGGAGGGGGATGTGGAAGGCTAGGAGAAAGGAGAGTGGGATGTGGAAGGCTAGAAGAAAGGGGAGGGGTGTGGAAGGCTAGGAGAAAGGGGAGATGTGTGGTGGAAGGCTAGGAGAAAGGGGAGAAGTGTGGAAGGCTAGGGGAAAGGGGAGAGGGAGGGGAGGATGATGTGAGAGAAAGAAAAGATGGGTATGGTGGAATGGTGGTAGGAAACACTAATGCCATGAAGCAAAGAGGCACTCAGGGCCATGAGCTTAAGAGCCTTCGCATGCCACGACGCAGGGACCCAACTGGTGCAGAAGCTGTAGCAGCGGTGGCGTTAGGGGACACGATAGGAGCTGCGGCAGGAAATGCTGCAAAGGCTGCTGCTGCTGCTGCAGGAACTGTGGGAGGAACTAATGCAGAAGCTGCTGCAGGAGCTATGACAGAAGCTACAGAGGGAGCTGTTGTGTCTGTGTTAACTGGAGCTGTGGCAGGAACTGTGACAGGATATTTGGCAGGAACTGTGGCAAAGGATACTGCAAGAACTATGGCAGGTCCTGCGGGAGGGGCTGCAGCTCTGCTGTATTCGCTACGACATCAGCCAACGATAACAGTGCCGGAATTGCTCTTCTAGGCAGCAAAGAAAAGGCGAGAGATGCGAGACAAGAGGAACCATGGTGCTTGTGTTGTGTCTGCATTTTGTCCCCGTTCCGTTTTCTTCTCGACTCTGTCTTCCTTCGCTGTTCAGGTAGCGTGGGTTTATAGATAGAGGTTTTACATCCCTTGGGTTTTATAGCTGTCAGGGTAGGATTGAATGAGTTGCGGCCCGATGGTGTGGGCATGCACATGAGGGCTGGTTGATGTCGTCAGTCACTTACAGTATGTGTGCAGACAAGGGTATGTGTACGTGCATGCAAGTTCGTTTATGTTTATGTGTTTATATGTATTCCTACACGTATATGTTTGTGCATTCCATGTGTGTATGTGTGTGTGTGTGTGTGTGTGTGTGTGTGTGTGTGTGTGTGTGTGTGTGTGTGTGTGTGTGTGTGTGTGTGTGTGTGTGTGTGTTTGTGTGTGTGTGTGTGTGTGTGTGTGTGTGTGTGTGTGTGTGTGTGTGTGTGTGTGTGTGTGTGTGTGTGTGTGTATGTGTGTGTGTGTGTGTGTGTGTGTGTGTGCGTGCGTGTGTGTGTGTGTGTGTGTGTGTGTGCGTGTGTGTGTGTGTGTGTGTGTGTGTGTGTGTGTGTGTGTGTGTGTGTGTGTGTGTGTGTGTGTGTGTGTGTGTGTGTGTGTGTGTGTGTGTGTGTGTGTGTGTGTGTGTGTGTGTGTGTGTGTGTGTGTGTTTATGTGTTTGTGTTTGTGTATGTGTACATGCATGCGTGGCGCTTTTGCAAACAAGCACAAATAGTACTTCTTATTTTGTTATATCCTGAGGCAATGGCTCAAGGTGTTTTATGTGTGGAGAGGGATCAGCTATGTTATCCTTCCTGAACTCGGGTCCCCTCTTCTCTTTGTTCTGAGTTTATTTTTAGGGTTTTACTTTTAGGGTTTATTTTTCAGGGTTACATTCCAAGCCTTTAGTGCCTTGTTGACTGCCAGCATGTGGTCGGTCATAATGATTTCTTTCGAATTTCTTGTAAGGATTCCTTGTTAAAATCTCACCCACATAACATCCTCCCATCTCTTTTTATTTTCCACCTGGTCATGGGTAGCCTGTCCAAGTCACAGACATGGCGGGGAAAAATTAAAGCAAATATGCATTTGAGAAGAAGTCTGTCAGTTTTCGTGGCCAGAGGTGTCTGATGAATTGCTAGCTTTCCCGCTTATATTTTGAATGTTGTATCTGTTAACGTGCTTGTTGAAACAAACATTTCTATTTTGATTATTGCATATAGGAGCTTCTGTATTTGTCTTTCCAAGGCTTTTGTTACTTACCTCTCCTTGATTAACATATTGATTTTAGCCTGGTAGTTTTTGGTTTGTGTAACAAATTTATTATTTATTTTTCGTTGCATTCCAACGTTAGAACATTTGATTTAACTGTCTACTTCTTTTCCTGTATTTAATATTTATTGTTCCTGAGGAGAAGTCTTTCTTAATTCTTTTTTGTTTGAATTATAGTATTATGGTTTTGATTAGCTTGGCATTTATGCATCCACAGTAAGGACAAGGAAGAACCATTTTCCTTCGGAAGGGTACAAATTTTGCTCAAAAATATAATAACTCCTGTCGGTACGCAGACAGTATATCGTGTTTTTCTGTGAACTGGTTAATCGAGATGATTTGAATTTCTTTCCAGCTCAGATATGCATTAGTTGAATCATATCAATTGGATTTAGCCAAAGGAGAGGAAATATTTCCGAATAAAAGTAAAATAGTTTAGATTGATTTACCCAATGTGGATAATAAGTCCCAAAACTGATGGAAATTGTACGGCTGCATTGATCACAAGAATCACTAAGCACAATTGGGATTGACAGAATAGAATAATGCGCTGGAATATCACGATAACCCTTGTGAGATCAAAATATGAATATTATATCCAAAAATAAGCTAAATTCGTTTATTTCTCTTGCATATTATTTTTTTTTCTTTTTTACGTAGAAAAAAAAGACAAACATAAGCCGCGTTTTTCAATATTTATTGTCTACGATTAAATTTAGTTGCTCCTTGTTCCGAGAAATTCCTAACGTTGTTTAATCTTCTTGCAGTTACTTTTCAAGATTACCGACACGTGTTCATTTTTTAGTCAGAGTATTTATATGAAAAATATATACTTGGCGTTCATATCGAAATTAGATTTACTTTTTGAATGTTCATGAGTTTGTAGGTGTTCAGGATTGTAAAAATGTAGGTTTGTGTATTTGACTCTTCGTTTTCGTGATATATATAATGTATTTTCATATTGTCTGTTTTCTTCTGCGTATAGCCATAGGCTAAATATATTTGTCTTTAGGACCATGAATAAATTATATGTAACCAAGTCATAGCGAATTAACTGCTCCATAGAGATATAATATGGATTTCCCTTTTCTCTACACACATGCACATACATATACACACATATATGTATGTATATATATGTATATATATATATATATATATATATATATTATATATATATATATATATATAATGTATATGTATACACACATGTATATATATGTGTATATATATATATATATGTATATATATGTATATATATATGTATATATATATATATACTATATATATATATATATGTATATATATATATATATACTGTATATATATATGTATATATATATCTATATACTGTATATACATGTATATATATATATATAATATAAATATATATATCTATATATATATATATACATGTATTCACTTGGTCTTTGGATCACGTGTTAGACTCGTGATCGACAGCTATTTCCCTCCTGGAAGAGAGCTCAGAGCTCGTAGGTCCGATCTATGGGTAATGCTATGACCTTGCACACACACACCCCCAACTCCCCGCCCACGAGAGTTGGAGTAACACCCCTCAGCGCTGCGATACTGATATTATTTCAGCCCCGGGCGAGAGTCGAACCCGGACCTCCGTAGTGGCAGGCCAGAGCTCTAACCACAGCGCCATGAGAGGTGTGTATGTGTATATATGTATGTGTATATATATACATGTATATATATATATATATGTATATGTATATATGTGTGTTTGTCTATATTTTGCTGGTAACCACAAAGGAAATCGGAAAGAAACAATAACTCCCAAGCGCTTTCGTAATATTCACATCTTCAGGGAAGTACAGATGAAATTAGTTGTACAATAAGGTTTATAAGACATGAAACTAAACACTAGGAAAGGAACTGGCAGTGCACAAAAAAGTCACAAATAAAAGAAAATAAGTCTTAGAGAACAACACAAATCATCAAATTACTTTTGGTCAATTACGACCTGTTCACAAATTTTGTTGATGATGAATTTATCTAATTTATAAATGTCACTACTGATATTAAGACTCAGATTTTTTTTTAATACTACTTTTTATAATGGTTCTATTTAAAAATGAATTACAACAAAAAAATAGGAAGCATTAGTCCAATTAATACAATGATTGAAATATTTCATTTGAACAAATAGCGTATTGGATTCATGTGCTGTTTTAACACTATATACAGTATGTGTGTTTAATTCTGGTTCATAGTTTTTTGCCTGTTTGTCCAATGAATATTTTCCCAATCTCTGCAGGGGATTTTATATATGCAGCCATCTGAATCAACAGATGAATTCTTAATTATTAATTTCTTAAATATATGGGTTATCAAAAGCTACTTTAATAATCCATGCTTTAAGTAGATGATAACCTTTAGAAAGATTGTTACTAGAATGTAATACTAAAATGTTCTTAATGTGAAAAGTGGGGCGAGGGTTGAATACTATAGTTTATTTTTTCGCTAAAGTGAGAACGTTATCTAAAAATGTTTTAGGGTACTTTAATCCCAAACCTAGATTAACAATAGACTCAGATTCTTCATGAATGAATTCAGGGCTGCATATATGTAAGGCACGTAAAAGCATGGAGGAAAAACAGATTTTTTTTACTTTATCATTGTGTGCCGAGTAATAATGTATATAAGAAAACACATTAGTCGGCTTTTTATGAATACTAAATTTAAAATCATTACCTTCTCTATGAATTAGGCAATCTAAAAAGGGCAATTTATTATCATTTTCTAATTCCACAGTAAAATCAATGGAGGGAACCAAATTATTAAGAGAATGGAAAAAAGCATCAAGATCTTCATTACATGGTTACAGGCAAAGAATATCATCTATATATCTATGCCACATCGCATTAGATGGCGAAATTTCAAACAATAGTTTCTTTTTAAAAAACTCCATGTAGATATCACCCAAGACAGGTGAGAGAGGATTTCCCATAGTCATTTTAAACTCCTGGGAATAAAAGTTATCATTAAATACTATTTTACAATCTTTGACGCAAAATTTGATGTTCAATTATAGTACCAAAATGCAAAGGAAGTGGGATTTTGTCCAAGGAATCGGTGAGAAAGACAATTAAATCATCTACTGGAATGTTTGTGAATAAACTAGTAATGTCAAAACTCACAAGCCTGAAATTATAAACAATACTTAAACTATTAAGTTTTTGAACTAAGTCTACATTATTTTTATGGCTAAATTAGAAATTGTGCTAACTAACGGAATAAGTAGACACTAGTCTTTTTGATAAATTATATGATATGAATTTAACAGAGTTAATGATTGGTTTTATAGGATTACTCGGTTTGTCTGTTTTACTAGTCCATACATATATTGAAGAGAAGGCGTGATGGTAGAAAACCGTTTGATCAATTTGTCTTTCCCTTTTAACAGTGTTTTCATTTGCTTATTAAAATGACTTATTTGCGATTCCATTGGACAAAAGATCATCCATCTTTGACAGATAGTCATCTCTGTTTAGAATGACCACCGCATTTGCCTTATCCGCTCTAGTAATATGTAAATATTTATCCTTTTAGAGAGCTTCTAATGTCTTAATAAATGTAATTGGGCAATTAGGTAATCGTGGATCACTCAATGAAGTATAAATTATACCCTTACAAATGCTTGACACACCTAAGTCAGTCTGGAGAGTACATCTTAACCCTTTAAACTCCGATGACAAGATGTCTTGTCATTTGGTCAAATGTAACAAAACAAACAAAAAAATCATAAAACACCAAAATGTTTGAACAAACACTAGAAAAATATGACGCCAATCCTCGCGCAGTCAAGCCACATCAGATGATATTCGGATGTACGGGCCGGCGCGAGGCCTACCATATACGGTTTTTCGTATCTACACCACAAGCGGCTGACATGAGTTGAATGGGTTAACAGTTAAATTGTTTAAGATTCCATCACATTTGTCCATGACTCATAATCATGTTCTTGTTATATGTACCGGAGATTAAGATTCATTTACAACAACAAAAATGTTTCAATTATTATTCTGCATCTTCAGTTAGATGTGAACTAGAAATGGGATTGTAGTACTTTCTAAAAAACAGAAAATGAACAGCTGGTGAACCAGGAGACTTCTAGGAAAAGTGAACATCATGCGTTGGCCACTTGGAGGAGTCATCTGGCTGAGTTAGGTCACATAGAGGTCATTCACGGTCACACTTGACCTCGGTGCAATTCATCCCTTCAGAGACTCTTATCGATGAAGGTCTGCGCTCTTCCCATGGGGACTTCTGTTTCCTGGAGTTCCCTCTTTGATTCATCAGGATAGGTTTCATACTCGGGAGGAGGACAAAGTTGCTCATCTGCCTATTGATGGCAGGATGCAGCCCCTATATGAAGATGACCAGTATGATGGAGATGCATTTTGGGTTTGTTTTCTTTCATATCAGAAACAGACCCGAATGAAAAAGCATGCAATCCCACAGCTGCTGACAGTGATACTTAAATACTCACTTTGGATTTGTGTGTTTGGTGTCTTGGTTCACCGGGTGGGAGAATGAGAATGGATAGTCACTGGATGTCAGCTCTCCTGTTTATTTCTGATCGTGGTATTACGTTGTAGATATATATTAGGTTCGATATCGTCTTCTTTAATTTTCATTATATTCGTTCATGTGATCAAGGCTGTAGTTATTTGACATTTATCTGTATATATATATTGCTGATAATTTTGTTATACAAATATATCTAATTAAATGTGACTGGATTGTTTCCTGATTCGTTGGTAGAGGAGTCATTTCCGACGATGAGAATCACTTGCCGTTAGTAAGAACAAAGTATATATAGCGCAACATTGCAACGAATTACCTTACTGCCTATTAGGTCGTTGCTTTTTTCTTTCTTTTTAAATGTAAATCTTATTTGCATTCGATAGTGGTGTAATACAATAAGTAAATATTATTCCATGGTATTTTGAAGGGCCTCGATTGGTTTAACCAAGTTTATTTACCTCACGTTTTAAGAGAAGGTCGTTGCTTTTTTCTTTTTCTTTAAATGTAAATCTTATCTACATTCGATAATGGTGTAATACAGTAAGTAAATATTATTCCATGGTATTTTGAAGGGCCTCTCTTGGTTTAACCAAGTTTATTTACCTCACGTTTTAAAAGAAGGTCGTTGCTTTTTTCTTTCTCTTTAAATGTAAATCTTATCTACATTCGATAATGGTGTAATACAGTAAGTAAATATTATTCCATGGTATTTTGAAGGGCCTCGCTTGGTTTAACCAAGTTTATTTACCTCACATTTTAAAAGAAGGTCGTTGTTTTTTTTCTTTCTCTTTAAATGTAAATCTTATCTACATTCGATAATGGTGTAATACAGTAAGTAAATATTATTCCATGGTATTTTGAAGAGCCTCTCTTGGTTTAACCAAGTTTATTTACCTCACGTTTAAAAGAACTTAATCCAAATGCGCTCACACGACCCCTGTGCAGTTCTTGTTTAAATGGCTACATTTTGCGCATTTTTATTCTAATCTTTCAGACTAAAGCCTCTTTCTGCTCCTCCATCTCATCCTCATCCTTTATCACTCCCTTCATCCTTATTCCACTTCTCTTCTCTTCCTACTCCTCCTCGTCCTCCACTTTTTTCCTCTTCCTCTTCCTTCTCGTCCACATCCTATTCCCCTTCTTTCTCCGTGCCTCTTCTTCTGGTACCTCTTCCTTTTTCTCTTCCTCTTTCCCTCTGTTTTACTCTTTCTCTTCCTTTCTCTTTTGCTCTTCCTCTTCCTCTTCCTCCCCCTCCTCCTCTTCCTCTCCCATTTCCTCCTCCACCTCCTCTTCTTCTTTCTCTTCCTCTTTATCTTCCTCTACCTCTTCCTTATCCTCTTTCGTAAACTACAAACGACAAATGACAGAAACATAATATCACATCACCTTTACAAAGTGTAAGGAAACTACTCCAGGCCCAGACCACACGATGACATGATACGACACCTACATTCAACTGCGCCATTCTTTACATTAAACCTCTTCAACTAAATACGGAATGATTTCCTCCCGTGCACCTGGAGAGAGACAATCATCATCCCCTCCCCAAATGAAGGGACAAAGATTTATCAAACAACTACACTATCAATACAAGTAGAAAATATCACATTCTCAGTAACAGACCAAACTCATTATTTATGCCTGATCCCCAACAATCGACTCACCTAGTTTCTCCACCTCGAATGTCTAAAAGGGTCGTGCGTCAGCTTGTGATTTCCTAAAATTGTCTCACTATACTTGACGCGAGTAGAAACGTGGTCTCTCTGGAACATGTACCAAACCCTCATTCAAAACAAACTCGACTATGGAAGTCAAGTCCCTCTTCTGCTTCACTCACAACCCTCCGAACACTGAACCTTATTCCTGTACACCCTCTTTACTTGGCTTACGCTTCAATACCAGGTGCCTCTCACAGCATCACACTGAAAAGCTTGTATACATCAAGAAAAAAACACACCAAATTTTAAATATTCCCGCATAATGCCTATTCATTTGAGAATAGAATGGCAAGCCTGATATCCGCATTGGAAACAACGGACACCGTTTTCTACATAACAACGACCACTTGAACGGTCTCCAGCACGCCGTAGCCACCCTACTAATAATGATAATAATGATAATACTGAAAAAAACGCCAACCAAAATCATTCGACAGGAATTAGTCTCCCACCTAGCTACTCATTCAACGAATATAGATGCCGACGGATCCCGCTTTGGCATCGGAGGGCGCTGTACAACATAGTCTCAAGACAGATGTAAAAGGTTCCCCTCTCCGTCGCTTGTTGTCACCGCTGACCTCTTTGGTATCCTCGCCATCTTCCACATTATTTACAACTTTCCTTCCGCATCCTGCATAATCATCTGAGATTCAGGAAGCAAGCCACAAGCAATTTCTACCTTGAAAAGTTAATTCTTGGATCATACAGATCTCCGGCCGCTTCAAACGCGCATTTTTCTTCCGGGCACCATCTCATGTTGGTATACATGGTAGGAAAAGGACCGACAGAAGAGGACCTTCCTCCGGCCAATACAGAGTGCTCAGATATACAATTAGAATGTTTGACTTACACAACTCTCCGTCAGCCATATACTATCTCATCTACCCCTAATAACCTACTAACTTACTACACTAAATTTTGTGTGATAACATACCAAAACTTCAAATATCCTTGTACAATGTTCTATAGAAAACAGAACTTCTATACAAACTAAAAGTATTCCACAAAGTTAAAACTCAGACATAGATTGCCAATACTAGTGCATCCAAGGAAACACTCAAAATGGACTTATTTTTAGTTAACGAAACCAGTACCTGGAACATAACGAACGACGTCGATGCGTCACTAAAACACCGGTTATAACAAAAACTCCTCTTCCTACGCCTCCTATTCCTCCTTCATCTCAAACTCACCTGGTCTGAGGTTCAGGGGTGGGTTGGTGTGGGATAGGGTGAGACAGGATCCTTACGTGTGTGAGTCTTATATGAATAACATTTCGTAGAATTTTATATGATAATCGGTTCCAAATGAACACGTTGCTAAAAAGTTTACAGTTGTATATATATACGAGTATCATGGTTATTTACCATTAATACCAGGCAATATTAAACAGCTCAAGAAGTATTCCCGTTGTGAGAGGATTGCACACGGACTAGAACTGAGCTCAGTACGTAACGGGATGCAATTAACTTCATTATTAGGTCAGCCACAAACCGATAACTTCGTTTCAGCCCGGGGTCTCGGCTTCAATTGAATAAAATCTTGAGATTTTGTGATCCTTTAAGAAATACTACGACTTGAATTTAACTTGGTCCAAATTTATCTAAATTTCCAAGTTAATTTCTGGCACTGCTTAGCTTGCCTCGGCTGTCTGAATATTACAGTAAACTACTTATATACCGTTTATCATATATTGAAGTTATTATTTATCTATTCATGTAGTTGTCTATATATTATTAGTTTATGTATCTATTCATTCACCCGTTCATTAATTCATTCATTCATTCATTCATTCATTCATTCATTCATTCATTCATTCATTCATTCATTCAATCATTCACTCATTTATTTTCTCACTCACTCACTCACTCACTCACTCACTCACTCACTCACTCACTCACTCACTCACTCACTCACTCACTCACTCACTCACTCACTCACTCACTCACTCATTCATTTATTATTTTGTTTACTCATTCATCAACATATTCACTTGTTCATTTACTCTCTTTTAGAATATTCGTGCGTTAGAAAAACCTATGGCCAATAGTGGACTTCTTTATTTGGTTTCTAAACCACTTTTATTATATAGCTCACCTATTAGTCACAAATTTCTTAAAGAGTGGAGAAATATCCGTGTGTATATCCGTATCAGCATGCCTGGATAGGTCACAGGTTTTGAGTTTTATTCGGTTCACTGTAGACCATCCAACTGTGACCTGGTAGAAAAAAAAAAAAAAAAAACTGAGGACACTACCAAGCCGAGACCCTGCTGGTTCGCGACGGAGGAAGAGAAAAGACAAATGAAAGACTTCTGGCTCAAGTGCCTCCTTAGCTCCAGGGTGGACAAGGAGTAGGAGGATGGGAAAGAGGAAGAAGAGGAAGAGGAAGAGGAAAGATGAGCAAGGAATTGAGGTAGCAAGAAAAGCAAAGGTTAGTATCAAAAAAAGTTGATGAGAAAGTTGGTTTGGATGTATAAAACGATATATATATATATATGTATATATATATATATATATATATATATATATATACATATGCAAAGAAATCACAAACAACACGTGATTCACAAAATATAAAAACAACCACTAAGAACATGAAAACTTGGTAACCAAACGTTTTCGTCTATTTAAGACATCTTCAGAGTTACAATATAAACAAAAGAAATAAGGATATCATATACAGCACATACATAAGATAAAAGAAACTAGGGAAGGTCCACTGTGACTAGCTCAACACAGGTTGTCAAGTTACATGTCTACCATCGACAACTTTTTGTTAATAAGGTTATCCAACTTGTACAATCCCAAAATGATATTCATGTTGTCAGTAATAGTGAGAGTTTTGAGTCGTGGGAAGGTAGGATACACTACAGCGAAATGGTTGTGGAAAGGAAACATGATCGGAATGGTAAAATGGTAAGAGGGAACAACGACGGGCACCTGCGACTGGTAGTCCCACAAGATGGAGGCCATACGGAATCATCTCACTGACGACCGTCTTTGAAACCCTTTACCATCTTCACCACTCTTTGCAGGTGCAGGTCTGTTGGTCTGACATTGGGCCTCCAGACAGAACTTAGTCCCTCAAGATGGAGGCCATACAGAATTATCTCACTGACGACCATCTTTGAAACCCGTTAACATCTTCACCACTTTTTGCAGATGCAGGTCTGTTGGTCTGACATTGGGCCTCCAGACAGAACTTAGTCCCTCAAAATGGAGGCCATACAGAATTATCTCACTGATGACCGTCTTTGAAACCCGTTAACATCTTCACCACTCTTTGCAGATGCAGGTCTGTTGGTCTGATATTGGGCCTCCAGACAGAACCTAAAATCTATTTCTATTATTCTTTTTTCATCAGTCTCTTCACAGAAAAAGAATTAAGGCAGGCACCTAGTCGCTTCCTCCTACTACTACAACCCAGGGACAGACAGTCCCATAACAGTTAACACAGAAAATATTCCAACGGTTCTTCCCAGAGATGACCTGGGGAGGTCGGTTTTCATTACTGAAAGTTCAGGCAACATTTATTATCATTATTGAAACGAAAAGATGACAAAAAAAGGAAAGGAGAATAGTGGTTTAGTTTGCTTATCCACGAGGAGTGGAAGAGAATTGTGAGGCGTAGGGGCTATTCTTTGTTCTATAGGTTCTTCAGTAAGAAGCTACTAAATACACTCTCTTCAGGTCGCTTGTTTGTTTTTCTTTTTCCTCTTGCAACCCCTCCTCCACCTTCCTTTCCTCTTCTATCTCTTCCTCCTCCTCCTCCTCCTCCTCCTCCTCCTCCTCCTCCTCCTCCTCCTCCTCCTCCTCCTCCTCCTCTTCCTCCTCCTCCTCCTTTTCGTCCTCCTTCTTTACTTCTTCTCTTTTTTTTTATTCTGATCCACCTCCTCTTTCTCAATTTCGTCCTCTCCCTCCTCTTCTCCTTCTACTCCTCCTTCTTCTTATTCCTTCTTTTCTTGTTCATCCTCTGCTTCCTGCTTTTCCACCTCCTGCCCATGTTTTTCTTATTCCACCTTATTTTCTCGTAAATCCACTTCTCTTATTCCACTTTTTTCTTCTTTTCTCTCATTATTCCTCCTCCTCTTTTCCTTCCTTCCCTACTTCCTCCTCTCTTCATTTTTCCTTTTCGCCTTCCTTCTTTAATACCTCCGTCAAATCCTCTTTCCCTTCCTCCTCCCCATCCTCTCTCTTTTCTTCATCCACTTCCTTCCCTTCCACCCATCGCTCCTTCTCTCCTTCCTCCTCCTTTTTCCTTATTTCACTCCTCTCCCAGTTCTTCCTCCCATTCTTCCCCTCTTCTCCTCTCCTTCCACCTACTGTTCCTCTTTCTCTTTCTCTTCTTTCCCCTCCTCCTCCGCTTCCTTCTTCTCTCTCATTTCATCTTCCTCCTTCCTTCCTTCACCATTCCTCCTCTTATTGCTCCTCATATTCCTCCACCTCTCCCTGATCCTCCTCTTTATTTTCCTCCACCTCTTCCTGATCCTCCTCTTTATTTTCCTCCACCACTTCCTGATCCTCCTCTTTATTTTCCTCCAGCTCTTCCTGATCCTCCTCTTTATTTTCCTCCACCTCTTCCTGATCCTCCTCTTTATTTTCCTCCACCTCTTCCTGATCCTCCTCTTTATTTTCCTCTACCTCTTCCTGATCCTCCTCTTTATTTTCCTCCACCTCTTCCTGATCCTCCTCTTTATTTTCCTCCTTTACTCTATCCTCCTTTTTGTTCTCTTTTTTCTACATTTCCTTTTTCCTCTCTCCTTCTTAATCTCTTCCTCCTCTTATTCCTCTACCTCCTACTCCTGTTCTTCCTTCCCCTCCTCTTCCTCCTCCTTCTCTTGCTTCTCGTCTTTTTTGCCCTCATCTTTCTTCTCCTTTCACTTTTTCTTGTCCTCCTATGCCTCCTTCTCCTCCTCCTCCTCTTATTCTTCGTTTTCATTTTCTTTTCCTCTTCTTCCTCTTCCTCTTCCTGTTTCTCTTCTTCTTCCTTTTCCTCCTTTTCCTCCTTTTCCTCTTCCTCCTCCTCTTCCTTTTCCTCTTCTTCACCCTCTTTCTCTTCCTCCTCTTCTTCCTTTCCCTCTTCCTATTCCTCTTCCTTTTCTTCACCTTCGTTCTCTTCCTCTTCCTCTTCCTCTCCTCTTTGTCCTCCTCTTCCTCTTCCTTTTTCCCTTCCCCTTCCCCTTCCCCTTCCCCTTCTCCTTTCCCTTCTCCTTCTCCTTCCCCTTCCCCTTCCCCTTCTCCTTTCCCTTCTCCTTCTCCTTCCCCTTCCCCTTCCCCTTCCTCTTTCCCTTTTCCTTTCCCTTTCTCTTTCCCTTTCCTTTTCTCTATCCCTTTTCCTTCTTCCTCCTCTTCCTCCTCCACCTCTTTTTCCTTTTCCTCTTCCTCTTTTTTTTTCCTATTCTTCTTCCTCAGCCTGTCCTTGCTCTTCCTCTCCCTTCCTCCTCCTCTTCGTCTCGGCTTTGGGAAATACCGAATCTACATTACATAGACAGAAGAATAGGAAATGCGAAGAAATGTATGAGTAAAGAATCTTTCTTGTTCACGGTGAGATAGATAAAAGAGCACTAGCCTCAGAGTACAGAAGCTTTTGGTGCTGTAGAGCACTAAGAGAACACTCAAAGTTGAGCGCAAAGAAAAAATGCGTTGTGGAACCAAAGTACTTGTACGTATTCGTATCTCGCGAATCAGCTGAGCGTAGACATAATGAGACGGCTAAGGGGGAGGGAGGCATCGTGAAGGCATAGCAGGCCTCAGTCTGGACGCGTGGGCATATTTCGTAAGTAAACATGTAGGTTTACGTACTACAAGGGCGTACTAACGCGCTCATTCTTGTAGCACTTAACGAAGTGGATATACATTTGCAGATGTTTGTAGGAGTGCAAACACATGTGATGTTCGTAGGAGGGCAAACACATGTGAAAATTGAACCTCTGCTACGTTGTCGTCATATAGATTGAATAAGATATTCTGATATTTGATATAATACAATGCGTGAAGAGCGTCAAAGAGGATAAAAAATATAATTCTATAAATAAGCTTGCATGCAAAACAGAATTGTGTTAGGTCATTCATATGTATGTATGCATGCATGCACACGAACGTAAGTAGATACGCAAGCACATGTCCGTGAATGCTATTGCATATGTAAGCACAAAAACATACGACCTCCTCCTTGACACACACAGCTATTATACACAAAAACACGACGGTTACACTCGTGCACTTAGTGAAATGGTTTGCCTGTTTGGTAATGCTTTTCTCATAACATTGATAAAATCAGCAATTACTGATAGTTTTATTGTGTCTTTTAGATACGACCCTCTCATGCCATTTGCAATTAAGATAGATCCAAACACATTTGCCCGAAGATGCAAGGGCAAGAAACTAAATATTGCATGATGACTTGGCTTGTTGTGTCTGTTTGTTTTGTTGATTACTGTTTCCTTTGCTTTTACTCACTGGAAACCCGTGGCCTCAAGGATATAGCAACGGCCGTGAGGCTCTACGGGAATATGCAATGACTTTTGCGACAACTTGTTCAAGGAAATTTTTTCCTAGAAATTCTTGTTTGAGTCTTCGTCCAAGATTAGGAGTATGTCTACGACTACTTTCTCGGCCAAAACTTTGGGAGAAAGCCTTTGGTTTAAGGTCTTATAATGTGATTTAGACGAGTGACGTTTCACAAGCTACAGAAGTCATCTCTGTTAACTTTCTTCGACACGATGGTACATTTCACTAACGTTGTTGTGGCCAGCATCATACGATTCTATTTTGGGTGCACGCCCTGGTCTGGACTAGATGACCCATTCCCATTAAGCTGTGATTAAATGCAATGTTGGGGTTACGTTACATTTTCAAACAATATCTGATTTTTTCATTTGTGTATCTTGCTGGTTTGCTCCTGACCTGGGCAGTGGACAGGGGACGTAGACGACCGTTCATCCACAGAACTAAAATGAAAAGAGTAAAAAGAAATGTCTATTGGTATATAGATAGATAAATAAATCTTATTTTTGTTTCTTTTTATTCCTGCTCCCTACCTCTCGTCTATTCCCCTCCTATATTCCCATTCTTTTTCCATTGCCCTTCTCCGTACCTCTCCTCCGTATCCATTTCC
>NC_134804.1:20981552-20984052 GCF_046742065.1 Oratosquilla oratoria | reverse complement strand
AAAATTGAAGCACGGGCGGTCATGAAGTTCCTCTTCTTGCAAGGCAAAGGGGAGGCGGGAATCCATGGCGAGATGAAGGACGTCTTGAAGGATGACTGCCCATCATACTCTACAATGAAAATAAGGGTATCAAGGTTTCAGACTGGTCATTTCGAGGTCACAGATGAGCCCCGGTCAGGACGGCGAACTTCCGCAACCACAGAGGAGAAAGCCGACTCTGTGTACGTCATGATTCTCGAGGACCGCCGGATTTTAGCTAAAGTTATAGCTGAAACTCTAGGAATATCCAGCAAAAGAGTTGGTCACATCATCCACAACATTCTGGACATGAGAAAGCTTTCCGCAAAATGGGTGTCGAAATGCCTGAACGCAGATCAGAAGCACATCAGTGACAACATCAAAAACGATTTTGGACCGGTTTGAAGCAGGGATGGCCGATTTTGTGGCTCGTTTAGTCACCATGGATGAAATTTGGCTTCATTACTATAACCCCCTGACCAAGCAGCAGTCAATGGAATGGCGACACAGCGGTTCACCGCATCCCAAGAAGTTTTGGACCCAGAAGTCAGCTGGAAAGGTACTGGCTTCAGTGTTCTGGGACAAAGATGAAGTGTTCCTCATAAAATACCTGGCAAAGGGTCACACCATCAACTCATAATGCTACATGTATATGTTGGACGAATTGCATGAAGCTTTGAAGCAGAAACACCGTGGAAAGCTGAGCTGTGGTGTCCTCTTTTTGCAGGACAATGCACCAGCACAGACAACAGAAGAAACTCTACGGAAAATACGCGACTTTGGCTTCGAATTGGTAGACCATCCGCCTTACTCCCCAGACCTGGCCCCCTCCGACTATCACCTCTTTCCACAACTGAAGAAACATCTCAAGGGAACAAAAATTCACTCCGATTCGGAAGTGATCGCTGCTACAGAGGCCTGGTTGGAGGCCCAACCTTTCGAGTTCTTTTTTCATGGCTTAGAAAAACTGAAGGACCGTTGTAATAAGTGTGTGAATCTGAGAGGGGAATATGTTGAATAAAATCATAATTAACTGATTTTTCCTGTATTTTCTTTTACCCAAAGCCAGAAACTTTACAGCACCCCCTCGTATTGGCGGAAAGAACGTCATTTGGTTTCGTTAGCCAGCTCGATAGGTTACTCTAACGACTATGCAAGGAAAGAGAATGGTACCAACAAGAGAGATCGAAACATATTAAGATAAATGAATAGATGGGTAAGCGAATTCATAAATAAATGAATATGTAGACACATATATAAATAAATAAATAGATAAATTAATGAAAGAGTTGAAAAAACTATCAGGTAAGTGAATACATAGATGAATAAATAAATAAACAAATAAATATATAAATAAATGAATATAGAGATGAATAAAAACTATCAATATATAAATAATTTTCATCGTGAAAATCTCTCCTAACGAGGCGATTAGTTTATCGTCTTACTAGGAATATAATCCTAGTTGTCATAGTTTGTAATTTTTTTGTTTTTTTTTGTAAATATTACTGAATTTTGATTGATGTCCAAACGACTTGAAACCTAGTCTCACAGTAATACCGGTCTTTGGTTCCCATAGATCTCTCCAGAAAAAAATATGTGTGAGTCGATTTCTATGTCACCGCTTGGTTGGTAGAAAAAAAGAGAGTAGAGTTCTGAATGGTAATCATGTAAAAAGAAATACAAATAATATTAGTTATAATGAAAAAAATAGCAAGAGATATGTGTCGAAACTTATGAAGATTACCCTATATATGACAGGAACATGATATTAGTGTTACTTCTAAGTAGATGTACGGTAACAGTGTTTTTTTTTTTTTTAAGGAGTACAGCTTGAGAACAGAGTTAATGGTAAAGTAATGACTACAGGGGCGCAAGAGAAACGCATCGTTAATGTCGCTGTAATCGCCATAGAATTAGTCGCCATAAACTGCCTCTGAGCGGGGGTCCAGCATCCCGTATATGAGTCTTGCTTTAACGACCTACTGGGTTTTTGAGGGTCAAGTTCGCTTTATGAGGACCTTCGTTTTCGGGGACCTCAGTTTTAAGTGTCAAGGGCATTCATATAGTGATTTTTTTTGTTTGTATATCTGGGTTGCTCGTAATGCTTTCATTGCGGAGATGTATCGGGGTGGAGAGTTCAATCATTCATGTTAAGTCGCTAGGTGGTAAACTGAATAAATGTGTAAGTTGTGATGCATGAGGTGGAATGGGCGGGGGATGGGGGGTGAGGTAGTATGTGTGAGCAAAATTTGACGCAACCCGAAGGGATTTCTCCTCGCCGATTTAATGAAGCGGCCTTGCTGTGGATGTGCTGTGTCTTGCGATACTGCTTCTGACCCAGGGCAGTGGACAAGGTGCAGGGATGACCCGTCATCCAGGAGGTGCTAAGATAAGAGGGAGGGTGGAGGGGTGTGGAGTGTGTTCAGGGATGGTATGGGTGGGAATGATTTTATGCCTTTTCCTTTTTGGCTACCTCCCT
>NC_134804.1:20964052-20966552 GCF_046742065.1 Oratosquilla oratoria | reverse complement strand
CTAATGAAGCATAGGTTATCCTAACCTAGCCTAACTTAGCCTAACATCAGACTATTCTAGACTATTCTAACATTACCTTATTTGGGTGAACCTAAACTAAATGAATAAATTTGCAACTGCTACGTTGTTGTCTACAATATTTAAGACGTTTCTTTTTATACATCCCATATATGAAAGCTCACTGAAACATGCTGTAATATCGTCACAAGGCATTGCAAACTACACCGTTACAAATTTTAACCTTGCAAGTTATATCGTCGCGAGCTACGCCGTTGCAAGTTTCGACGTGAAAATTACGATGTACTTTATCCCTCCTGAACCTAAAAATGAAAAGAGGGACCAACAGTGGTTATTATGTCGTCGAAATACCTTATCAGCTGTGCTATCTCAGTGTGGCAGTGAAAATGGTTCCTTGGGGATGCGAAGGTAGAGCGGAAGAAGAGAATATGAAATTGGGATATGAAGGAAAATGAAGAAAAAATGAGGAGCTGCTGGGGGTAGAGGAATTTCGTTTGGTCGTAGATTGAGTAAAGCTACATAGAGTTTGAATTCTCTTTTGGATCCAATTTGACCGTCAACTGTAACAAATTGACCAAGTAAAGGCAAGGAACAGTTGTAATGTGTGACAGGTCCTTGTCACACACACACACACACACACACACACACACACACACACACACACACACACACACACACACACACACACACACACACACACACACACACACACACACACACACACACACACACACACACACACACACACACACACACACACACACACACACACACACACACACACACACACACACACACACACACACACACACACAACTCGTGGCGCAGTGGTTAGAGTTCCCAGCTGCCACTACGGTGGTCCGAGTTCGAATTCCCTCCCAGAGTTGTTACTCCAACTCTCGCGGGCTGGGAGTTGGGTGTGTGTGTGCGTATAAGTTCACAGCATTACCCATAGATTGGTCATATTTGGGCCCTCAGCTCTCTTCCGGGAGAGAAATAGCTGTAGATCACGAGTCCAACACCTAATTCAAGACTATGGTGAATCAAACACACACACACACACACACAAACACACACACACACACACACACACACACACACACACACACACACACACACACACACACACACACACACACACACACACACACACACACACACACACACACACACACACACACACACACACACACACACACACACACACACACACACACACACACACACACACATATATATATATATATATATATATATATATATATATATATATATATATATACATACATATATATATATATATATATATATATATATATATATGTATGTATATATATGTATATATATGTAGGTGGAGATTTGAAGTCTGGGATCCATATTGAAAAATTGTAAACACCAGACTTGAATTGAGTCTGGTGTTTATAATTTTCTGATATATATATATATATATATATATATATATATATATATATATATATATATATATATATATATATATATATATATATATACGAAACTTGTTGTTAGGAAGAACTGACAATTGTAACTGCCCTTCTTCTTATACTAAAACCTGGTGGCATAGAAACATCTCACACTAATGCAACAGAGACAATAGTTCAGTGTTTCTTTTCAGAGACTTTTAAGAATACCAGGTAACAACTGACAGGCCCTGTGGGCAGCGGATGTATAGCAAGTGAAATTCGAGATAATATTTATTTTTATTGTACACCGTACATACGTAGAGGAGAACAATAGGGTCGCAGGAAACAGAGTTTAGAATCACTGACCTAAACATGTGTCAGTGAAAAGCAAAACGAGGATCTTATATGACCCAGTAGGAGAGAAGGGAAGAGCGTATCTAACAATATAGGATATTGTCAGTTAAATTTAATATTATCATTGATAGTTATATTAGTGATGTACTCGTACTTTTATTATCAAAATGGTTGTAATGTAAGATAGTGCTCAATGTTGCGATGGTGCAAGAGACAGGTTTAGCTAATAGGGAAGAATGGTTATGAGGGGAGTGATTTTCTGAAGTAGAGGGGAGGAACAATTCCTTCTGAAAGATTCCCTTCATCACCACTGCCGCCGTTGTGACGCGAGGGAGAACTTTCCGATCTAGGCTTCAATACAGTGACATGATGCAGCTGAGGTGGTCGACTTCGGCCAAAAATGAGTCTCGAGTGATCGAAGTCCCATTCATTCTGAACTAGTCCCACTCATCTGCATAAAATCGCTTGTTTGTAGTACCAAAATATCAATAGAATACGTCATCAAATTGAAGGAGTGAATGAAGTCGATGTAGTGAGTTACGACGTCGTATGAGATTGAATGGGGTATGGATAGTGATGGATGACGAGGTAATTAGGAGAACTAGAAGCGAAGGAGGGTGGATGGATGATGGGATAGAAAGATGGAAAGGGGATGAGATGGAGGGAGGGAGAGAGGGAGGGCCGGATGTAAGGAGGGAAGAATAGAG
>NC_134804.1:20954052-20956552 GCF_046742065.1 Oratosquilla oratoria | reverse complement strand
GGTTTGGCGGGTGGGAGCGTTGGGGTCGAGAGGAATGGTGGCGTTATTAATGGAAGGTAGTAGAGAGTCCCTGTGCTGGTAGCTGGGGGCTTCACTCGTAGAGAAGGTTATGGCTTAAGCTCGAACCTAAGCCGTGTATGGCAATAATCTTGGAAAGAGAAAGCAACATTCCTTCTTCGGAAGAAGAATTTTTTGAACATTATATGAACGCTTAGTGTCCTTATGTTCCGATAGATAGGAATACGATGACGTGGATCATAAATATGAGGAAATGACGTCACATCACGGTGAGTGACATCACGATATCGGAGCTGGCAAAGGCCCTCAGCCTCTTAGTGGGTTCTTTTTCTGTGGTCCTGAAAAAGACATAAAGAAAACATATTAGAAAAGAGGGGTTAGTAAAGATGAAATTCTTTCAGAAATAGTCCTATTCTTGGAAGGCTTCCAACGAATGAATTCTAGGACACCAGTCGGCTCTGTCAAACACAGTGAACGTGCTTAAATCTCATTCAAGACTGTGCATTAGATTCTCTTTTGTAGCTGAGGGAGAAGGAGTTACTTGGTGTTACGTGACTCGCTGTTTACTGGAAGAGGAATCATGTCATCATACATTTGATCGTTGTCTTTATGACGACAGAGATCTGGTTGCTGTATATGTTATTTGCAGGCCTAATGAAACTGAGGGATTTCAGGTTGCTTAATTTTAGAATATATGTCAGCTAAAGCAGATGCAACTGTCAGAATTTATGGGGGCGGGGCTTCTGTGCAAATTTAGATGATGACTGGTACATTGATGTTGATGATACGGACTTTGTTAACGTTTCTTCGTCAAATAAAGTCAAGATCAACAGTAATATCGTCATGTGTATTGGCAAATGAGAGGAACAATGCTATTAGTAATTCATTTATTTATTTATCTATTTACTTATTTATTTATTTATTCATTCATTTATTTATTTATTTATTTATTTATTTATTTATTTATTTATTTATTTATTTATTTATTTTTTGTTTATTTATTTATTTATTCATTTATTTATTTATTTATTTATTCATTTATTTATTTATTTATTTTATTATTTATTTATTTATTCATTTATTCATTTATTTATCTATTATTTATTCATTTATCTATTTATCCATTTATTTATTTATTTATTTATGGTATTCAATGCATTTTGGTATTCGAAGTAGATAAATAGCAGCTTTGATACTGGAAAGTCCAAAGTGTATTAAAATGTTGTACACAATTGGGCGTCACGGCAATTAATGAAATAGCCTCATGGCAGCCAGAGCAAGAGGAGAGTGGTGGGTTTTACAGAAGGTATTAATCAAGGTGACCCGTCATCCAGGAGGTGCCAAGATAGGAGCGGGGGAGGAGGGTGGAGGGGAGTGGAATATATGGGAAATGAAATGAGTGGGAGTGATTTTTATGCCTTTATCTTTTTGGCTACCCCCCGTGTAAGGGGGAAAAAGACTTTGGTATATGTATGTATGTATTAATTAAGGTAAGATAAAACCATTTTGAAAATGAGATGTCACGATATTAGATTAAATAGCCTGGTTTAGCTAGAAAAATATCATTTTATTCGAAATGGGTCAACGAAACAAGTAGGTTTGCTGAATTCAGATTGGGACATATTGGCACTTCAAGAACATCAACACCCTTGTGTGTTGGCACCGTGGGAGAGCCTACAGGGGTGTGTTGGCATTCGATAAGAATCAACCGGTTTGTATTTGCACTCTGGGAGAATGCTAACGTGTGTTGGCACTCCAACGCATGATGAGTAAATGCTGCAGGTGACATCCCGTGTTGGCATTGTGAGAGACGGTACGGATTGGACGTGAGAAGGGAACGTCATCACGATTTTGTCACATGACCGCGGAAGGCCCGACAGTCGAGACTAGACTCGTTGACCAAACCATTGAGTCGGTTCGTTCGGTCGAGGCTGGTAGATTGGTGTTGAAGGAGGGTTCTTACAAAAAAAAAAAAAAAAAAAAAAAAAAAAAAAAAAAAATTATATATATATATATATATATATATATATATGCATATATATATATTCGAGAAATTCGCTATTGGACAGCGACATCAATCAGATAATCTCTTTGGCAGTAGCGCACGGGACTCGAACCCGATGCGCTTGGAAGTAAACTCCCAAGACGCACTCACGCCTTAGACCTCTCGACCACTAAACAGCATAAAACCTTGGGTGGTCGAGAGGTCTAAGGCGTGAGTGCGTCTTGGGAGTTTACTTCCAAGCGCATCGGGTTCGAGTCCCGTGCGCTACTGCCAAAGAGATTATCTGATTGATGTCGCTGTCCAATAGCGAATTTCTCGAATGGTTACGTTGGCGACATGCGTGAAGGGATTCGAACCGGCCCTTACAACTCCCACTTGATGTAGCGGCCTTGGTGGTGAAACGGGTGGTTAATGGGTGTAGTAAGCGCCCTCCCCAATCTCGAGAGTCAGTTAGACAATGAGTTCCCAAGGTTTTAT
>NC_134804.1:20941552-20946552 GCF_046742065.1 Oratosquilla oratoria | reverse complement strand
GAACTGTTTGTTGCCCCAACACTCTTTATAGAATTTAGTGTACTAATCGGAAAAGTTTAAAGGTAGATTATATAACTGAATACTTATCGTCTTGATTGGGCTTTATTTCATAAAATACTCTCCTATGTTTTACAAACGATATGCTGGAAGGATGGGTAAGAATGACCAAGGGAGGAACTGTTTGTTGCCCCAACACTCTTTATAGAATTTAGTGTACTAATCGGAAAAGTTTAAAGGTAGACTATATAACTGAATACTTATCGTCTTTATTGGGCTTTATTTCATAAAATACTCTCCTATGTTTTACAAATGACATGCTGGAGGCACGGCGACGATGCAGAGGCGGTGTGTTTAGTGACCCGCACGCAAGGTGGCAAATGACCACACTGGTCACATGGATAAGTGGGATTTTTTTTGTTTTGTTTTTTCCAACTGTTGTCTACGTCCTATCGTCTGCTTTCGGTTTAGCCATCTTTTGTCTCACTTAGAAATAACGCATGAGGTTATTGTCAAAATCCCTCATAGTTTAAATTATATTCGTATTTTGATCAACTTTTTAGGACATGCTGATCTTCGTGGGTGAATAAAATTGTCTAACGTTAAACAGATTTTTATTTTACTTTCTTTAGAAAATATTGTTATATATACTTTATGTTCGTATGTGTCCTAGTGGTTCAGGAGCAGTAAAGGAAATAATTATACACTGTTCATTGTAAGGCCAAAAGATTTGGCTTGAGAAGAGTGATTCTTTTTACTCATTTCCCTTCTATACGGCTCTTTTGTTAGCTTTAAATTCCTTATACATACATATATATATATATATATATATATATATATATATATATATATATGTATATGTATATATATATACATGTATATATACATATATACATATATATATATGTATGTATATATATATATGTATAATATATATATATATATATATATATATGCATATATATATATATATATATATATATATATATATATATATATATATTTATATATATAAAAGAATAGTCTTTTTTATTCTCCTAACAATTACCATAAAACATTTACAACCTAAATTAATTCAACATTATATATGGCATGGAGGAAGGGGGAAGGGAGAGGGATCAGGCTATACATCTTGGCCTAAGGGTAATGAATACACTATTGCCGTACCACCCTATTCCCTCGTCCCTTTCAGCCTCTTCACCATTATCCTTTCCCCAGCCTTTTCACTCTCCCCCCCTCCCCCTCCTCCAACCTTCCCATCCTCCCCCACCCATCCCTTCCGTTTCTTTCCAGTTCACCTACTACTAAAACAATATATTGCACAGGGATGGTGTTGGCTTTTTAATGGTTGATCAGTTTCGTGCGAACAGACACGTGTTTGGTGTTTGTTGGTCATGTTCGACCAGGTGCAACTTGCATGTTGCCAGTTCGACCATTCTTGCCGGGTTCGGGGCAATTTACGACCGAGCGCAAAGGGGCTAATCATGTATGCAATTAATGCAATGCAGTACATGAGTAATATGTCGTGGGAGATTGGGACTGGGCAAAATTACAAGGAATTCCTGTTGTGTTGTGTAACCATCATGGGGTCTGTCGGGTGGACTAGCGCTTCCTACCGGCAATTGCTGGTTGGTTGAATTATGCTCTGGGTTGTAAACTTCATGGGCATTGTTTATGATATCATTGTTAAATCAAGCAAACATTATCGCAGCATAAACAGGTTTTACAAACTAGTTTCAGAAATGAGTTCTGCTGTATTTTTAGAAATATCTCTCCTTATCGTTAACCATAGAGCGTCATTCTTTTTAGTTTAAACGGGAGTTATGGGTTTGATTTCACATAGTTTAATGATACAATTGTCTAGGCCACGCGTTGTCTTATAAATAAGCAGTCATCATTAATTTTGTCATTCTCAGATCTATATAGCTGCTGCATATCTTCACGATAGATATCACATATGTACTCTCCATATAAATCCAGTCACAAATTCATTTCAAGCTGTATAATAATAATTAATTAGCACTGCTTATAGAATAACGTATTTTGTCGAACGTAACCAGCGCTTTTATCCTCGTGAACAAAATCATACCGAAAATCAGAGACATTGAGGTCATAAGAATGCTTTTAAGAAATCCAACAAAATGGAGAGCTATTAGAAGTTAAAAGTTGTATTTTTTTTATTGAGCTTAGTTTTTAACAGTAAAAGAAAACTACACGACTCTCGTCTATAGGATTCTCACTAGTTATAAAATATTAAATGAATAAAACTTATGCAATTAAAATTTCATACGGGAGACTAAGCAATAAAGTTGCTATATAAGAAAACATCTGTTTGCAAGATTTCTCAATCACCTTCAGTCGCTGTAGAATTGTCACTAATCATAAAATATTAACTGAATAAAACTTATGAATTTAAAGTTTCATACGGGAGGCTAAGTAATAATGCTGCTATATAAGAAAACATCGGTTTGCAAAATTTCTCAATCACCTCCAGTCGCTGTAGGATTGTCACTAGTCATAAAAGATTAACTGGATAAAACTTATGCAGTCAAAATTAGTAATAATGCTGCTATATAAGAAAACATCGGTTTGCAAGATTTCTTAATCACCTCCAGTCGCTGTAAACGTTCGATATAAATGTTACGTATTTATCCTTCCCGGTATTCGCGGTATCTCTGGTATGTCCGCTATTTACTTACAGGATCCAGCTACAGAACAGGACAGCTGCGGCTACCTATACGAGGTCATAAATAATGCTCGAACGTAATTTTGCGGACCTCTGTTCCATTTGGTCGTGGGTTCAACAACGCCCTTGAGAAATGGCTCACGATAATTATATGCCAGTGTTGATATTCTGTAAGCATTTACATTTTTTCATGCATTTGAGCGTATGCACTGTTAGGGAAAGATATCATATGACGCTGGAAGCTCATCCTGTAAGCGTTTAGCATAGGCGTTTATCATAAGTGATGGGATGTCGTGATGCAAAAAAAAAAAAAAAACTAGACACATTCTGCGCGCACTGTTGTGCTCGGAATACTGAATTAAGTTTTGGTCAGGTTAAACTGTATGACATGAATTTGACCACTGCATTAAAGGTCCCACGCCCGAGATGAATATATAAATATATATGAATATATATATATATATATATATATATATATATATATGTATATGTATATATATATATATATATATATATGTGTACATATATATATATATGATATATATACAGGTATATGTATATATATATGTATATATATATATGTATATGTATATATATATATATATATATATATATTATATATATACATACATATATATATACATACACACTGAATGGTTCCCAGTGATCAATTAATATCTTTTTCCAACCACATATTACTTTTAATTCCGTACCATCATAAACGAGACTGAGAATCGCTCGAAGGAGGCATCCATGGAAATTGAAACGTAGACGAGCCGAGGATTCGAACCCAGCTAACCCGTAGCAAAGTTACATTGACGTAACCCAATACGCTATCTCTCTTGATAGTGTATTGGGTTACGTCAATGTAACATTGTTACGGGTTAACTGGGTTCGAATCCTCGGCTCGTCTACGTTTCAATTTCCAACGGATGCCTCCTTCGAGCGATTCTCAGTCTCGTTTGAGATGGTACGGAATTAAAAGAAATAGGTGGTTGGAAAAAGACACACACACACACACACACACACACACATATATATATATATATATATATATATATATATATGTATATATATATATATATATATATATATATATATATATGCATATATATTGAAAAAAACATATACCGAACGTTTTCGTCTACTTAGACATTTTCCTGGTGGTTCTGCAAAAATAGTTTATCACGTGTGTTTTTTTATTTCTTTGCATATATATATATATATATATATATATATATATATATATATATATATATGCATATATATTGAAAAAAACATATACCGAACGTTTTCGTCTACTTAGACATTTTCCTGGTGGTTCTGCAAAAATAGTTTATCACGTGTGTTTTTTATTTCTTTGCATATATATATATATATATATATATATATATATATATATATATATATATATATATATATATATATGCAGGAAAAACACTGGGAGTGTGTGTTCTTGAAAATGCAAGGTTGACCACGAAGAAAAACTATTAAAGCAGAGCGCTTTCGTGCATTCACATCTTCAGTGCAAATAATACATGTATTATTTGCACTGAAGATGTGAATACACGAAAGTGCTCTACTTTAACAGTTTTTCTTCGTGGTCAAACTTGCATATATATATATATATATATATATATGTATATATATATATATATATATATATATATGTATATATATATTCTTTGTATATATGGGAAGGAGATTTTCTCTCAAGCAAGTTTGGTTCAATTTAACGGCAAGATTATTATTGCAGAGTTTTTTATCTGCCTTTTCTCTTTCTCTGAGAACCTTTTTCCCTTCCACGGGAAGTTGTCTTATAATGTCACCATATGACATTGTTTTGTATATTACTTTGGGCATGGCTTTACCAAAGTGAATAACTGGCCAGAACGCGTTTTCACACTACTTAGTCCTTCATCAGTGGCTTGAGTGTGAATATCTGACTGGACTTTTGTGTTTATATACTATTAATGGTGGTCTGATATTTCATTTTGAGGCTTCTGATTGGCTAGTGGGCTGGACTGTCATATGGTGACATTATAAGACAACTTCCCGTGGAAGGGAAAAAGGTTCTCAGAGAAAGAGAAAAGCCAGATAAAATACTCTGCAATAATAATCTTGCCATTAAATATATATATATATATATATATATATATATATATATATATATGCATATATAATATATAAATGTATGTATATATATGTACATATATATATATATATATATATATATATATGTATATATATATATGTATATAGATATATATATATATATATATATTGGAAGTATACAAACGCGGGAAAGTATTTGTAA
>NC_134804.1:20904052-20914052 GCF_046742065.1 Oratosquilla oratoria | reverse complement strand
CCGAAAGGATATATCCATCCTGTCCAAACCTCGGACAATCATAGACAAATGTACATATGTATATGTTATGTGTAAATTGTAAAAGACCTTTCCTGACCTCTAATATTTGCTGAAACAGCACTTTTGTAAATAAATATCTCATCGGTAATCTTGCCACGAGCCATGTATATAAAGGGATTCTCGAATCCAATAAAACAGAGACTAAGCCAGCTGACATGTCCCACTAATAACTACGAGCATCAGAAGGTTCAGAATGCCGCTGTCAAGTTCATCATGGGTTCGCGATGGAGCGACTTCAGAACCACTGAGTCTCTACACCGAATTTCCAACATCCGTCCACTCAACCAACACAAACACAAACTTCACTCAAGACACCTAGAAAAACTATACGACAGACACAAACACCTGATACAACACATTACACCTAAACCACACCGTACAGACTATCTGTCAGCTGCGCCCGTCCCACGTGCGGTGTACACGATAAGACGTGTATAACCGTACCTTTTAATAATACACCCCTTCACCAGCTTTGACTGGTGATAGCAATAATGATTAGATAATAATATTGCATGTAGCCCAATAATTGACAGGCTAGAAGCATACACAACTCAAACCCATCCGGGGGAAAAGCAGGAGAGCTCATGCCTTACCTGGGGCTAATCAGGAACGCGCTCTACACGTGGGAATTAAACTCTACTCACTTCCCGTAAGATATACACACACACCTCTCACGAACATAGCCACGACCCACGCACAAACATATACACTTACTTTTTCTTCGACTAAAATTTGCTTCCTTTCGAACTTTCTCTTATACTACATCTCATTTCAGTTTACCTCCCACTAAAGATTTTTCCGTTTTTCCACCTTTCTCTCCTACTACGCCTCCTACCATTTTCTGAACTTTTGGTGATTGTAATCTGTTTTTAATCCCAGCGTCGGCGCCGCCGTTCAAGCTCCCAGTCCATTTCTTCCGAGCCACGACCACCAGCAGCCCCTAATAGCTCGCTAATTCGCCCGGTGGCAATAGCCCTCTTTTATACACTACTATCTTTTCACTTTCTTACAGACATTCTTCCCCTCCCACAAAAAACCGATCCCGCGCAAGCGGGTGGTCTTTCCTAAGAATTCAGAATTCAGAAATCAGAGAAAGCCCAGAGAGAAGACGCCGGAGTTTAATTCGCCTCCACGCCGCTCAATCTTAAGCCACGTTATCGCTACCACATTCCTGAAAACCATATGTTGTTACTCTTCAACACAAGTACAACACCAGTACAAGCTCCAAGACATGACATTGATGACCATGTCACTACCTCAGCCTCAAACAACAGGTACCGGTACCTGGCCTTGTCTCGTAGCTCCGGACACAGCACCTATATTTATACCACGCACGCTTCGGAGTCACCGCCCTCAAATGCACCCACCCGTCATGACCCAATACCCCCCCCCCAAAAAAAAAAAAAAAAAAAAAAAAATTATATAGAGAGCGGCCTCACCGCCAAAGCACGTTACGGCAGCCAACCCACACGATGTAGTAGCTTCCAGCGGCAACTTCGCCACCTCTCTGCCATCGCAGAGTTCAACTGCACCTTGCACCACCTCCCCGGCAGGCGCAATCCCGTAACCGACGCCGCTATTTCTCGAGTTATCTTAGGCTCCATGCACGTTGGCCTCGACTATACCAACCTCGTCGCAGAACAAGAAAAAACAAAACAAAAACAGAAGTCACGGTCTGCAAGACCTCCATCATTGCCTTCCAATAGGAAGACATCTCACTCGGTTCTAACGGAACAGCTATCCTCTGCGATGTCAGCACCGAGCTCCTCGCCCCTGGATGCCCACCACCATGCGCCGACAGGTCTTAAACCTCATTCACGATCCATCACATCCTTTACGTCACACCGCGGCTTGCCTTCTTAAGGAAAAATTTGTATGGCACGGAATCACAAAAAACGCAAAAAGCTGGGCCCGCGCATGTATCGCCTGCCACAAATCAAAGACAAATCGACACACAGAAACAGGCACTGGGACTTTCCACCAACCGCAGCGTCAATTCGTCCACATTTACGTGGACATAATGGGCCCCTTCCTCTCTTCCGAGGGCCACCGCTACCTGTTCACGGCGATTGACCATCCAATGCGCTAGTCAGAATCTATCCCCATGGCCAATGATATCGCTTCCTCTTGTGCCGTCTTCCTTATGTCAGATTGGATTGCCAAATTAGGTTTGCTGGACCACATCACCTCAGACCGCGGCACCGCATTCACACCGCAATTATGGATGTCCCTAGGGCAGCTGCTAGGTACCACCATCCACCACAGAACAGTTTACAAGCCCGAAAACAACGATATGGTAGAACGGCTGCACAGAACGCTGAAAGCCGCCCTGACATCCCGATGCACCGACGCAGCATGGTACAGCCAGTTTTCCTGGGTCCTACTTGGCCTACGGACCGCACCAAAGGACGGGCTCGACGCCTCACTATTCGTCATTCCGGGCGAATTTTTTCCTGACACGCCCTCCTAAGTAGACCTTATGGGGCTCAGGCGCATTGCTGGAAAGCTCGTCCCTTGCCGACAGACGTACAAGCAAGCAATTTGCCAGTACGCCCCCGAGGACCTGCACTCTTCAAGGTACGTTTTCCTCAGGAGCGACGCTATAGCGCCACTACACCCCCAGTCTTACTCAGGCCTCTTTGAAGTGGTTCAAAGCAAGGACAAATATTTCCTCTTGAGAATTAAGGGTGCGGACAACTGGGTGTCGATAGATCACCTGAAGCCAGCATACATACAAAACGACGATCATCCTCCAGTTCAGCTTTTAAGGGCAGCCCGCCCCCTTGCTCGACCGCGTCGACATCTCTTTTGAGGGTGAGTACACGTGGCTGCACTGCAGCCAGTCAATCACCCCTCACCATAGTCCCACATTGCAGTCAGCCAACCGGGTCCCTACTCATGTACAAACTCCATGTATACGTGAAGGTAGCGATCACCTCCGCGAGACGCTACTTACCAAAGCTCCCAAACTTGCTCAACCCACGAGCGAGCTTCTGATTGGTCGACCGCGCTCCCACCCACGGGTGAGCTTCTGATTGGTCGACCGCGATCCTGGCTGAGCTTCACGTTTTGTACATAAGTCCTGTGTAAACCAAATAAAATGCATGCCCGACTTGGTTTGTCGTTTGATGCACGCCTCCACCCTCACACATGTTTAAAGACAAACATGTAAACACACCACGCACCCTTCAACACCAAACTACACCACATAACGTACACCGTACTGTACTATATCACTGCCCATCATATTATACTACACCACACCAAACCAGAAGAAACTACCAAACCTCACCAAATGAAGCACCTCATTAAACCATGCATTACATCTGACTACATACTAAAATAAACCACAGAATATAAAAAAGCAAATACCACATGGAACCAAACATCACTTGGCTCATCAAACTATACGCAGCATCAAACCGCAAACCACACCGAATCAGACACCATATACCGCAACAAATCACACAGCATCAATTCATGTAACACACAAAACCACATACCACACAAAACCAAAAGCTTCCCGAATCAACATATCACACTAATCGCACTTCAAATATCGCACCCCCCCCCAAAAAAAAAAAAAAAAAAAAAAATCATACCACATAGTCCCACGGGATGTGTTCGTCAATGGAGATGGTTATCCCATAGCTGCATGAGCTGTTAGAGTTAAAAATTTACACTGATGAGAAGTAGCAATGTATGCTAATTGACTAAGAGAATCGAGAATCTGGAAATTTGGAATGCATGTAAAACAGGGCAGGACCCAAGGTAGCTGGCGGAATGGTTATGAATATTGATTACGGAATGAGTCGGAGGTAGATCGATTGACTGCAGTTTTGGAAAAGCTGAGGATGGAATAGAGTCTGTCCAGTGAATTGGCAGAAAATAGATGGGGCAGAACTGCAGAATAAAAGTGATTAACAGAAGACGATCAACTTCTTTCAGTGTGTATTAGAAGGAAAAAAGTTTTTCGAGGCGATATCCTTGAAGTATCTTTAGGAATATGAGCAATTAAGTCGTAGGACGGAAATGCATATATATATATATATATATATATATATATATATATATATATATATATATATATATATATATATATATATGTATACATATATATGATCATAACACGTTGTTTTTGTTAAGCTAAAGGGTTGATGGGGAGTGGCCAGTGGCATTGATGGTAGTTTTGATAGGAATGGTAGCAGGTGTGATAATTTAAATTATAGTAATGAAATTGATGATGGTGGAGTTAACGATAATGATCACGATAATGGTAATAGTTTAGGTGAATATAGCAGTTGGAGTAAAAGAAGAAGTTGTAGTAGTTTGGTTGAAAATGATAGCAGTAGAGCAGATGCAAGCAATTGTAGCAGTGCTAATACTCGTATAGGTGCTGAAGGGATGGGGGTAATGCTGAAACGCAAGTTGAAGATAATTTGACAGTGAGTAGTAAAATAATAATTTTATTTAAAGAAAAAAAAACAGTGGTGATATAGATTATTCCCTTTTAGTACGAGGGTTAACCCTCAGCTGCATGAAAATGTGTAGTGTCAACCAGAACAAATGACAAAAAAAAAAAAAAAATGCTTCATTGTAGTAAATGGGCCAAGAAAAATATCCAGAGTCGGAAGTGGCGAAACAAAGAAATTGGCGTTGAAAATAGAAAATGAGGGAAATGGAAAATGTGGAAATGATGTAATGTTTCATTGAGAATGATGTATAGCTGACTTTAGTCATTGTCGTGATCTCGGGCGAAACTAACCACGCCCACTTTATTTCCTGGCCAGTAACAGACCTTCACCCAATGCACGATCCCGATTGGTCATGGAGGAAATGAGGCGTGTCGTCTTTTGCCTCAGACCGACGGGGTGGCTAGAGTGGTCCAATGAGCCGACCATAACAGAAGTGAACTTGGTAATGTTGTTGATTGAAATAAACTAAGATTATGATCATCATTATGTTGACAACAAGGCAATTTAAATAGGTACTCCAAACAAAGTGATGCCTCGATCAGCTGAAACCCCATTTTATCCCGAGGTTGCCCTTTAGGTGAACAAAAATCATCCGATAATAGTGAGAAGAAAGTTTTGAAGGCACGTCACCGCAATATTGGGATGGAATGATTAGGTGATAGATAATGATATTGGTGAGTATGGTAGTCGTGGAGACATTGTGTGTGTGTGTGTGTGTGTGTGTGTGTGTGTGTGTGTGTGTGTGTGTGTGTGTGTGTGTGTGTGTGTGTGTGTGTGTGTGTGTGTGTGTGTGTGTGTGTGTGTGTGTGTGTGTGTGTGTGTGTGTGTGTGTGTGTGTGTGTGTGTGTGTGTGTGTGTGTGTGTGTGTGTGTGTGTGTGTGTGTGTGTGTGTGTGTGAGTGTGTGTGTGTACTGGCAGCGATGGTGGTGGTAGTGACCACATGGGTTTAAAGCATAGATCGTTTTGTGAGACCCCAGAAAATAAAGAATAGATTAAATTGAAAGGCGCGGAAGTGGCCCTCTTCCTTGTGGATTTGGGTGGAAGGCAAGAAAGAAACTTCGCGGTGGTGGAGACAGATGAAGAATGTGGAGACCCGATGACAAATTAGATTGTGGCGAAGTGATGGAGGGGAGTGGGGAGGCGATTACCCCCAGGCGTCTGACGTGGAAGGAAGAAGATGAAGTGGATAAAGGGATTAGACCAAATGGATAAAGTGGATAAGAAAGCTAGTACAGGTGGATAACAGGATTAAACGAAATGGATATGGGATTAGGCAAAGTGAATAATGTGGATGAGAAAATGAGCCAGAGTGGACATAATAAATGAGAGTATTAGTTAAAGTGAACAAACCGGGTAAGAGCGGTGGTCTAGGGGAGAGAGAGAGAGAGAGAGAGAGAGAGAGAGAGAGAGAGAGAGAGAGAGAGAGAGAGAGAGAGAGAGAGAGAGAGAGAGAGAGAGAGAGAGTGAGAGGGAGAGAGAGAAAGAAAGAGGTTTCAAGTGTTTGTCTACGAAAATAAAACATGAAATGATTTGCAGAAATGAATAAAGTATATGAGAAAATTAGTCAAAAGCGAGTAAGTGGATGAAAGTATTAGCGTAAATGCATAAAGTCTGCAAGCGGATTAGAAAGAAATGTATGAGTGGGTAGGTCCAAGTGAATAAGTTGGATTAGAGAATTATTACAAATAAATAGATTCAAGGAATTGATTCAAGTGAAAAAAATTATATGAGGATCAGTCAAGTGGCTGAAGTGGATTCTATAAGACAAAAGAGGAAAAGAGAATTGGTCAAAGTGGATAGAGTGAATGAGGATTAATCAAAATTAATAAATCAAATGAAAATAAAGAGAGTTATATCAAGTGGATAAAACAGGTAAGAGAACTAGTCAAAGTGGACATCAAGCGTATGAGACAATTGACCCAAGTTATGTAAGTGTATGAGAAAACTAATTTAAATGTTAAAAAGAGGATGACAGTATTAGAACAAATGGAGAAAGTGGATGACGGGATTAGTCCAATTGGAGCAGTGGATGATAGGATTAGTTCAAGTGGAGTTGAAATGGAGGAGCGAGTGGTAGAATTCAGGGATACGAATGTGAGGGGAGTGGAAGTGACGGGAAGGGAGAGGTACCGGGGGAGGTTTGATGACGAAGAGAAGGGAACAGAGGCAAACGGACGGAGCGAAGTCGAACTACGACTACAAAAGGGTTACGGTCTAACGCAACCCTCTTCATTTCCGAGTACGTCAAAAAGTGAATATGTGAAATAGATAAATAAGTGAACGAAGATATAAATAAACAGATAAGAAAATAAGTGAATAGATAGATGATAATTAGATAATTAGATAGATGAAATTAAATATAGGAATAAATAAATACATAGAATAAACTAAACTAAAAAAATAGACGAATAGAAAATAGATAGATAGATAAGAAATAAACAAACAAATAAATGAATAGATAAGTAAATAGATAAGTGTAAATAGATAAAATTGACAAATAGATCAAGGAAATATATAAATAGAACAAATAAATAGATAGATAGAAATAGATTTAATAAAGCGATAGATCAATAAATAAAGTAACGAACAAACAAATAAAGAAATAGATAAATAATGTCATTAGGTTGAAGAAGTTACTAGAAAAAGGGTAAGACAGTTGTCTTCTTGGAAAATAGATTCGTGTATAACACGAGAAGCATTTTTAAAACACAAACGTCCTCCAGAGCAGTTTGTTTTCTTCCTTATTTTTATTCGCGTTATGTATAGTATATTCAAAAGGTAATTGTTGGTGCTTCGCACGATATCTAAAAGTAAGGTCAGTCCTAGGAATATAATTTGCCAAGATTTATGTAGAAATGCCTCTCATTTTCAATATTCAAGAACTTCTCAGATTGTGACTGTGATACAGGTCAATATTAAAATGTAATGACTACACTTCAGTATTCCAAAAAATGTCATCAAAATCCTTGAATGATCTTTTACGTAAAGTTGCTAAATAAATGAATAAATAAGTTAAAATAAAGATGAATACGACAGAAACAGACAAACAAACGATAGCTATGGAATACAGAACCAGCAAAAGATCTATATATATTTCAAACCATCCTGTTTTGAAGCCTATTCTAAATGCCTACTGCTACGTACGTTCGTATTAGTTTACAAAATATATTTATCGTTATTTCTTCATTAATTCAGTTTGTTTGTGCTTATTAAATATAATTTTTTATTGTTATGTGTTTTGTATGTTTATCTATTCCTTATTTTTTCAGTTATTCTTAGTTATCTCTGCTCTATTTTTAACAAATTATTCATTAACATATGTTTTGTAAATTATTTTTTCATTTACTTATCCTTTTATGTTGACCTCATTAATTAAGTAAAATCCTGGGCCATAAGGGGCAATCTTGGTCTCAATAATTAGGTGCTTCCTAATTGTTTATCTCATTATACGTAAAATGTCGTTCGATTACGGATCCCCAGTACTTGCTAATGATCACATTAAAGAAAAAATCTGAGTTTAATGAACTTAATTTCTTCGCTAATGATCCCTCCATCTCTGAAGATCGTAGTGGAGTGAAGAGCTTGATGCCCACGCTGGAAGACGCTCAGCTATGACCTTTGCCTATTCTTCCACATTATCAGGACAAGTAGAGGAAAACGCGGTAGTACTGCATAGTCAAGGAAAAACTATGCGGTTCTGTGTGAACACCTTCATTGACTTACTGTGTAATTGAACCGTCAGGGTCGAAACCACGACGGCTCAAATCGCTAATGTACACAGGGCCTATGAATCGATCAAGGTCCTCATAATGTATAAATTTGTACAATTCTTACCACTCTGTGGTAAGTTTGTTTTAGAATGGCAAAGGTTGGTTTGATTATATTTTTTTGAATAGTGTATTAGCAATTCTCAGATTTCAGTGAGTTTTGCATAATTTATTATTTCTAATCATGTTTAATGTTTACTTTTCTCCAAGATTCTTACTCTGAAAACACATTTTTTTATTACTAATAAGTCTTCACCATGTTAGACTCAACCAACAAACACGACCAAACATACGCTCTCCAAATACTTCTCGCATAAATTCACAGGTACTTGTGTTCTATAAATTTAGGGTGTATAAATGCATGCTGAAATATACAGCTATTCTGGGACTTGTGATAGGTACCTGCAAGTATTTTCAAGATGGATATCAAGGAGAAACATCTCCCTGTTTCTCGCCTTCAAACACTGTCACCTCCATATAAAAGTCCTTCCCCGGGGGTGGGGGGGTGATGTTGACGTATTGGTCGAACCTAAAATCTTCCTTTATCATTTTAAATTGTCTTTCCTTCTCGTATTGTCTTAAAGACCTAATAATTTGAGGCGGATCCTGTCCTCCTACTGAAAGCCGGTGACAAAGATCAAATCACATGCTAATAAAACGAGAAATGTCTAAAGTATCTTCCTGGAGAGATCCATGGGAGGGGAAAGGACCATTGTCAGCTACTCTGAGGATGCAGGTGTCCTCTAAGTAAAAATCAAAGGAGCAATCATTTTCATACAGCATTTTTCAGTATAGGCTTATGCAAAGAACACGCCTGTGCCCGTGCGTGTTTGTCTATGTGTGCGTGTGTGTGTGTGTGTGTGTGTGTGTGTGTGTGTGTGTGTGTGTGTGTGTGTGTGTGTGTGTGTGTGTTTGTGTGTGTGTGTGTGTGTTTGTGTGTACATGTGTATGTGTGTGTGTATGTGTATGCGTATGCGTATGTGCATGTGCATGTGCATATGTATGTGTATGTGTATATGTATGTGTATGTGTATGTGTATGTGTATGTGTATGTGTATGTACATGTATATGTGTATGTTTCTGTGACTATCACATGTGCCCACGGACAGGTATGCGTCCAAGTATGCGAGTATTTGCCTGTGTACGTGTTGCTGCATGAGAAGGCGCGTCTGCCAACGTTTTTGTGTGCGTGCTTGCGTGTCCTACTCGCATGGCCCTGTGGTCACCAAGATATCTTCTTCTTTCTTGTTGGTGGCGAGTACTTACCCTTCACGTGCGGCCACGACCACCCGGCTAGTCCCACGAGTATTTCGACTTTAATTTGTTTTTCGCTTTGCAGGAGTTCTTCAGAAGTGACTGTGCACTCACCCTTCCTTACTCCCGGCCCTCTCCTCACGCCCACCCACACATTTATTTTTTATTTTTTCTGTTTCACTCCCCCTCCCGTTTCGATCCTTCATTTTCTGCATGATTGACTCTGTCTCTATCTATCTGTGTGTCTGTCTGCATGTCTATTTTTTTGTCTGTCTGTATTTGCATCTGTCTGTCTGTTTGATGGTCTTCCCACGTACCTAACTCTCTCTCTCTCTCTCTCTCTCTCTCTCTCTCTCTCTCTCTCTCTCTCTCTCTCTCTCTCTCTCTCTCTCTCTCTCTCTCTCTCTCTCTATCTCTCTCTCTCTCTTCTTTCTCTCTCTCTCT
>NC_134804.1:20886552-20891552 GCF_046742065.1 Oratosquilla oratoria | reverse complement strand
CTCTCTCTCTCTCTCTCTCTCTCTCTCTCTCTCTCTCTCTCTCTCTCTCTCTCTCTCTCTCTCTCTCTCTCTCTCTCTCTCTCTCTCTCTCTCTCTCTCTCTCTCTCTCTCTCTCTCTCTCTCTCTCTCTCTCTCTCTCTCTCTCTCTCTCTCTCTCTCTCTCTCTTTCTCCCTCTCTTCCTCTCCTTCTACTTACTCTTCTGTTTTCTTCTTCCAGGTTCAGTGTCTCCACCACTCCCTTCACTCTCTCTCTCTCTCTCTCTCTCTCTCTCTCTCTCTCTCTCTCTCTCTCTCTCTCTCTCTCTCTCTCTCTCTCTCTCTCTCTCTCTCTCTCTCTCTCTCTCTCTCTCTCTCTCTCTCTCTCTCTCACTCTCTCTCACTCTCTCTCTCTCTCACTCTCTCTCACTCTCTCTCTCTTTCTCTCACCCCTTCTACATACTCTTTCGTTTTCTTCTTCCAGGTTCAGTGTCTCCACCACTCCCTTTTCCCTTGGTCTCGTCTCCCGCCCCGCCCCGCCCCCCCTTAGCTCTCCTTCCGCATCTCATTCATCCTTCTTCTTTATCCCCTATAGTCGTATGCACTGGGGAGCATTTCTTTGTCTCTATTCATTCACGGTAAGCCGTAAGCATTATATAAGTAGCTTGAATGTCTTTTAGCAACGGAAGGTCCTTCCTTATGGAGTCCAGCGTTTGCTCAAGAAGGCTTAGAGCCATTCAGGGCCGAGAGAGGAGGTCCACCCTTCTCCGCGTCCGTCACCTGAACTCCCCCAGTCCTCCTCCTCTTTTGCCTTCTGCGTTGGCGAGCGCCTTCGAAGTGGAAACTCCGCTTTGGCAAAAGTAACTGGAAGCTTCTTGACGGAGGTACATGTAAACATGTCATCGTTTCTCTTGACATTCTCCTTTCCTTTTTCGATTGCTCTCCGGGTTTATGTCCGGCTTATTCGTGTCTTCCCTTGCTGAGGTGAAGTTCTTTTGCTCCTTTCTAGAGTGGTGGCACCTTTTCCTTTAGTTCTTTCTCCTACCGGGATGGGACCGACGGCAATTGGTAGCACAAAGTTGTCCATATAGAGCAGAGCAACATTTCTCAACCATTTTATCCTTGCGTAATCTTTAAAATAATGTGCATACCTCAAGGAACCCCTTTGCAATATATATAAAATATATATATATATATATACATATATATATCTTTCTCATTTTATTTTCATTGTAATAATAGGTTAGATAGGATGATGTCTATATCACATTATTACGATAACCAAGAATATGTCTTGCGTGTTTAAATATATTACGTATATGAAATTAGATAGAAAATGAAAAGTCCATTAGCTGATCTCACTTGTTCTTGCGGAACCTTTAGGACCCTTTTGTGGACCCTTAGGGTTCCGGGGAAGCCTGGTTGATAAACCCTGATCTAGAAGAATATCAGAAAGTCATCTTCCACCCGTACTTCTTCAAACCTCATCCACGTCCTCACTTCCTTTTGAAGATGCAGCCCTAAGGACTGGCACCTGGTCTTTAGACTGGATGCAAGATCTCTTTTTATCATCTTTGTCTGTAATTCCTTCACCTTTACGTACAAGGAGAACAAACAACAGGCGGCTTCCCCACACCTTTTCTACTTTAAGCCGGTAACAAAGAAAAAGTCCCGCCCACTTGGGTTTCGAGTCATTGAAACTCGTCACTGACAAAAAAGAAAAATAAATAAATAAATAAATAAAACAAATAAATAAATAGATAAACAAATAAATAATAAATAAATAAACAAATAAATATAAAATAAAACAAAATAAAATAGATCAATAAATCTATCAATCAATCAATCAATCAATCAATCAATCAATCAATCAATCAATCAGTTAATTAATAGAGCTCTTGTATAACGTCTAGAATACGATTTCTTTATTCTAGTCAATATATTAGGTTCTTCAATTGCATGTCTAAGTCACATTATTTTTCCTTGTGATTGAATACTAACCTGTAGCAGAAAAAGAATGCAGGTTTTCTAAACTCGTACTATCTCGCCTATTTCTACACTCCTTAAGAATTATACCTCTTCTATGACTCCATATCTTCGGTTTTGGTATTATATCAATGTCCTAAGGCACATCCATGTCTATGACATTCCAGTTTTAATGTTACACTTTTTTATAACTTGATTATTATAACTCAAGGAAAGGTATGTTAGACTTGAACATTTTCCTTTTGAGTTAAAAAACAAAAGAAAAAACGCGCATTCTGAGTCTTCTGTTGCCACACCTCAGCCGTTTTCTTCCTTTATTTGTTTCTTTATTTTTTTCTACTTATTTTTCTCTTGCTCTTCCCCAACTTCCATTTCCTCTCATTTGAATTTCATTCTACATTTCGCCTTTTCTTCGCAAAAAGCTTTGCCTCCTCCATGCCTATATCCTTTTCTTGCCAAGTATTCTTTACACTTCGTCCCAAATTGCATCTTTAATTCCAATTTTTTTCTTACTTCTGTACTCGAGTCAAATACTTTCATTGTAAAATTATTCTAAGTCACACATTCTAAACACCGAAAAGTTCTTAGGATAGTCTTGCTCATTAAGTATTACACAACTCGGTGGCGGGGTTGATAGAGTCTCCGACTGTCACTACGGCGGTCCCGGCTCAAATCCTGCCCAGGGCTGAAGTAATTTCAGTATCGCTGCGCCTCGAGTCGTTACTCCAACTCGTCGGCGGGGAGTTGGGTGCGTGGAAGGTCATACGAGCTCTGAGCTCTCTTCCAGGAAAGAAATAGCTGTCGATCACGAGTCCAACCCGTGATCCAAAACCCAAAGTGGACCAAGGTGAATCACAACTTTCTTCCAGCTCTTTGTTATGTTTTTACGCAGTCTATCTCCACAGTTTCCGTTTTTCCATTTTCTTTTTTTCTTTTCAAAATTGTCCAGTAATTTTCATCATGTCTACACTTAGCAATTCTCTTCCCTTTCTAAACTTCATTAAAGTTACATCAATCATCTTTCGCTAAACCCAAGTGCACTTGTGTATATGTACATTATTTAATATAACCATGGATCACGTGCTGGACCCAATATAGACAGCTATTGCCTTACCAAATATATTCAGAGATCAACTGCAGACCGTTTTAAAGACAGTAATTTGGTTTTACAAACACACCAATTACAGAAATGTGATTGCAATATCTAGTGTTATTCAAGCAATAAATTTCTTAACCAGGTACACGGCGTCGCGACACCTCAAAGTTAACCAGTACATCAACAAGCTGTTGTGTTGTGTGTGTGTGTGTGCGTGTGTGTGTGTGTGTGTGTGTGTTAACTTGGTCTTTGGATCACGTGTTGGACTCGTGATCGACAGCTATTTCCCTCACGGAAGAGAGCTCAGAGCTCGTAGGTCCGATCTATGGGTAATGCTATGACCTTACACACACACACACACACACACACACACACACACACACACACACACACACACACACACACACACACACACACACACACACACACACACACACACACACACACACACACACACACACACAACTCTCCACCCACGAGAGTCAGAGTAACGACCCGAAGCGCAGTGGTACCGAAATAATTTTGGCCCTGGGCAGGATTCGAACCAAGAACTACGTGCACCACCATGCTAGCAGTTCAAGGCTCTACCAACTGCGCCACGGTATGTGTGTATGTGTACGCGTGCGTGCGTGCGTGTTTGTTTGTGTGTGTGTGTGAGTTTGTGTGTGTGTGTGTGTGTGTGTGTGTGTGTGTGTGTGTGTGTGTGTGTGTGTGTGTGTGTGTGTGTGTGTGTGTGTGTGTGTGTGTTCACTTGGTCTTTGGATCACGTGTTGGACTCGTGATCGACAGCTATTTCCCTCCCGGAAGAGAGCTTAGAGCTCGTAGGTCCGATCTATGGGTAATGCTATGACCTTACACACACACACACACACACACACACACACAGCTCCCCACCCACGAGAGTCAGAGTAACGACCCGAAGCGCAGCGGTACCGAAATAATTTCGGCCCTGGGCAGGATTCGAACCAAGTACTACGGGCACCACCATGCTAGCAGTTCAGTGCTCTACCAACTGCGCCACCGTATATATGTGTGTGTGTGTGTGTGTGTGTGTGTGTGTGTGTGTGTGTGTGTGTGTGTGTGTGTGTGTGTGTGTGTGTGTGTGTGTGTGTGTGTGTGTGTGTGTGTGTGTGTGTGTGTGTGTGTGTGTGTGTGTGCATTTATGAGCATGAGTGTTCCCATATTCACTTGTATACGTACATGCACTAGTGTCTATGTGTGGATGCATTGTACATGGTGTCCTCCCAATTTAACGCTCAATATGAAATGTTACAGTATATACATTTTTTCGACTCTAGAAAACACCAATCACACAACCTATGATATACAAAAAAGCATCGTCTGTGGGGAGACAAATTGGTTCTAAAACTTAAGACAAACATTTCGAAAATCGCTAGCATTTTAAATGATGCAAAGTTTGTCAAGTGCGTCAAGAAAAAAATAATATGCAAAGGACATCTGGAGCCTCAAGAATGTTCTCGAGTTCTTGAAGAGGAGGGTGAGGACAGGACGAAAGACCCTAATGCGTGCAACATGTCTCAGCTCTTGCACGGTACACTCAGTTTGCATACACACCGCAAACGGCATTACTCGGTAGAGCCTTATTAACACGCCACGCACCCGGTTCCACAAACTCAGGCGCACCGGGGCAAAGCTACTTGCGTGGCATTGCGGTATGCAGGATTTTAATGCTTTGCAAACTAGGACCTTGTCTTAGATTCGGCTGGCGATGGAAGGGCTGGTGAATGAGGAAAAGGAATAGGTGGAGGAAGAGGAAGAGGGGGAGGAATGGGGAAGGAAGAAGAGGAGGAGAAGGAGGAGGAGGAGGGGGTGAAGAAGGGAAAGAGCAGAAGGCATAAGGAAGTTAGTCTTAGTTTGGCTAGACTTGGCTGGACTAGGTTGGGCACACACACACACACACACACACACACACACACACACA
>NC_134804.1:20879052-20881552 GCF_046742065.1 Oratosquilla oratoria | reverse complement strand
GAATGAGGGACACTCGATCAACCGAATGAAATTGCCAACTTATAGTCAGAATAGATATTAAATATGAAAAAATAGATGCTTCAACCAGCGTGAATTTACCCTCAATTGGATAAACTTATCTAGAATTAGAGAAAATAGATAATTGGAACCCTTTAGGAATGGGGTGGCATTTGTCATATGTTAGACTCATTTATGTATGTGCCCCTTTTACTAACACCTACAGTCTGTTTATTCCGACTTTTTTGCCAAATAAAAAACAAACCCTCTCGGAATTAGCATAGTGAAAATATTATGGTATGATAAAAAGATAGAAATGGATAAGGTCTGAAAATGTCAACGTAGATATTCAGCAACATAAATGAAGAAAGGTTCCGTCATGTCAGCATGGACAGAGAGCTCTTCATTTCTTGATATGAGAGAAATTCGCTAGTAACAGCGACATCAATCCGATTATTCTATGACAGTCACATGCAGGATTCGAACCCACTGCTATCGGCCACTCGTAAGATACCTTCACAGAGCCTTAGCCCACTACACCAACAGACACTGTTAGTGTGAAGGTTTCTTACGAGTGGCCGATAGCAGTAGGTACGAATCCTGCATGCGACTGTCATAAAATTATCGGATGTATTGATATCTTAAGATGCATTCTGCGTGGTAACTTCATTTTTCAAATTCAATCTATTCAAACACCTTGGGGATTCGCTTCGAAATTGATGCAATCAAAGTCTTCGTGTTTAGAACCTCCATGTTGTGTGTTTAGAAGCTGATTGTTTATAGTTACGTTCAATGGACACTGTCTGATGAATATGATGTCAGTTTTACGTAATCAGACAATAAAATGAGTTGTCCTGGACATGGTGATTTCTGAATAAAATTCAATTTATTCATTCAGTGAATAATCATCTCCTTCATTTATCCCCCATTAATTGTTCAATGAATCTACTTTTCACAACCAAATACTATTGTAGCCAAGACCTCAAATACCATCAAAGTCCTCCTGAAGGGAATTTAAATTAGCATTTTGTAAGAAATCGATGTGTAGTTTCGGTGTTATGCCTAAAACTGGCGGGTTTGGCTCATTTCGCAAAAAGATATAATTTCTGGCATACGAACTTATGCAAGTGCGTACTTATGTGTGACTGTTTGTGATCTCTCTCACGCGCGTGTGTATACGTGTGTGTACAAGCGAGCGTGTATACATATGTGTATTTTCATATACTCCTCTTTTAAGTATGGGCGTGTGTAAACTGAGAAAGAGAGAGAGAGAGAGAAAGAGAGAGAGGGAGAGAGAGAGAACAAAAACGATAACGAGAACGGCTAACAAATCAATTGGTAACTAAATACAGGTTGTGTTTGTGTAAGGAACTCAACAGTCAATACCTAATTCATCTTTCCGTAATGATGACCTATCTGGAACAATTGCCTAGTTCATGATGGCCAGCGTAACCAAAGAAAATAGAAAGGTGGTGGTAAGGAGACTATGCCAGAAGGCGTATAGCTGCGGCTGGACCCGTCACCTTTGCCCTGTGCATGGCACTTCACCAACTTGCCAGTAAAGCGTACAGTAAGAAAACATCAGGTTACAAGGCAAGAAGAAGACCAAGGAAGACCTGGATTGAGGGTGTGAAAGAAACCACAACATCCCACCTATCCAACCCGTCCATCTTGCCTGAGACAGAAAACTCTGTCCACCCTCGACGCCCAAGACGGTACAAGAGGACGGATAAAGTAAAGCAAAGCTTGAACTGTTGGACCAGGTAAACGTCACTGCTGGAACTCGGAAAGGAGTGCAGGACTCGTACCTGTGGCTAGGAACATGTGAGAGCTGCATGTTTCCAATTGTGCCACCAACGCACTATGAAATAGGAGATAGTATATAAATAGTTTTGTCTGTGTATCAAAGTACAGTGATGTAATTTACAACGGTACAGATTATAGCGTTGTAAAATAGAAACTACTTGTCATATTACAGTTATAAGCTACAAATAACGTGTCAAGTTACCTTACCTTACCGTCGTGCCATATCCTCTTGGACTTCGGCAACCATGGAGCGCCACCGTTCACGGTCCCTAGTTACTTGTAACATCTGTGTTGGTTTGAGTTGTTTTCCCGTCGCCCTCATCAGCCCGTCCATATACTTCTCCCTCTGCTTTCCTCTTGCTCTCCTTCCCTCCACCATTCCCGTCATCACCACCTCTACCAACCCTTCCCTCCGCATTATATGTCCTAAGAATCGCAACTGTCTTTTCCTTATTGTTGTCATTACAGGGCTGTAAATCAAACAGGTAGACATTATTTCTTTGCAAGTTACAACAGCAATTTACCCCGTTGTAAGTTATCAAAGTGGAATCCTTTGTAAACTACGGCATTGGAATTTAAGGTATTGCAAGCAACGACTCTGAAAGTTACAACGGAAGAAGCTACAACAATGTAAATTAAAACATCGGAGGTTACAACATCGTGAGTTAAAACATTGCAAGCTGTAGCATTGCAATCT
>NC_134804.1:20869052-20874052 GCF_046742065.1 Oratosquilla oratoria | reverse complement strand
ACACACACACACACACACACACACACACACACACACACACACACACACACACACACACACACACACACACACACACACACACACACACACACACACACACACACACACACACACACACACACACACACACACACACACACACACACACACACACACACACACACACACACACACACACACACACACACACACACACACACACACACGTGTGTGTGTGTGTGTGTGTGTGTGTGTGTGTGTGTGTGTGTGTGTGTGTGTGTGTGTCTGTGTCTGTGTGTGTGTGTAAGTAAAGATTGACATATAGAGGTGATGTGGCAAAATAAAAAGTTAAGTCTAGAGTAGTGACTTTATTCAGAGACAGACGTTTCGACCTTAACTTTTCATTTTGCCACCTCACCCCTCTCTCTCTCTCTCTCTCTCTCTCTCTCTCTCTCTCTCTCTCTCTCTCTCTCTCTCTCTCTCTCTCTCTCTCTCTCTCTCTCTCTCTCTCTCTCTCTCTCTCTCTCTCTCTCTCTCTCTCTCTCTCTCTCTCTCTCTCTCTCTCTCTCTCTCTCTCTCTCTCTCTCTCTCTCTCTCTCTCTCTCTCTCTCTCTCTCTCTCTCTCTCTCTCTCTCTCTCTCTCTCTCTCTCTCTCTCTCTCTCTCTCTCTCTCTCTCTCTCTTTCTCTCTCTCTCTCTCTCTCTCTCTCTCTCTCTCTCTCTCTCTCTCTCTCTCTCTCTCTCTCTCTCTCTCTCTCTCTCTCTCTCTCTCTCTCTCTCTCGCTCTCTCTCTCTCTCTCTCTCTCTCTCTCTCTCTCTCTCTCTCTCTCTCTCTCTCTCTCTCTCTCTCTCTCTCTCTCTCTCTCTCTCTCTCTCTCTCTCTCTCTCTCTCTCTCTCTCTCTCTCTCTCTCTCTCTCTCTCTCTCTCTCTCTCTCTCTCTCTCTCTCTCTCTCTCTCTCTCTCTCTCTCTCTCTCTCTCTCTCTCTCTCTCTCTCTCTCTCTCTCTCTCTCTCTCTCTCTCTCTGTCTCTCTCCCTCTCCCCGTCGATTTAGAGGCCATGTTCTCTCAACTTTTTCTTCTCTCTCAACTTTCCCCCCTTTTCACTTTTCTCCTTAATGCTTCCTCTCCCTCCCCTCTCTCTTTTTCTTTCACTCTGTCTATCTGCCTATCTGTCTGCCTCTTTCCCTTCTTGAATTCACCATCCCTTCTTTAACTCTTTTGCCTTCACCATTTTCATGGCGTGTGGTGGTTCTTGTCTCTCCTTGCTTGTCAGGAGTTTCTATTCACATAAAAAGATATTGCCACAGCCATATCTAATTTCGCAACCAATTTCCTTCATTAGTGTTAAAACAATACTAGCGAAATATATCATCATGATACATCTACTATAATAAAGTGGAAGCCTCTGTCTGTGTTTTTATTTGCTCATGAACTCCTTGGTTTTTGGAGATAGACCCCCATAACCATATACATTCTGATACCCTATCACTACAGGATGACTATATGTTATTTAAAAATATATATATATATTTTTTTGGTTAGGGTTAAGGGTTAAAATTAGGTGGGGTATGGTTAGGGATTATTCACGAACTCCTAGATTTTTGCAGATAGACCCCTATAATCATGTATATTCTGAAACCTTATAACCCAAGTTACTTGGATAACTATCTTTTATTTGTCTGTCTGTTTGTTTGTTTGCTCACGAGCTCCTCTTAGGGTTTTGGAGATAGGCCCCTATAACCATACATATTCTGATACCCTATCACTCCAGGTACCTGGATAACTATATTTCATTAAAAAAAATGGTTAGGGCTAAGGGTTGATGTTAGGTGGGGTATGGTTAGGTTAGGGATTACTGACGAACTCCTCCTAGGTTTTTGCAGATAGACCCCTATAACTATATATATTCTGAAACCTTATAACCCAAGGTACTTGGATAACTATCTTTCATTTGTATCTACTGTATCTACTATCTGTTTGTTTGTTCACAAACTCCCCCTAAAACCATAAATATTCACCATAACCCAGGCTACTTTGATAAGTATATTTTATTTTCAAAGGGCGTCTCCCTCCTCAAATTCATTTTTTCTTACTTTCTTAACATTTTATTTGTGTTACCTTTTCCACTGAGTTATATTGATACGTGTAACTTTTCTCCACAAATTCTATCAAAATTAAAATGATCGTCATTTGCCCGCAGCAACGCTCGGGTAATTTGGCTATTTAAATCTATTTAATATTTCTGGCCAAATGACACCATTAGAGCTTTTCCGTGGCAAGCAACAGACGATTTTATTCATTTAACTCAGTGATTCTACACCCAAGGGACCTGTAGAGTGTTCCCAAGTGTATCTACTTAGCGAAAATTAGGGGTAATTAGTAAATAGCTCTCGGTTTCGTTTATTATTGAAGTAGTGCTCCCAAGTGTATTTACATACCGAAAATTAGGGGTAATCAGTGAATAGTTCTCGTGTTCGTTTATTATTGAAGTAGTGCTCCTAAGTGTATTTATATACCGGAAATTAGGGTTAATTAGTAAATAGTTCACGAATTCGTTTATTATTGAAGTAGTGCCTCTAAGTGTGTTTATATACCGGAAATTAGGGGTATTTAGTAAATAGTTCTTGAATTCGTTTATTATTGAAGTAGTGCTCCTAAGTGTATATATATACTGGAAATTAGGGGTAATTAGTAAATAGTTCTAGAGTTCGTTTATTATTGAAGTAGTGTTCCTAAGTGTGTTTACATACCGGAAATTAGGGGTAATTAGTAAATAGTTCTCGAGTTCGTTTATTATTGAAGTAGTGCTCAGTGTATTTACATACCGGAAATTAGGGGTAATTAGTAAATAGATCTTGAGTTCGTTTATTATTGAAGTAGTGCCCCTAAGTGTATTTACATACCGGAAATTAGGGGTAATTAGTATATAGTTCTCAAGTTCGTTTATTATTGAAGTAGTACTCCTAATTGTATTTACATACCGGAAATTAGGGGTAATTAGTAAATAGTCTCGTGTTCGTTTAATATTGAAGTAGTACTCCTAAGTGTATTTATATACCGGAAATTAGGGTTAATTGGTAAATAGTTCTCGAGTTCGTTTATTATTGAAGTAGTGTTCCAAAGTATATTTATATACCGGAAATTAGGGATAACTAGTAAATAGTTCTCGAGTTCGTTTATTATTAAAGTAGTACTCCTAAATGTATTTATATACTGGAAATTAGGAGTAATTAGTAAATAGTTCTCGAGTTCGCTTATTATTGAAGTAGTGCTCCTAAGTGTATTTACATACCGGAAATTAGGGTTAATTAGTAAATAGTTCTCGAGTTCGTTTATTGTTGAAATAGTGCTCCTAAGTGTATTTACATACCGGAAATTAGGGGTAATTAGTAAATAGTCTTGAGTTCGCTTATTATTGAAATAGTTCTCATGGGAGTATGACAATACGCGAGTACAGGAGAAATAGGTCAAGGAACATTGTACTAAGAGGCGGACTGTGGACAAGATTGGGTCCCAGGTGACGGAGAGTAATCGAGCAAGGGGACCCATAATCTAATTAGTAAAGAGCGTCGAGGTACTAAAGGGTTCACCCTGCTTGCTCTTCCATCTCTCAGTTTACTTGATGCCACATATGTTTACATTTGCTTCACCTTCACTCTCCACTATTCTTCATATATATCTTTACTCCCTTAACCTTTAACTCTCTTTTATCTGTCTCTTTTGCTTTATTTCATCCATTTTCTAGAAACATCCTCATATATGTCTCTGATCTTTAATGTTTCATTCTGTGCTATTCTCATCCTCCTCTTTCTATATTCTAATTCTCCCTATTCTTGGTATTCGTCTTTTCTTTCTTCTCATCTCATCTCAATCTGTTTTCTCTTCACCTGTTGCACTTCCTCTGTTCGTTGCTACACTAGTCAGTCCTCCCTTTACCATTTACACCTTTTTTCTCCTCTCCGTCTCCTCTTTTCTCTTTCAGCCCCTTCTCATTTCGTTAAGCCACGAGTTCATGCTCCCTCTTCCTCCACTTCTCTTTTTTTTCCTTCTCCCTCTCTTTGTTTGCTCTCGATTCTTTAACCTTCTCTCCCTCCTTCATATGTCTCCTTATTTCTTCAACCTTCCTTCTTACTCTCATCTTTATCCTTCTCTTCCCTCCTCCTACCTCCTCTTTCTCTCTCTCTCTCGTCTCTCTTTCTTCCTTCACCCTCTCTTCCTCCTCTCTCGACCCTTCTTCCGTCTTTCTTCTTTTCCATTTCCTTCTCCTTTTCATGCCTTTCCCTTCCCATCTCACTCTCTTCCTATTCCAACTCTTCCTTATTCCTCCTTTCCTTCTTCCCTTTCCTCATCTTCCTTTTTTTTGCAATTCACTTTATTTTGTCTCTTTTAATCTTCTCTCTCTTCCTTTTCTATTCTTCTTTTTCTTTCCCCCTCTTCCCCTATCTCTCTTCATTCCATTACTCTCTTCCCCTCCTCTTCTTCTCCATTTTTATTCTCTCTCCTACTTTTACCTTCTCTCTCCTTTCCTTCATTTATCATCTTTCTTTCTTTTATCCTCCTCCTTTTGTTTCTTTTCCTTCACTTTTTTCCTCCTTTCATTTTCTCTTTCTCTTTTCCTTCTCTCCTTATTCTCTTTTCTTCCTACCTCTCTTCCTCTTGTTTCTCTTCCTTTAAAATCTCTTTCTTCTCCCTCTCCTCCTTCTCCTCTTCTTCTCTTTTTTTCCTTCTTTGTTTTTCTTTTTTTATCCTCTCCTTCGCCCTTTTTTATCCTATACTTCTAACTCAATTCCTCTCTCTTTTCTTCCAACTCTTTTTTCTTCTGCTTTACTTCCTTCTATCTTCCTGTCTACTCTTTCTCCTTTATCTCATTCTTCTTTTCCTTTTCATTGGTTTCCCTTCCTCTCCTCTTTTCCTTGTACCTACCTGGCTTTTTCCTCTCTTATATCTTCTTCCTAACTCTTTCCTCCACCTCTCTTCCTGCTTCCTCCCTTCCTTCTCTCTCTCCTACTTCTCCATCTTTT
>NC_134804.1:20859052-20864052 GCF_046742065.1 Oratosquilla oratoria | reverse complement strand
CGGTTCATGCGAGTTGCTGTTGTATTCGTTAGCATGTTATTCTCGCAATCGCATTGTCTTGGGATCGAATCTCGAACTCCTCTCATATTCCCAGTAATGACAGTTACTTCCCCAAACAGTCCAAGCACTTAGGGCAAAGGTGATGACTAAGGGCGCCGCTACGCGCTTCCTGGCATAGATTCTTCACTACCATAACCTATATGTAGAACAATGCGATTAAAAACAGTCAAATTTGTTGGCAGATATCTGGGGTCCATTATAATGTGGTGTTGTATCTCCAAATGGAGGTAATCATGTTGATGGTATCTGAAGACGCTGAAGATGACGTCACCATTGATAAGTGCATGTCGCTGTTCAGTAAGCCAGAAAACGATAATTATTTATGTCAGTAAGAAAATAATGATAAAGAAAAAAATAATTTTACCATAGAGATACATCTTAGCTGGATGATATGTTTGGCTTTAGTCACGATGGAATCTAAAATATTCCACCAAGTTAAAGCTATTAATTCATCGTAAAGGTTACATTTTTTCAGTCTAGGATTTCAATTCTTTTCTCAAAACTGGTCTCTTTTTTATTTATTCTTTTATTTGTATCACAGATTTATCTTTTTTACAATTAGAATTTTATCCTCCGGTTTTTCGCCATTTATCTTTCATTCTAGGATTTTCGAAATGACTAACTCACACATGCCTTTTCTTTCTATTTTTTTTTTTTGCGTTTTCAGTCTTGCATCTACACCCTTCGATAATCACACTTAAGTTATCATCCTTTAAATATCACCCTTGATTTTATCCTTGGTTTTCCAGAAGAAAAAAAAATCACTCTTTGAATTTCACTATTTGTTCTTTACTCTTCGCTTATTCTGTTCGGCTGCATCCAGTTTTATCTTTGTCATCATTCTCCCCAGTAATGCTCGCAATAACCCCTCCATGTTATGCAGCCAAATCTCAACACTCGCATGAAATATTCAGTTTTGCCTCAGTTCATAAACCACAGTAAAGAACACCTCTGCATAAAATGTGAAGTGCACGTGCGAATCATCACGTAAGTTTTTATGTACGGAACTTTTAGCATAAGCTATAACCAGGAAAAAATGTATAAATTCCCGGGCACCGCGGACCCTTGTTCTTGCAAAGTGGCCGTGCGGACGCGCTTACACGCACACACACACACACACACACACACACACACACACACACACACACACACACACACACACACACACACACACACACACACACACACACACACACACACACACACACACACACACACACACACACACACACACATGTATATATACACACACACACACACACACACACACACACACACACACACACACACACACACACACACACACACACACACACACACACACACACACACACACACACACACACACACACACACACACACACACACACACACACACACACACACACACACACACACACACACACACGCACACACACACACACCCACGCGCGCACACACACACACACACAGTTGGTAGAGCGCTGGACTGGGAAGTACGATAGTGCTCCCAGTAACCAGTTCGAATCCTGCCCAGGGCCGAAATTATTTCGGTATAGCTGTGCTTCAGGTCGTTACTCTGACTCTCGTGGGCGGGGAGTTAGGGGTGTGTGTGTGTGAAAGGTCATAGCATTACCCATAGATCGGTCATACGAGCTCTGAGCTCTCTTCCGGGAGGGAAATAGCTGTCGATCACGAGTCCAACACCTGATCCAAAGACCAAGGTGAATACACACACACACACACACACACACAAACATGCATTCCCATCAACACCAGGCAGCCTGACTTTTCTTCACTACAAAACATCCTAGACAACCTCAAAACGTGGACTGAGAGCAGGAATGTGACAGTTAACCACAGCAAGACCGTGGTCATGCATGTTTGTACATCCAAACAGGCGGTGGCACCACCTCAACTGTCATTAGGAACCCATTCCCTTCAGGTGGTCCAGTCCGCCAAGCTACTAGGCATCACAATAGACGACCACCTTAACTGGAACCAGCACATCAACAACATCATCAGGACAGCCTCTTACAAACTCTTCATGCTGCGCAGATTGAAGTCCCTTGGTACCCCATCACCAGATCTAAAGGGAGTCCTATACCACCTTCGTACTCCCCACCCTCATGTACGCCTCCCCAGCCTGGTCATCATCACTCAACACCACACAGAGGAGCAAATTAGAGAAAGTACAAAAAAGAGCGTGCAGAATTATCTTGGGTAATCAGTATGAGGGATACGAACACGCCCTCACCACCCTCAGCTTGCCAAGATTGTCCGACAAACACAGTGAGGCACTGAATAAGTTTGGACAGGACCTAATGCTACACCCACGTCACCGTCACTTCCTCCCACCTAACACCACACCCACCCGCCATGCAACTCGGCATTCAAACAAAATCAAGCCCATCAGAGCGCCGAGGACTGACCGATACAAGAACAGTGCCATTCCATCCATTGTCCGCACAATAAACTCATTATAAATTTTAGACTAAGCATATCACTCTAATAATTACTATATTACTCATAAAAGTGCCCAATTGTATTATTGTCAGTGTATCACTGCTATCTCAATAAAACTATTATTATTATTATTTTTATTATTACACACACACACACACACACACACACACACACACACACACACACACACACACACACACACACACACACACACATTTGATATATAATGAGATGAAATGAGGGTACCACTAAATGAACAACGAGAAAATAACCTATTACATTAAATACAAAATAATGAAAATTAGTTTAAGGCAAACCATTGCAAAGTACACCCACATCTTGGAATCACACTGAAACCGTATTTTTATTTATCTATTCTTTTTTTTTTCAATCATGATGACCACAGAAGGCAAAAATATTTTTGAGTATGGTATCTGTGGTGAACATTACCAGAAAACAATAATATAGGACATTCGTAGGTGAGATAGATAATTTATAGTCTTGAAAAACGAGAATGCCAATATGAATGAATGAATTACTAGTGCAAGTGAAACTATGATAACAACAATAAAGAATTTGAATGATTTTGATAAGTAAAAGCCTAAGAACGAAGATAAAAAGTTATGAATAAAGATCGAAAAGAAACCCAAAAGAGAATATTCAAAAGTTGAAAGATGATTATAATAAGCTAAAGGAAGAGAAAGTTAACTTGAAGGACAGTATAAATAATTAGAAAGACAAGGAAAAAAATAAAGTATTACAAAGATCATACTAGAGTGTTCAGTGAATATATAGAAAAAGAAAAAAATACAATGAAAATGGAATAGAAAAATACAAGAAAAAGAACGATGCATAATAGGATGGAACAAAGCTCCTTATTATCAGAAAAATACAGATAGAATAGTTAGTAGACAAACGTCATTGTATCACTGTGATATGATTTAAATGTCATTTACTAGCCAGGACAGAACGAGGCACTAAAGATAGGCATGAAGGAAGAGAAGTTGCACAATTAATGATTGGCAATGAAGAATTAGTAGAAGTATTCAGGTTGAGTAGATATATATAAGGTGTATATCTAATAAAAAATAACCACAACACACAATAAAGCTAATTAATAGGACAAATTTGAAAATGTTTTGGGAAGGATAGTAGACAAACATCATTGTATTACTGTGATATGATTTAAAGGTCATTTACTAGCCAGGACAGAATGAGGCACTAAAGATAGGCATGAAAGAAGAGAAGTTGCAAAATTAATGACTGACAATGAAGAATTAGTAAAAGTATTCAGGTTGAGTAGATATGTATAAGGTGTATATCTAATAAAAAATAACCACAAAACACGATAAAGATCATTAATAGGACAAATTTGAAAATGTTTTGGGAAGGATAGTAGACAAACGTCATTGTATTACCGAGATATGATTTAAAGGTCATTTACTGGCCAGAATAGAATGAGGCACTAAAGATAGGCATGAAGGAAGAGAAGTTGCACAATTAATGACTGACAATGAAGAACTAGTAAAAGTATTCAGGTTGAGTAGATATGTATAAGGTGTATATCTAATAAAGAATAACCACAAAACACGATAAAGCTAATTAATAGGACAATTTTGAAAATGTTTTGGGAAGGATAGTAGACAAACGTCATTGTATTACTGAGATATGATTTAAAGGTCATTTACTAGCCAGAACAGAATGAGACTCTAAAGATAGTCATGGAGGAAGAGAAGTTGCACTATTAATGACTGGCAATGAAGAATTGGTAGAAATATTCAGGTTGAGTAGATATATATAAGGTGTATTTCTAATAAAAAATAATCACAAAACACGATAAAGCTAATTAATAGGACAAATTTTAAAATGTTTGCGGAAGGATGGTTTCAGTAGAAGAAGAGAGGAAGCAAAAAGGTATTGAAAGAAAAAATAGATAAATAAATAAGCACCAAATGAGAAGAGACAGAATTCTATTCGAGAATGACAGAGCAAAAAGTGAGGAAATGGTACAAAAGGAAAAAAATTGCCGAGGAAAAGGAAAATGAAGAAACAAACTTACATTAATATTAATAAATTAATATCTAAACGAGGAACAACCAGATATAATGTGCTTTGCCGAGACTAGACTCAATATAAATATTAATGTTGTGGTTGGTGAGGGAGAAACTGTTACCAAAGTTATTTCAAGCGTAGCTGATAAGATATATGGAAAGATATTAGAAAATTTGAATTACTCACATAGGTAAAATTTAGAGAGAACTGATATGGTGATTAGATTTAAAACAAGGAAAGGAATAATAACAAATAGAGAAGATTTGGTATGAGATATGAGAATAAGAGCATTGAAAGTGACAGATTGTAAAAAAAAAGAAAAAAGAAAATCACATTCAAAAGATACGATAATTTGTGAAATACAATCCAAGATAACAGCATAAATGAAATTGAAGTAAAAATTGATTTGTGGATATACAGACATGGAAGCCCATGAGCACAGC
>NC_134804.1:20841552-20849052 GCF_046742065.1 Oratosquilla oratoria | reverse complement strand
GTTTTACGAGTAAGAGCTCCAATATACTAAGTTATATTAGCACACCCTCTCTTACACTCAAATCTTACCCGTTATATATCGGCTAAGCAAATACATTTTTCGTTGTTGTATATGTAATACGTATTGTATACATCAGCTTTCCTAAAATATGTTCTTTTTTGTAAATTATATTACATTAACGTACCATAAAATGAAAAATAATATATATTTGCTGCTACTGAGTTGGTCATGGAATTGAAGGAAACGAAACACTATTTTTCTTACCAGATGTTCTGTACCCTGGAAATGTGATGTTCAATCCCATGTCATCTAGCGGTATAAAAATTTGTAAAGATGTACATGGTTGTATGTGAGGTAGCCTGACAGACTGGGCCTATCTAATTCGTTGTATTGCCAAACATGTGTCTGTAGGTGCTAAGTGTTGTGTTGTGGGCACAGAGAAGGGAGTCTGATCTGATATGGTTTGTATGTAATAGCCTACGTGTCACAATCAAACCTCATATTTACCCATCAAGAAGTTCACTGACCAAATATGATTTCAGGTCCAGAATATGTCATAAATCTCTTTGCATACACTATTTGCCTTGCAATTGTCTACATAGGTAGAAACGAATCAATACATACTATCTGGAACCAAAGATGCATGTATACAGATATATTCTAGGGTTGAGACTACATAATGAACTAATACGTATTTATTATACACTCAGAGACACGATAGCCTGGTGGTAACAAAAATAAAAGGAAAAGTGACATATAGTACGGACGGGGTAAGACTTCAATACATACATTTGCATAGAGATAACGCAGATATATACTTTAAAGGGCTCTGGTGTCTTTATGTCTTCTTCCTTATCTTATCCCATTCAAGCACACCATCAGACCTCCACAACCACAGCCAACCTCAGAACAATCACTTGATATGAAATGTGCTGGTCTCATGTACCATGTCTCCAATATACAGTATGTGTCTCATGCCAACTACCATGGCCTAGGTGTATGCATTCCATGTCAAGAGTACATAGATACGTCAACGCCAGTGAGATAACTTCTGGAATGACTTACTTGAACCCAACTCTTATTTATTTATTTCATTATTGTCAGAACTCACGCTGTAAACTGTACATATATATTACATTTATCCATAATGCGAAAGTTGATTTTATTTTATATTATTTTGCCAACCTTGCTACACACCCTCACTGCATACCCAGTTTGTTGTGCAGACGGGACCGACATTCGAAAGCTACAAATCCCGCTCCCAACCGCGAAATCAGTCGCGACTTTTGCGTGTCGTGCCGCATGCATACGAAGTCATACGTCAATTAACCCCTTTCGTGCCGGGTGGCATTTATTTTCTTTATTCTGCTGTCGCCAGGAAATCTTACTCACCTCCATGACTCCCCATCAGTATGAAAGGCGTTATGGTTATCTGGAATGAAACCATTCGTACCTCGAGATACGATTCCCCTTATTCTGGATACCACCAGAATTAGGGTAGCAAGGAATTAAAGGTAGATGCATACCCTTTGGACTGACGGACGGGTGGGGGGTGGGGGTTTCTCTATATAATAAAATAGTGATTTTGAATACACAACCTTTGCAGCTTTTTGGAAGCAGTAGTGATGTCAGCTAACCTTATCTCTGCATAACTAAAATAGTGAAGGGAGATATTCTAAGTATTTTACATAAAAAGATAAGCCAGTTAACATAGCGTGCAGTCCGATGGTGGTTGAAAACTGCGAACATCACTCTGGAACGTACTAGAGCAATTGAGAGATGCTTCCAATCTTATGAATTTACGTTTATGAGCTCTGAAAAATCAAATTGATTTTGTCAATTAAAAGATGGTTAATGGATCTCCGATTCTGGGAGAATGTGTGTCCGTTGCAGTAAACCTGAATCACCAGAATTTGACAAACTGGACGAGACATTGGGAATGTGATATAACGTTTCACCAGATACTATTCGAATTCAGAATTTATCCGGTGAATCTTTTCGTCCAGCTTGTCCTACGTTGTCCTACGTTGTCCTACGTATATGTGTGTGCTGTATTTACTTAATTGTAATATGAGGGATATAAGGGATAGGGAGCATATCGTTGAGTCCTTTCTCTGTTGTTCTGTTGCTCAAAATTGTCTTGTTTTAGTGTGAGCATGTGTGAATACTTGTGCTGAAAATATTCAAGTAAAGGGGTCCACTCTTCTTAGACTAAAACTGGCTAGCAGCTACAATAAAATCCAAAGCAAGTAATTGTCTTTTATTCCTTCATCATAGAATCTAAAGATGTTGCCCCACATTAAGAAGAACACCTTCCTAAAGAGATGAAACTATACCCTCTCGAAGTGTGCCCCTTGGGAATATCATAATATGACGTTACATAAAATCATTACAACATAGCAGGGCATATGAGTGTTATAAGGACATCGTTATAATTAAATGCACCAAAACATTAGCTGTGCCACTTAAAAGCCATTTTCGTCCCTGGAGAACTTTAGCGAACTATTTTAACACTCAAGTTGCTTCAGTGCTCTGGATTCCTCGCTCTTTCCTTGCCATCCGAAAAGCCCTTCAAGAACTCGCAGGCACAAGAAGAGAATCCGCTGCAGCAGCTGCAGTACTTAATAAATCTTTGGGCGCACTCCAGGTCACTTTCTTGCCAAAGAAATCCTGGTAACAACGAAACATCTGTGAATAAAATCCTAGCTATTTTATGTGTCTATCTCGCCATCTTGTCACTCATCTATCATCCATACATCAATAAGTATATGTGTATATATATATATATATATATATATATATATATATATATATATATATGCACACACACACACACATGAACACACACACACACACACACACACACACACACACACACACACACACACACACACACACACACACACACACACACACACACACACACACACACACACACACACACACACACACACACACACACACATATATATATATATATATGTATATATATACATATATATATATATATATGTATGTATATCTATATCTATAACTATATATACATATATACAGTACAATGCAGTATATGATACAAATCAATATGGGCTATCATAATGTGATATACTATGAAATTATATAATACAATATATTATCAATATAATATAATAATATATAATATAATATAATATATATAATATAGTATAATATAATATAATGTAATATAATATAATGTAATATAATATAAATATAATGTAATATAATATAATATAATATAATATAATATAATGTAATATTAATAGTATAATATAATATGTTATAATATAATATAATATAATATAATATAATATAATATAATATAACATAATGTAATGTAATATAATATAGTATTATATAATATAACATAATATAATATAATATAATATAATATAATGTAATATAATAAAATATAACATAATATAATGTAATACATTATAATATAGTATATAATATAATATAATATAATTTGATATAATATAATATAATATAATATAATATAATATAATATCATATAATATAATATAATTATAGTATAATATAATATAATTTAATATAACATAGCAAAATATAATATAATGTAATATAATATAATATAACATAATGTAATATATAATACAATATGATATAATATATAATATAACATAATATAATATAATATAATATAATAAAATATGATATAATATAATATAATATAATATGATATAATATAATATAATATGATATAATATAATACAATATAATATAATATAATATAATATAATATAACATAATATAATATAATATAATATAATATAATATAATATAATATAATATAATATAATGTGATATAATATAATATAATATAATGTAATATAATATAATATAATATAATATGATATGATATAATATATCATAATATAATATAACATGATATGCATAAAAACATCATATACCAACGGCTTTTTCCCACTTTTATGGAGGTATAAAAAAAAGGCATCAAATCTATTCCCACCCATTCCATCCCCACATACTTCACTACTATTCATCCCCCTCTTTCCCTCTTATCTTGGCTTCTTCTGAAGGATGGGTTATCCCTGCATCTCGCCCACTGCCATGGGTCAGAAGCAATGTAGTAAGACAGAGCACATACAAGGCAAGGCCGCTTCATTTAACATAACATAGCATACTATAGTATATTATTTTATGATACATTATAATACATTGTAATGTAGTATGATATAATATGATAACATAATATGATATATATGATATACTATATTTCATTATGATACAAATTGAGACAAACATACACAGAGGAGTATGAGAAAGATTACTTAACTTTTTCATTAGGTCGGATGACATAATCCTCTTGTCGACTTGGTCATCACATTTATTGTTTTCAGGTTCAGTTTTAGGACGGATAACATTGGCAATATGCATGTTTGAGTGGGTTGAAAATACAATAAGTTTTAACAACTAAACTTTTTTTTTCTGTGAGTTTTTTCTTGTTTATTTTTGCAAACTGATTTTTGTCTCGCTTCTCGGGTAGAAAGCCTTTGGACGTGGCTGGTTTTGGTAGCCTACTATTTTACACCCAAAATCAACACCTCAGCTTTGAATGAATTTTTTTCTTATATGATTTTTTTTTCAAAATATAGGACTTATTTGTAGAATCAATAAAAGAAATAGTATACGTGTTTTAATTCTTTGGAGAACAATCAGATTCTCTGTTCTATTTCTCCCAATTTCTATAGTGTAAAATGATTTCATCCTTTACAATTTCCTACAAAATATTCTACAAAAAATGCAGGGTTTCATGACCTTCCTTGTTACGAATTCAAGCTCCCATAGTGTTCGTTGAGTTGAAATAAAATTTTAATAAAAATAAAGGTAGTCATAGACTTTTTCTATATAGGGACTTTGTGCCAAAAACTTAGATTATAAGCAAAATATTTTGTTCTTCCCTTCCATTTTTAATTGAATCGTCTTGTTTATTTTCATTACTAATGTATAATCGTCTCCAGTTATGTTATTATTAATTCCAAGTGCAGCTCTGTATGCTAAAGCGTGTCTCAGTATGCATCCTTGTTAGCCAATGTCCTCTTTAAGAGTGTAATTCGTTACAATTTCCTTTTTGAAATTCTAGGAGCAGGAACACAAAGTTCTCTTTGATCTATCCTATTGCTCGAATAATCAATATAGTTAAATATCTTCTTCCGTATAAAGACGACTTACCAAGAACTAGTACAGATTTTGTTTATTATTATTATCATTTCCACAGCAAATGCTTTCTGTGTGTGTGCGTGTGTGTGTGTGTGTGTGTGTGTGTGTGTGTGTGTGTGTGTGTGTGTGCGTGCGTGCGTGTGTGTGTGTGTGTGAGTGTGTGTGTGTGTGTGTGTGTATGCGTGTGTGTGTGTGTGTGTGTGTGTGTGTGTGTGTGTATGTGTGTGTGTGCGTGTGTGCGTGTGTGTATGTGTGTGTGTGTGTGTGTGTGTGTGTGTGTGCGTGCGTGTGTGTGTGTGTGTGTGTGTGTGTGTGTGTGTGTGTGTGTGTGTGTGTGTGTGTGTGTGTGTGTGTGTGTGTGTGTGTGTGTGTGTGTGTGTGTGTGTGTGTGTGTCTGCATGAATGTATGTATATGTACTTATATATGTGAATGCGTGTATATAAATATATGCGTAGATTAGATACAGTCTATGTATATAAAACATAAAGTCTAGAGTCTCCATCTAAAAGGACATTCTGAAATTAGAATCTACCGAAACGTAGACCTTCCATTTAAGTTGGCTGCAGACGGACACTGGTAATTATTGCCCGAAACCAACTAAATACAAGTGGTATTTGGTGTGTGAAACCCTTGGGAAATCTCCTTTTGGAGCATGTGGTCCTTTGGTTCAGAATCATATGCATCTATTCATATTTTCTGTATTCTTTACTCACTGTAATTGTCTTTAGAAAGATAATTAGGAAATGTGTATAGGAAACAAACAATGTCTACGTTTGTTGGATATGGAAGTGATTAAGAAAGTTTGTTGATTTAAGGGACGCACCTATCACCACACATCAGAACCCCTGACCCTGCCAAAACTCATGAATTTCCCCCACCAATCCATCCACGTTGACATCACCTCCAGCACTCTGACTCGTGGATCGTTGCAATCTAAAGCAGTCAGAAGAACTTGGGCCCATTTCTGCAATTTGAACTTTATAAGCGAAACGCTTTCAGAACTTGAGGCGAATCACTTGTGCTTTTGGACTTTTTTTGTGGGTGGGGGGAGGTTAGGGACGGAGGTGAAGAAGCTTCTTTCTATTCTTTACATCTTTTGTGGTGGTCACTCTTCCTTTCATATTCCTTATCACTTATTCACCCTATTGACCTTTTCACGTCCTTTTTTCACCCCTTACTATACTTCTTTGTTTCCCTCTCCTTTTTCTCCACCTCCCTCTCACTCTCTCCTCTTCCTCCTCTTCCAAATCTTTCTCCTATTGCTCCCTCAACAAATCTATGACTAATCAAATCCTCTTTCTTCTATTCTTCCTTGTCCTCCAAATTCCTTTCCTCTTTTTTTTTTCTTCATCCTTCCATTTCTACATCTCTCCCTACGCTTTATCTTTCTCCTCTTCCTTCTCCTCTTCTCTTCTTCTTCCTTCTCTTTCTCATGCTCAACTTTTTATTTATCAACTTTATTATTTTTCTCTTCTTCTACTTTCTTGTTCCTCCTCTTTTTCCTTCTCCTCCTCTTTCACTTCCTCCTCTTCCTAATCCTCGTTATCCTTCTCGTGCTCCTCATCTTCCTTATCTTTCTCTTCCTCGTCGTACTTCTCGTTCTAATCATCTTCTTATATTTTCTCTTTCTCCCTCTCCAAGCAATTTTCTCCAATTCTTTTTCTTCCTCCTCCTCAAAATTCTCCTTATCTCCTATTTACCTCCTCCTTCTCCTTGTCTTCTTCCTTTTTTCGATCTCTTCATTCTACTCTTTCTCCTCCTCAGAATCCTCAAAAATCCTTCTGTTTATCCTCCTACTCCGCATGCTCGTTGTCTTCCTCGTATTCGTTCACTCCCATCTCCTCCTTATCTTTCTTCTCTCCTTACTCCTTTTTTTCCTCCTTGTCTTCCTATTCTTCCTCCTCCTATTCCTCCTCTTCTTTTTTATCCTCTTCTTCCCCCTGATCTCATCATTCTCTCTCGCAAAAATAATACATAGCCTGTGACAAAGGCATCTGAAATTTTTAGAGTGATGTTTAATGTAGACCTATTTAACTTTTTCATGCAACCCTCCTTTCAACCCCTTCAATACGGTGATACCAGTAGATCTCTTGTTTTACTCACTTTAGGTATGAACCAGGAATGAAATATGTTTGCTATTCATCAAAGTACGCTTTAGCTTCGTCGCCTCTTTTCCCTCAGCTGAATAAAAACGTCGGGAATTAGCAAAAATGAAGTTTATGGTTGGCGTCACCGTATTTTAGTGGTTAATTTCAGGTAACCTTTTGGTAGAGCTGAAC
>NC_134804.1:20786552-20794052 GCF_046742065.1 Oratosquilla oratoria | reverse complement strand
GAATTTTTTAGTGTTCCTGGTTCTGTAGACAGTGGCTTTCAAATCTAGCAATGTCACGGAGCTAGTCAGCTATTGTTCTCGTGTTTCCAAAAACATTCAATTCTTCGGAGTAGCAATCCGGTTGGTGTGTTCGTGCGTACGTTAATCCATCAACAAACACGTTCATGTGCTGTCATGGATATTTCCTCATGATTTATGTGTTTACAGTCAAATTTCTATTTCTTTCATTCTTTATTTCTTGTTCTAGGTTCTTTGTCTCTTGTTTGTGTCTGTTTCTTGTTTGTATCTGCGACACATTTAAATCTGACCTCAAATTGCTTGTCTACAATGGATTACAAAGCTTAACGATAGAAGATTGATTCATAACAGAACGAATGCAGAGTAGTTACAAAAAAAAAAAAAAAAAAAAGTTTTATCCTGAATATTAATCTTACTTGATAACGAAGGAGGACTTTTTTTTTTCTTTTCTTTTTTTTTAAGAAAAAGAAGGACAGCTAAGGACCACGGGGTCAACAGGCTATTAGGACATGTGGACATGACCGCAGTCGAGAAGGGAAAAGAAAAGGAGGAGGAGGAGGAAGACGAGGAGGAGGAGAAGGAAAGGAGGAGGAGGAGGAGGAGAAGGAGGAGGAGGAGGAAGAGGAGAAGGGGGATGTGGTGGGGGTGTCAATCCAGATGCAAGGGTAATTTAGTATTATTATTATTATTATTTTCCTTTTTCGGGCAATAGCCAGCACTTTTATTCCTGTAGACAATATCAACCTAAAGAGATGAAGTCATAATGGTGGTAAATATTCAAGATAGTCTGCAAAACTTAGGGAAGATAGTTGTTCACCTCAATCCATTTTCCTTTTCTTTTGTGAATGAAAATTTGACACAAAATATAAAGAATTACTGAGTGACTTGAAATAAAGGAAGTCAGTAAAGTTATCGATTTAAAAAAATTTTTTTAATCAGTATCACATAAGGAAAGATAGAGTGGGTTGTTAGGGGTTGTGGTAATGAAAAGAATGATGGTGGTGGGATGGATGATGATGATGATGACGTCGGTGGTGTTGGTTGTGGTTGTGGTAGCGGCAGTGGTGGTTACACCGATGGTTTTAGGAGGTTGGTGGTGGTTACAATGGTAGGGCCGCATTGTCTTAGCTCGAGTATGGAACCCTTACATATTCCCATATTGAAACTCACTATCATATTCTTTGAATAACTATTGTTCATTAACATCCGCCTCACGTGTTTCACATCTACTCGTACATGGACGGCTCTCAACGTACTGCAGTGGGCGAAGGCTCTTCGAACGTAAGCATCGAAGATAGATTTCTTGTAAGAGTCTTGGTACTCTCCCTTGATATTCAGGCTGCGCCTCACGTTAGTAGCTCTTGTGAGGACAGACGGGGAGTAATGGTCCAACATCTTCTTGTCAAGGACATCAGAGAAGGGGACGATGTTGTCCTTTCTTTTCTCTACCGTACAGTTGAGCCCAAACAATTGCATAAAATCGGGAAACAATTATACATTTATACGACATAAATTAGATTAGGGAACAGCCTAAAGAGAGGATAGCAGACACTCTTCGATGAATATAGTGGGACGGAAGATTATGCTGGGAAATGACTCCATGACAGGCCATGAGCCCATCAAGATTGGTAAGATGACATTCCTGGATGACAATCCCCATACAATTGAATCCATCTTATTTATTCGTACAATCATAAACTATCAGTCTTACCCTGATAATGTCCATCAGTGATAGATAAAACAGCTGTTTGTTAAAATAATCAACATTTGACAACTTTCACATTTCTATTCAGAGTTTGAAAGCCATATGGCAATGGCATTCATTAGAAACTGATTACGAGAAGGAATGTACCCTAAAAGTGTACATACACATACACATACACACGCACACACACACACACACACACACACACACACACACACACACACACACACACACACACACACACACACACACACACACACACACACACACACACACACACACACACACACACACACACACACACACACACACACACACACACAATATATATAAATATATATATATGTATGTATATATGTATATATATATGTATATATATATACATATGTATGTATGTATGTATGTATGTATGCATATACATGTATATATATGTGTATATATATAAATTTATATATATATACAATATATATATATATATATATATGTATATATGCGTGTGTACGTGTCTGTGTTCATGCGCGTGTTGGCATACGTATGTGAGTGTGTGAATAGGAAACAAATGAGTCTTATTGTGAAGCTAGTCAGGAACAAACTCCGATTAAGACACTTGTGGTCCCTTTACCTACTGATGACAGTTTGTCTCAACATATATGTGTATACATAGCGTATATTTATTGTTCTCTTAGTTTTTATATTCTTCTTTTTTATCTGTTTTCTCTTTTTATTTTTCCTAAATGCTTCACTCTTTTCTTCTCCTGCGTTCCTTTCTCTTTCCTTTATTCGCCCTCCGCCCTCCGTCTCACTTTCATTTTATCTTGTTCCTTCTTCGTCTTCTTTTTCCTTCCTTTTTTTATTCATTGTTTCACTATTTCCTCTCCGTTTACTTTCTTCCCTGCCATCCGTTTTCTGTTTTATAGTTTTAGTCTAAAAGTTTCATTCTTTATTTAAGTAATTTTTTGCGTTATTCTATTGTTATACTTTTACTATTTCTTGTATTCTTCTTATTGAATATTCAATTTAACTATACGAGACATATTTCTGAATCTATTAATTTGTTTATATATTTTTAGTGTAAAAGCTTTATACTTTATTTCAGTATTTTTTTGCGTTATTCTATTGTTATACTTTTACTAATTCTTGTATTCTTCTTATTATACATTCAATTTAACTATACGGGACATCTTTCTGATTCTATTTATGTGTTTATATAGTTTTAGTTTAAAAGTTTTATACTTTATTTCAGTAATTTTTTGTTATTTTATTGTTATACTTTTACTATTTCTTGTATTCTTCTTATTATACATTCAATTTAACTATATGGGACATCTTTCTGATTCTATTTATGTGTCTATATAGTTTTAGTATAAAAGATTTATACTAAATTTAAGTACTTTTTTGTGTTATTTTATTGTTATTCTTTTACTCTTTCTTGTATTATTCTTATCATACATTCAATTTAACTATATGGGACATCTTTCTGTTTCTATTTATGTGTTTATATAGTTTTAGTGTAAAAGCTTTATACTTTATTTAAGTATTTTTTGTGTTATTTTTATTGTTATACTTTTACTGTTTCTTGTATTCTTTTTATTATACATTCAATTTAACTATATGGGACATCTTTCTGATTCTATGTGTTTATATTTTTGCTTTTCTCTTATGTGTGATGCTGACTTGCAATATCAAGTGCTCAACGTCTTTTGATTTTTTCAAGGTGAATATCGAAAGATTTCTTATTTCTTCAAAGTTTAGTCAGTCTTACCTCAGGTTACCTACTTGATAATTTAGATATCTTATTCTAAAAATAGTAATCATAGTTCCAATATTCTTCACCAATTAAGTCTTCTCTATGATTCCTTTCCGTCAGTAGCTTTCCATTGCCTATCTCTGTCTTTCTCTCTCACTCTGTACATATGTATATGTATATATATATATATATATATATATATATATATATATATATATATACATACATATATATATATATATATGTATATATATATATATATATATATATATATATATACCAAACACTTTTTCCCCTTCTAAGGGAGGTAGCCAAAAAACATAGGCATAAAAACCACTCCCACCCATCCCATCCCTATCATACTCCACTCCCCTCCATCCTTTTTCCTCCCTCTTATCTAGGCACTCCCTGGATGACGGGTCAAACCCTACATCTCGCCCACTGCCCTAGGTCAAGAGCAGTGTCACAAGACACAGCACATCCACAGCAAGGCCGCTTCATTAAATCGGCGACCCCTCCTCTCTGTCCCCTCATACAGAAAAGGAGAAAACGTGGAGAAATCACATTTGGGCTGCGTCAAATTATTTCTCAACACATATTTCTTCAACCCCCCCACCCTATTCCTCACCCATACCACCTCATACATTACAGCATCATGGAAGCCAACAGGTTCTATTCTTAGGCTGGTGACTTAGCGAGAATGAAATGTAGACGAAGCTCGGTTTGCACGTGCGTTCCTCAAGGAAGCATTGTCCGACTTGCGGACCTCAAGGAAGCTTTCTTCGACCCGAAGCTGCCCATCAGGCACAGGTGCATCCCCAGTGGGCCTCTGCAGGTCGACAAGGTCGTGGGATGAAGAACAATAGCCTCACACAAATATACTCACAAATACATACAAATACAAATATACACACGGCGCAGGGGTAGTATTCGCAACCACTACTCTACTTCATCGACTTCGAATCCCGACCAGGGCTGAAATAATAAAAATATCGCTGTGCTGCGAGCCGTTACTCTAACTCTCGTGGGCGGGGAGTAGGGTGTGTACATGTGTAACGTCGCGGAATTTCCCATAGATCTGTCATATATGAGCTCTGATATCTCATCCGGCAGGGTAATGGCTGTTGATCACGAGTTCAACACGTGATCCAGAATCATGGTGAATCTCTCTCTCACACACACACAGTTCTCTTCCTCATCTATCATTCTCTTATGTTCCGTAACTATCAAAAATAGAAAAACAGTCAACAAATATCCTTTCATGCCACTCCACCATCCCCAAACCTTTCTTACTTCCTCCGTATCGTACTCTAGTCCGACCTTTATTTACGTGGTATCTGTGGCTAAGGAACAAAAAGATAAAAATTTCCTGGAACAGACTAAGTTAGCACGGATATAACCACACATTTCTACTCCATTGTATAGAAATATTTATTTCAACTCGTTCTACAACATCCCTGTTTAGTTCCAACATTCTCTTGTCTCCCCTACGACAAAAACCCTTTTTTCTTGGTCGATATCCCTCTACTCTGGAGTGGGTTGGTTCTCCAACGACATACTCCATTTATCCAACAGGGTCTTTCTCTTCATAGGGGCTCCCCTCTCTAGCAAACCACAATTAATTTTCATATATAAAACCACCTTCTCTTTTTCCACACAGTATTTGCTAAGTCCCTCTCAACGTTCCTCTCCATAATTTTTCGTTAGTATTCTTTAATTTTACTATTCTTATCATCTGACCGTACAAAATTATATAAAATACATCCTTATCATATGACCCTGCAAAATGATATTAGATACATTCTTATCATCTGACCGTACAAAATGATATATGATACATTCTTATCATCTGACCGTACAAAATTATATAAGATACATTCCTATCACATGACCATACAAAGTGATATAAGATACATTCTTATTATCTGACCGTACAAAATGATATAAGATACATTCACTTCAAGGACATATCCCTATCTGCGTATCTCCCAAATCCACAAATACAATTTTTTCCATAGGACATCTTGCGTAAACATATTTTCATGTCTCCCCAATCCACCTTCCCATCCTCAAACGACCCACGCTTCACGTCCCACGTGTCACATATGAACCTTCCGTGTCATATTGCACACCTGGCAACCCCCCCCCTCTGTGTCACATACGTCACAATGACACTTCCTCTTCCCCACATCCCCCTCGAGTGTTGGCATAACATTTTCCCCAGATTTGATTGGTCCTCCCTGATTCGTTGAATATTCATTTGCATCAAATCATGTTTCGAGGGTTTTAATCGATGCATTGATTCGTAATAATTCGGTTTAACAAATGTTGTTAGTATGTAAATAGGAAGTTGTGGCCCCCATTCCTGGTTTTCAATTCTTCGTCCGATGAATGATGGTGGAACTTTGACTAAAGTAATTGGGTTACCGGTAATGATGAGATACCTGTTACCTTTCATGGTTTGTTGTCTTAAGCCTGTGTTTTAGAATAGTCTACTAACTTTTAAATACTGAAGAAGACTACCTCGCGGAAACCAGCTTAATGAAATCATCTGGTAGTAATCAGAAAAAGTAAGAATTATCTCTTACTTACTTCTTACTTCTTACTTCTGCTCCCAGGTAGGCTTACAGCCTGTCAGTCGGGCCAGCACACTTCTCCAGATTGTCCTCTCAAAGCTTCCCTCTTCTCTCAAATCCTCTATTTTTCCTAATTATCTCTATTGTCCACATATAAAATGCAATTGTGAATATTGCACTTAAGTGTATATAACGCAAATAGCGTAAACTAAACTGATGATTAGTTAAGCCCCCACCCCCAGTGTAATGATAATCAAAATGTTTGGCAGCATAGTTAAGTACATCCATCTTTTTTTTTTTTTTTAAGATATACAAGGGTTCTTTTTGCTTTGAATATTTTTCTTACGATTTTGATAGGACCTAAGGCTTTTTTAAATTTACTCTAGACTTCCGGATTTCCCTCAAGAATTAAGAACTTCGACCAAGCTTTCCCTGCGAGCTTGCTGAGTTATTATGTCATTTTTAAAGTTTCCTAATTTTTTCTGAACATCGAGCCTTTTGTGAGTCCCCGTAACCTTTTTATGAGTCTCCCTAAATTTTCAGTGAGTCCCCTCGAGCTTTTTGTGATTCCCCTTGAATTTTCTTTGAGTACTATCGTTCTTTTTGCGAGCCCCTTTGATATTTCTGAGTATCCTTGAAGTTTCTTCTAGTCTATTCGAAGTTTTCGTGAGTACTGTTGGTCTTTCTGCGAAATTTGTCGAGATATCTCTGAGTCCCCTCGAGGTTTCTGTGTATCGTTTCCAGTTTTCTGGAGTTATTTGGGTATTTGAAGTTTTTAGCCCGCTTCCATAAATTCTTTCAAGCTCCCAAAATTATCCGAAACCCTCAAACTTTGGAGTTAAATTGAAATTTCAATGAACAAATTTTGAATTCTAGTTTCAGTAGATACTTATCGCAGTCGGTAATTACTCCTATGATCTTAGTGTTTTCAGCCATGGTCTGTCTGAAAAGAATAGTGTTGTGGTGAGATTCTGTGTGTGACTTAGGTGTGCCATTTTTTAAGTGTAACGAAATTCTTCTTGAGAGTTTAGTAGTGCAGTTTCCTATGTATGAAGAATGAAGGGACTCACAGTTCCTTTGCTTAAAAGAGAATTCATACGCAAAATGACTGCGTTGTAACTCTAAAGGAGCAGGGGAAGGGTTATTCCTTGAATCATGTCCTTTGGATCAGCGATAGTAAAATTACCTCCTTAAGCCAAGTCTATAGTTACGTCTTGAAACACTACAAAAGAAGATCACTAATGTAATTGATCATTTCTTTAATGAAACCTGTCTACAGGAAATCCTGCTGCCGAAATATAAAAACATTATATACATACATACATATATATATATATATATATATATATATATATACACACACACAGTATATATACATATATATATACATATATATATTCATATATATATATATATATATATGTATATACATACAGTATATACATACATTTAAC
>NC_134804.1:20779052-20781552 GCF_046742065.1 Oratosquilla oratoria | reverse complement strand
ACCCTTCTCCTAGTTCCAAAGAAGACACCATCCACTCGAAGCTGGGAGTGTGGTCGTATGATTATTGAGTCACCTGAGACGAGGCGTGATTTGTCCCTTTCGACCGGCGCGATTGCTGAGCTTGCGGCTGTTCGCCCGTAACCCGATACAAGTACACGATATACAGAGCATTGGGTAGAAATGAACGCATATGTTACTGTGTGTTTGTATACGTGTCTGCGTATTTACCTACAACCAGATGAATTTTATTGGAAGAATCGTACTCGTTCCATCCCACCTCTCTTTTCCATTAGTTCAAACCATACAACTGTTTTTGAACGCTCTGAGTGTTTAGAGTGCGTTCGTGCGTATGCGGGTATGTGTGCGTGTGTGTGTGTGTGTGTGTGTGTGTGTGTGTGTGTGTGTGTGTGTGTGTGTGTGTGTGTGTGTGTGTGTGTGTGTGTGTGTGTGTGTGTGTGTGTGTGTGTGTGTGTGTGTGTGTGTGTGTGTGTGTGTGTGTGTGTGTGTGTGTGTGTGTGTGTGTGTGTGTGTGTGTGTGTGTGTATGCGTGTACACAGAGGATTAAAGCTATTAGTAATGAATATTCATGGTCATATGCAACCAAAAACATTCGTGATATATTTAGATTTCTAATTTATATATTTGTTCTATTTCCAGGTTAGATTCGTGAATGGACGTAGACGCAGAAGCGGCTCTGGCTAAGGTATAGTGAACAATGTTAGACAAAACTGCGGGTATGTGAATTGTTATTGGAAAACATCAAAACATGAAGAAAAAATTCACTTGTATTTCTAAAGGCGTCACCTTTGATCTGTGTACGCAGTCAGTTGAAGCTTTAGATAATACTATCGGTAATGTGAGTAAAAATATACTTTGAAAAAGGGTTGTTTTTTTACTAACTCTGTTTTTAAAGATTGGTGTAAATGATAGTTTCAACTTGATTCTAATCTCAACCAAAAACCATTTTACCGCGTAATTTAAAATAAGGGAGATCCAATCTTATAGAACATGATATATTTTTTCCCACTACTAAAAATGAAAGAAGAATAACACATAAGGCACGAATTCTGTGGCTAGTCTCAGTAATTTGATCTTTCAGGAAGTTTCTACAAGGTGAAATCATGTTCCAAGAAAAAACAAAACAAAAACAAAAAACGAAATGCATACGTCGTTCAGCCATGCACGACCATGAAATATTGTACGTAGAGATCGGTATTTATAAACTGTATTATGCCCATTTTTTTCCTATGTCATTCATTGATATTCGACAGAAAGAATGAACGGGATAAGCAGGATGGAAAATAATCTGGATTACTTGAACGCTTACTCCTATATCGTAAAGGATATCCCTACGTACTTACACGAACCCACACACGTATGATCATGCATTTGCACTCTTGCACAAATTCACAGGCACACGTTCCTGTATACACACGCCAGCACAAACACACACAATCAAACAGTAACTCACACACACGCACACACACACACACACACACACACACACACACACACACACACACACACACACACACACACACACACACACACACACACACACACACACACACACACACACACACACACACACACACACACATATATATATATATATATATATATATATATATATATATATATATATGTACACATACATATCTGAATCCTAAGGCCTACTTGTTTACGTCTCCCCAAATCAGGTTGGAAGCCCATGTATATACACAGTAAACAAAATGTGGTGTGTACCGGAGCATACGACCCTAAGAACATTTTTAGTGTTGCTGAATTCTGGACCTGGCCTGCCTCGCCGAAATTGATATGTCCGGATATTACAGACACCGCCTCATACCTGATGCCTCCAGCAGGTAGGAGGGTATTGGGAAGTGGTTGGGTGCAGAGAGTAGTTAATTTTGGAGAACGGATGTGGTATGTATGTGGTTGGTAGTGAGGGAATATGGTAACTTTGACAGGAATGAAGGAAAGTATGAGAAGGGGAGAGAATAAGAAACAAGGAGAATTGAAATGATTTGTTGATAAGTGACTTCTGAGACAGGTTAAGGAAGCCCAAGAGGAAAGAAAGAAAAATTGAGGAGTGAATGGAAAAGAATGAACTAAATATAAAAATAAATTGATAAATAAAAAATTGAAAATGAAGAGTAAAACAAAAAACAAGGCACTTTAAAGAAAAAAGTAGGTTAAGGAAAGATATAAATTGATTTAAGGGTTACTTTGAATACAGTAGTGACTACAATATGGCTGAGTGCTCTAGCATTTTGAGAAAAGTATATGACTTAGTACTTGGCTAAGTTTCTTTGATCGTAAGCTTCGCGCTTCAGCATTAAATGTGTCAGAAGAAAAATTTATCCAATGTCATTTTGTTTCATAATTGAGTCGGATACAAGATACACACACACACACACACACACACATATATATATATATATATATATATATATATATATAAATATATATATATCTATATATACATATATATATATAC
>NC_134804.1:20764052-20774052 GCF_046742065.1 Oratosquilla oratoria | reverse complement strand
AAACCGAATAAGATATCCTGCTGTTCACAAGAAGAAAGTCTTAGGTGATAAGAGGTCTTCAAGGGTCAGAAACCCTTTTAGTCTTCTTAGTACCTGGAGGTTCCATGCGTGGCACAGGAATACTGAGGCACAAGTAGGGCCGACTCAACCCCCTTCACTATAGATTTTTTCTGCAAGACAAAGATTATTCTGTGTCCGCCTGAATGAAATCTATAAAGAACGTTTTCGGGTCGAACGAGAACTTGAGAACACTGACGTATCAAGTAGAGAAACAGGGCTGACTCAACCCCCTTCACCATAGATTTTTGCCGCAAGACAAAGATTATTCCGTGTCCACCTGAATGAAATCTATAAAGAACGCTTTCGGGTCGAACGAAAACGTGAGAACACTGGCGTATCAAGTGGGGAAACAGGATTAATGGAACTTAAAAAATTATGGGTGGATTTGTATTAATGAGGTATCGGGATGAATAACAGGATTTAGTCGTGTGTTGAGGATATGGAGAAGTTTGGTTATAAAGTAAGCTGCTAAGCAAGGCCTAGGTTAAGGGTGTTGTCAAATGAGTTGAGTTCGTGGGTATTGAGAAGAGGACTAAGATAGGGAGATTACATGTATTCAGTAATGGGATACCATATGTAGTTTAATGTAGGTAAACGGTATTGGTATGTATGTACAGATGTAGTAAACATACCAAAATACTTTTACTTTACGTCTCCATATGGAATAAGTATTTTAGGCGTTTCAGTGATATCCCTACGGACCAGAGTCACACAGCATTCATTTATGATTGAAAACTAATCTCCACTCAGAAAAAATGTTGATTGATTTTGTTCCATTATTCATCCAATCTGCCCTCATCCTTAAATCTTCTTTACATCTGTATGACACTATCTCTTTGGAGTTATTTTGTGCCCCCCCCCAAAAAAAAAAGGATTACAAAGGATTCCGCTGGATACGGCCGGAAAATTACTGTACTACAACTTGAGGTCGTAAGATGCTGACACATATAAGGAAATAAAATTAATTTGTTTTAATTAAACAAATGATTCAATTTTAAAATTTTATTTCAGATGAAAGTGGCCACACTTTCAGAGTAGTTCTTCCTTATATATATATATTTTTTTTTTCGGTGGGGGAGGGGGAATAGGAATCAAGAAGAATTCCGATGGTAGAAAAGTTGTCTTACAGAACTTCCATAGTACTGATGACATTAGAACTTGGGGGAGGAAACTTTAGTGTTACAATACATTTCTTGCAAACTGCCCTATTCCACCGACTTGGTATATAAAAATGGCAATAACGTCCTCCCCGCTTTTATACTCCGAATGTTACCCATGTTGTATTCTTCTGGAACAAATTCCCTCTCGGCCATTTGGGTCCCACAGAATCATTCCCCGTATCTGGACCAGGAAGACACACAAGCTGGATGATAGATAGCTTCTAGTATACGAATATAAAGAAATAATAATCTCGCTCCTTCCGGGACGATGGGCATCTGGACCCGTTGGTTACAACCAAGAAATCATTTTAGATCCCCCTCCTCGAGAGGAGTGGAGAGGAGAAGCAGGGTAGAGAGAGAAGAGGGAAGGCGAAGGAACAACAGAATCCTAGTCAGCTTGAAACGAGCTGCGAGATTTTTTTTTTTCTCTCCCAAGGGGGAAGGCGAAAAGAGGAGTTAGGGTTATGGCTTATAACGGTAGTAGTAGGAAGAGGAAGAGGATGGGGTGGGGCAGTTTATAACAGTAGACTTCTACGAAATCGTTTAGTGTTGCTGCGTACTCCTCGTTCATTTCCAGTAACCCCCTTCCCCTCCCGTCCCCGTTTCCTTCCCCTCCTTTACTCTTCGGTCCCTTACCCTTCTCTCCCCCTTCCCCCCACTCTGCATTCTCACTTCCCCCTCCCCCCTCCCATCTTACCTCCTTTTCCTTTCTCTTCTCTTCCCATTCCCTTCTTCCTCCTCTTGCCCCTCTTCCAAATTCTGCCCCTCCTGCTTTTCTCTAAATTTTTGCCCCTCTTCCTTTTCCCATACTTCTTTCCCTAATTATCATATGGTCACGCTTGGACACCAGTGAACCCCGTCACTGAACACCCAAGAGGGAGAGGAAGACACAGAGGAGGAAAGGAGGGAGGTAGGGAGGAAGGAAATGAAGACGAGGTACTGGAGGTAGACTGGAAAGGAACGAGAGGGAGAAGGGAACCAGATTGGTAGACATATCTACAGTAAGTGAAACAGGGATCGTTGTACGTGGTTTCCCGCCATATATTGGTCGTCATTCTTGTCAACGGAGAGTGCTCTAGCCCATTTAGTCTTGCCTGGAGCCAAGAGGAAGAAGGGAGAGTCGGTGGAGTGGGACAACGAGGAAGCGGAACAGGAGGAAGAAGGAGGAAAAGGATGAGGATGAGGCGGAGGAGGAAGCCGAGGAGTAGGAGTAGTTCGATTTGGAATTTAAAAAAATCTGATTCTCTCTCTCTCTCTCTCTCTCTCTCTATCTATCTATCTATCTATCTATCTATCTATCTATCTATCTATCTATCTATCTATCTATCTCTCTATTTCTCTCTCTCTCCTTCTCTCTCTCCTCTCTCTCTCTCTCTCTCTCACTCTCTCTCTCTCTTCTCTCTCTCTCTCTCTCTCTCTCTCTCTCTCTCACTCTCTCTCTCTCTCTCTCTCTCTCTTTCTCTCTCCTTCTCTCTCTCTTTCTTCCATTTTTGTATGTCTGGCAAGAATCCCCAGATAGCTCTCCTGCTAGACATTCACGTACCACATCTCCTGCAAGACATTCACGTAACATATCTCATTTATGACTACAGGATACAAGGACTCAGTGCACACCCAGGACAGTTACTCGATATCACGATGTTCCATTTGCAACCTTACCAGTAAACACCCTGGATATCCCAGACATGTCTTCAGATTCCTAAACTTACAATGCTAAGTCTAGTAACAAGGGATCTCCAGTTAACATCGTGACACTACGCATTTTCTACAGATTTCGCACTGAAACAAAACGTGTCATCATTTTGGGACCCCCGAAGTTAACCTTTGCAATGTAGATGGTGTACTTTTTCCAATCATTGGTAAATTTTCACTAAACATTAGCTTCAAAGATGGTTGCCCAGATATTCCAATTACCATTTACGTAGCCGACATCCATTTCTTTGCTGATATCCTCATAGGCTTAATTTTGATGAAGCAACATAATATCATCATTTACCCTGCTCAAACTAGCATCACTTATGCTTCTCATTTCCTCACTGTGTTGCCATCAGCAAATCCCCACAAAAGTCAACAAAATCAACGTAGCCAAGCAGGCAAAACTTGACTTAATGTCAATTACTTCTAGCACAACAGCTCAAATTCACTCTGCTTTGTCACACGAGGATGCACAAGCTCTTAACTCAAATGGCACCGCTTACACACACACATTCCCAAGACTCTAACTCTTCCACTTCACTACCAAGTGTAGACATACATTTCCAGCGTAACAGGCCTGCAAACTCTTCCCGCATGTCAAAATCAGCAAAACTCGGGACAAAATGCCCATAAATACCATTGATGTTTACATTGCTTACATCTCTAACCACATCACCACCTCGACGCTCTCCCCCAAACTCTCTGGAACCTATCGTATCTTTGGACATCAGTCAAAGTACAAAGTTAAAGCACTCAGTGTGCACAATTTTACGGAGACCGTCTTGCAAACACAGAATCACACTTTTCCTGCAATAGAGAATCATCAACAATCCTCTCAATCAAAACCTTCACCTCCCCTTCCCAGTTATAATCTTAGAAATCGAGTAACAAGTTCATAGAATGTATATTCATGGCTAGGTGAATGGAAACATCTACTTTCCGCATGTTCATACTATTGTTCATACCATTAAGCTCATTTCCTTATATTCATGAATGATTTACAGTGACCACCATTCTTACACCATTTTCTGAAAATGTCTTCATGCCCAGTTCCTGCAATCAGATCTGGCTTGCCTTTTGTTTTGTTTTCTTTCTATCTCCGTAGTACCAATATTATTGAGGTCAGTGATAGATAGCGAACCGAATCATCTTATCATCTATGTATTCAACGTATGCAACACTTCGATGACTAGCGTGCACACGCGCGCATGTACACATATGCTACAAGATGTGGTGTCGACGAGGAACTATAAATCTCCCTAGGGCCTTCCATTGTTCTGTGACCAAGCTTACCGACCTTTCTTGACGACGCCCTTTTGACAATAATAGATTCCCGGCGTCTCAGGTCAAGGGCTCTACTTTGACAAAGGGCCAAGCTGCGTCTCGGGTCAAGTCACCTGCATGATATCGGCCGACGTCTCAACCGACAGGACAAAACCTTGTTAATCTTTACTATGGTATGGCAACTGTGCATATGTAGATAATATGTGTCTGGTAACCCTCCGGGCCTTCCTGGGGACTTCCATGTATTTTGTAGTTAGAACTAAACTTTGAGAATTAAAGCCAAGAACTCCGCCCGAGTTTCTTTCACGCCCAATTTCAAATGTAGTGTACCACAACATACAGTAGTCACCATTACGTTGAAATATATAACAGACAAAAAAGGACCCAAATTCGATTTTCAAAATAGCTGACCCAGTATCTGTGCAGATTTGACCACTTCGGAACGGTGAAGCAATGTAGGGAGATAAAGATGGTGATACACCATTCTATTCAGTTCACGGGTTATATCCCCTATGTTCTCACAGCATATTCCGTAGAGCGCATGTTCGAGTTGAATAATTTGAAACACTGACTTAACTTCTTTTGTACCTCAGTATAATACCCTGCTACAAGTAAGAATAAAATGATGAGTACCACTCTCTTATGAAGGGTACAATCAGACCAATATCATAGTGCAAAGTGTCATTGAAGACAATCAAATTGACCTATCCTACTTCAGATCTGTGATGAACCGATAAATGTTGTTTACAAGAATCAGATGAATGGAATTGGCTGACAACAGTCATAATAAAGCTAATAAGTCAAGTTAGTCAGGGAGGGAGTTAGTCTCGTACAAAAAGAAAAATCACAAAAACTCTGTAGGCACTCTTGAATTTGATTATGCTAATATAAATTCGAGATAAGGTTGCGTCAATAAGTTTCCATAATAAAAAAAATACATAAATAAGAATGGCGAGATTCAAGACCTTTATTTTATTTCATTTCATTTATTTGTACTTTTTCTGTACATGTACAGTTGGTCAGAAAGTCTTGTCAGGCCTTCGAAAACACTTCGTCCATATTGCAGCGTTGGAGGTCTCTTTCTCTCGTATCCAGCACAGAAGACTGGTGGTCAATTCCGCTGTCAGATCGAAAAAATAGTGGATCTTTCTTTCGGAAGATCTTTTTCCAATAGTAGGCTCGCATCCATACCGATTAGGGCGCAGGTCACAGGCACCTTCTCTCATTTTTTTCTATTTATTATTATTTATCTATTTCCTTCTCTTAGCAAGAGGAGGTCCTCACCTACCAGAAAATGATGCTAATTTCATCAGCATAATTAAATAGCCTGCCATTAGTTTGAGTATTTTAGTGCATATATATAACGGAAGTTTTTAATTTTGTGCATGTGTGTCTATGCGTGTGTGTGTGCGTGTGTGTGTGTGTGTGTGTGTGTGTGTGTGTGTGTGTGTGTGTGTGTGTGTGTGTGTGTGTGTGTGTGTGTGTGTGTGTTTGTGTGTGTGTGTGTGTATGTATGTATGTATGTATGTGTGTGTGTGTGTGTGTGCGTGTGTGTGTGTGTGTGTGTGTGTGTGTGTGTGTGTGTGTGTGTGTGTGTGTGTGTGTGTGTGTGTGTGTGTGTGATTCAACATGGTATTGGATTACGTGTTGAATTCGTGATTGACAGCTATTAACCTCTCGGATGAGAGCTCAGAACTCGTACGACCAATCTGTGGGTAATACTGTGACCTTACACGCACCCCCCAACGAGAGTTGGAGTAACACCCCGCAGCGAAGTGATACTGAAATTATTTCAGCCCTAAGCTGGAGTCGAACCCGAACCGCCGTAGTAGCAGGCGAGAACTTTAACCACAGCGCCACGAGGGTGTGTGTGTGTGTGTGTGTGTGTGTGTGTGTGTGTGTGTGTGTGTGTGTGTGTGTGTGTGTGTGTGTGTGTGTGTGTGTGTGTGTGTGTGTGTGTGTGTGTGTGTGTGTGTGTGTGTGTGTGTGTGTGTGTGTGTGTGTGTGTGTGTGTGTGTGTGTGTCTGTGTGTGTGTGTGCGTGTGTGTATGTGTGTGTACATTGATGCATTTCTGCATGCGTGCGTGTGCTCACGTGTCCATCACGTATTTACATACGAAGGACAAATGGAAAAAAGTATAATCACAAGCGCAGTATGCAGCTGGACCATGTTTGAATATAAACACACATCACCGTGTGTATATACCAATCATCCTCTCTCTGATATATTTGAAATATAGAGATTCATTGAACATACATGCAGCATTGGCAAATAAATGAAGTCACTTTCTCTCTCTCTCTCTCTCTCTCTCTCTCTCTCTCTCTCTCTCTCTCTCTCTCTCTCTCTCTCTCTCTCTCTCTCTCTCTCTCTCTCTCTCTCTCTCTCTCTCTCTCTCTCTCTCTCTCTCTCTCTCTCTCTCTCTCTCTCTCTCTCTCTCTCTCTCTCTCTCTTTATCTCTCTCTCTCTCTCCCTACTTCTCTGTCTGTCTGTCTCTCTCTCTCTCTCTCTCTCTCTCTCTCTCTCCTCTCTCTCTCTTTCTCTCTCTCTCTCTCTCGCTCTCTCTCTCTCTCTCTCTCTCTCTCTCTCTCTCTCTCTCTCTCTCTCTCTCTCTCTCTCTCTCTCTCTCTCTCTCTCTCTCTCTCTCTCTCTCTCTCTCTCTCTCTCTCTCTCTCTCTCTCTCTCTCTCTCTCTCTCTCTCTCTCTCTCTCTCTCTCTCTCTCTCTCTCTCTCTCTCTCTCTCTCTCTCTCTCTCTCTCTCTCTCTCTCTCTCTCTCTCTCTCTCTCTCTCTCTTTCTCTCTCTCTCTCTGTTTCACCCCATTTTTGTCCTGTACCGTGTGTTTGATCACAAAGGTTCGTAATTGACACGTAAAGTCAAAAGATTGAAGTTTGATTAGAACTCTCTCGCATTCAGTACGGCGACACCTGTCCCATTTTTTTAGTGAATATCCGAAGACTCTATTCAGTCGAGGGGAGAATCTGGTGCACACTGAAGCCTTATGGGCGAGGTAGATCACCCTTTCCATCTCAGGAGTCTTCTCTGGCTGAATAGATTCGCTTTACCTTTATTGGAACCAAAACAATAAAGTACGCGACTGTGTTGAAGAGGTTAATGTATTTCACCACTCCGCAGCCAATCAGGGCGACCAGCATTGCCCTCGACTCCCGTGGTGCTGGTGGTGGTGGTGGTAATGGAGGACAAAAAATTGGAGAAAAGCAGGAGGAGGAGGAAGAATAGGAGGACATAACGAAAGATTTGGATGGAGAGAAGGATGAGGGAGAAGGGGAGGGGAAGAGGGAGGAGAAAAAGGTGGAGAAGAGAAGAGGGAAGAAGAAGAGAGAGTATTGTGTTGAGGTAATAAACAAAAAATTTTGTGTCATTGTTTACTGCATTGCGTAGTATTGAAGGATGTGTTGAGCTGAAGTGATGTCGTTGTGATGACTTTGGGTTTGGAAGCGTTGACGTTGTGATGATGATTAGATGCATTGTATGTACTCACCTTGGTATTTCACCTTGCTCTTTGGATCACGTGCTGGACTCGTGATCGACAGCTGTTTCCCTCCCGGAAGAGAGCTCAGGACTCGTACCGCCTCACTGACAGTCTGGGACTCTACCAACCGCGCCACCGAGTCGTGTTTGTGTGTGTGTGTGTGTGTGTGTGTGTGTGTGTGTGTGTGTGTGTGTGTGTGTGTGTGTGTGTGTGTGTGTGTGTGTGTGTGTGTGTGTGTGTGTGTGTGTGTGTGTGTGTGTGTGTGTGTGTGTGTGTGTGTGTGTGTGTGTGTGTGTGTGTGTGTGTGTGTGTGTGTGTGTGTGTGTGTGTGTGCGTATGTGTGTGTGTATGTATGTGTGTGTGTGTGTGTGTGTGTGTGTGTGTGTGTGTGTGTGTGTGTGTGTGTGTGTGTGTGTGTGTGTGTGTGTGTGTGTGTGTGTGTGTGTGTGTGTGTGCACGTACATGTAAGTCTGATTTTATTTACTTAAGTATACAGGAAAAAACAAGGATCTTCTGTTTGTTTGAATTTGACTGTCAGTTTTTCTGTCTTTGCCCACGTATGTGTCTGTCAGTCAGTCAGTCTTTCTCCGTCCACCTGCATGTCTACCTGTCTGTCTGCATCTCCGTCTATTTGTCTGTATGTCTGTTTCGACCTGTCTGTCTGTTTTGGTCTGTCTGTCTGTCTGTCTGTCTGTCTGTCTGTCTGTCTGTCTGTCTGTCTGTCTGTCTGTCTGTCTGTCTGTCTGTCTGTCTGTCTGTCTGTCTGTCTGTCTGTCTGTCTGTCTGTCTGTCTGTCTGTTTTCCTGTCTGTATGTCTGTCTGTCTGTTTGTCTTAACTTCCTTCTATCTCTCACTCTTACTCTCACTCTCCCCTCCCTCTCCCTCCATCCATCTCCATCTCGCCCTTCATCCTTCCATTCACTCCCTCTTCCGATACTTCTCTTCCAGTCTCGTTCCCCCACTGTTTTCTCTTTCCTTCTACAACTCCCTTCTCCTCCTAATTCTCCCTCTACTTCTCCTTTTCCTTTTTCTCCCTCTCTTCCTACTTATCTCCCATCCCTTTCCCTCTTAACGTCTTTCTTCCCTTTTTCTTCAACCTCTTCTTTATCCTCTTTCGTCCTATATCTCTGGGCGTCTTTCTCGCAAAGGCGTTGTTGGTTCTGGCGCGACTGGCTGCTGCTGCTGCTGCCGCCGCTGTTGTGGCTTGGCGTGATTTGTCTCCTTATTTCAGCGTGTTTAACTCGAGTCTGGCAAAAGAGGCCCATTGGTTCCAAAAGCCAGGAGTGTAGGTTTCGTCCAAACCCAGGACCCTCTGCCTCTCCGTTTGCCTCCTCTGGAGAAGGTTTATGTCCTTCGCGTGTTCGATCCTTTAGGGGTGTGTAAAAGGTTTCCCTTAGTTTATTAGATTTTCTCGGTGGCAGCTAGTATGCACACTAAATATGAATATAGAGAGCATAGGTTTAATCAAGACAGGTCTAAATTTATTATACCTCTTGATCATTTTGGAATAGAATCACTTGGAGAAAGCAGGTTCGATCCTTCAGGGGTATGTAAAAGGTTTCTCTTAGTTTATTAGATTTTCTCGGTGGCAGGCAGTATAAAAAAATGAATATAGAGAGCCTAAGCTTAATCAAAACAGGTCTAAATTTTTTATACCTCTTGATCATTTTGGAATAGAATCACTTGGAGAAAGCAGGAACTAATATAAACAAATTATTATATACCGAAAAAGTTTATTCCATCTTGGTGGCTTTCATAGATATTATTTATTTATTTATTATTAACCATTATTATTATTTATTTATTAACCAATTCATTCAGCCACGTAGAATAAAACGAGTTCGTGATTGATCAAGACTCCTTTTTGAAACATGATATTTAGTCAGTTGAATAGGAATGACAAATTCCGTTCACTGATTTATGTTACTTCAGTTCAAAAAAATGATTGTGCGCTCAATCTCTCTCTCTCTCTCTCTCTCTCTCTCTCTCTCTCTCTCTCTCTCTCTGCCTGTGAGCGTGATTGCGTGCGCGTATTTATATGCGTGTGAGTACATATTAGTGTGTATATATGTATTCTTCAGTGTACTCGTGTGTGTGCGTGCGTACGTGTATTCACGTAGATATAGCGCATGAGCAAGTCCATATTTGTCTGCAAAATTTACATAAAGACGGACCACACGTCCATGACGGGTCGTGGGCTCACGCCACTCTCTGTCACCCTCGTCACATTGACACCGACACACGACCGCCCCATCGTCGGTCGCGTGCCGTCCCTCGGGGCCTTGGCGTTTGTTTAGACCTCAGCCAAGCA
>NC_134804.1:20754052-20756552 GCF_046742065.1 Oratosquilla oratoria | reverse complement strand
ATATTTTCTTTCTCTACCCTGTTCCTCAACTTTCTATTTTCTTCTCTCGTTCAATCTTTTTCTATTTTCTATTTTCTTTCTCTACCTCGTTCCCTGCATCTTCCTTATTTTCTCACATTTCCTTGATTCCTGTTTTTCTAATTCTTTCGCTCTTTCCCATTGTTTTCCTTTTCCTCATTTCCTCCATCTTTCTCGTTTCTTTCTCTTCCTCTTTTCTTGTTTCTTTCTCATTTTCTCTAATTTCTTTATTCACCTTTTTTCTCTATTTCTCAATCCCTTTCTTAATCATTCGCTCATTTTTACTCATTTATTTTCTCTAATTTATTTCTCTAATTTATTCATTCTATTTCTCATTTACTTCCACTTCCTCATTCGCTCTCTCTTCTCCATCTCTCTCTCTATCTCATTCCTTCGATCTTTAATTCACTCTCTCTTCCTCATTCATCTCATTTTCATTTCTCTCTTTCCCTCATCCCTTCGTTCTTTCTTATTCCTTTTTATCGTCTTTGCTCAGTTGCTTATTCTCTTTTTCTCTCTGTTTTGTCTGTTGCTCATTGTCTCTCTTTTCCAAATGTCAAGTGCTTCCTATCGATTATCTTTTCTTCACCCTTTACGCTATCTCCCACGCTCTATTCCTCTTTTACAGTCTCCCCCGTTCCTCCCCAATTCCGTGGGAACACTGATGACTGCCCGTTTACTTGAACGCATCACCGCGGGGACGATCTATATCGAATGCAGCCGAGAGGCGATTGAGTGCTCGACTCTTTGTTCTAAACGTAGTCTCGGTCTACTGACACCTGATTACTCGGTGTCCACTTTATTCCCAATGAAGAAGTCGTTTGTTACATAGTTCGATTTTTTCTTTATTTTATTTTATACTATTCTATTTTATGTTGGTTTGTTTTGTTTTATCTTATTTTCTTTCATTTGATTTTATTTAATTTCATCTTATTTAGTTTTATGTTGTTTTATTTCGTTTTATTTTATTAATTCATTTAGTTATTTGTCTATTTCCTTATTTATCTGATTACTTATCTCTGTATTTGCGCAATTATATAACCTTTTTTTATTTACCTGTATTCTAATTACTTCCTTGTTTTTCATTTATATATTAATCCATTTGATCATTTACTTATGTATATATTTTTATTATTTTTTTCTTATGATACCAAAACATGTCTTTATGATTTATTGTTTAAATCATTACAGTAATACACCAAGGTTAAATACTGCTTTTTGTATTCTCCCATCACTTCCAAAGACCTTATATATGTATCTAAATGTTTCATTCTTTCTTTTCTTTGAATATTTTCTGTTCCTTCTCTTATTCTTTTCTACTCTCTTACATTTTTTTTTTCTTTTCTTTTTTTCTTTTCTCTCGGAATCTTGATATTTTTTACTTTGTCGCCATGGTACATCTTTTGTTTTCCCTCTTTCTGTTTCGTATAATTTTGTTTATGATTTTTACTCGTTGTCGAGTTTTTCTTTCTTTTCTTATTGTCTAATTATCACGTAAACGCGTTCTCCTTATTCCTATAATTATACTTACATTCGTTCATGTCATAGTTATCTCACATTGTGTTGCATGAGTTTCTTTTGTGGCTAACATATATTACTCCATGCTTTTATATATCTATTTAGTTAGTTAGCTATTTATTTGTATATATATCTACCTATTGTTTCATGTATTTATTCATTTATTAACATACATATTTATTAATCTATCTAAATATTTGTTTATTTGTAATGTATATACTAATTTATCTATTTACCTATTTTTTGCTTATGTATTTATACACTTATTTATTATTTACATATTTATGCTTTTATTTATTTATTCATTTATTTATCTATATGGCTACCTCTCTTATAATGGGAACAAACCTCCCATATTTATCTATTTAATTATCTATTCATTTATTTATGTATTTATGTATCTGTTACTTGTTTGATAACCTATATATCTAAAATTTCTATCTATCCATCTATCTATCTACCTATCTATCTGTCCATCCATTTTCTTATAATAGACGTGTTAATTCTTCATAGTTGACCTTCTACTCTTTTTTCTTTTTTAATTTATTGTGCTTCTGAAAATGCTATGGTTAATGAATTTGTACTAAGTTCTGCTTATTTCCTACTAGTTTTTTTCATTCCTCTACATCATTCTCTCTGTTTTGTAATTTCATTTTTTCATTTATTTTGCTTTTTGGTAGATTACATTTTCATATTTGAGTTTTCTCTTATGAAAAATTCGGTTTTATGTCGTTGGGCATCAGTATCTTTCTGTTTTATTTTATTTTTGCTTCACCTTTGCTAAAAACGGTTATAGTTCCAACTTTTTTTTTTTTATCTCGGGCGTTCTTCTTTTATATATATATATACATATATATACAGTATATATATATATATATATATGATATACATATATATATATATATATATATATGTATATATATATATATATATATATGTGTATGTATATGTGTATATATATATA
>NC_134804.1:20736552-20739052 GCF_046742065.1 Oratosquilla oratoria | reverse complement strand
ATGTATGTATGTATGTATGTATGTATGTATGTATGCATGTATGTATGTATGTATGTATGTATGTATGTATGTATGTATGTATGTATGTATGTACTGTATGTATGTATGTATGTATGTATGTATGTATGTATGTATGTATGTATGTATGTATGTATGTATGTATGTATGTATGTATGTATGTATGTATGTATGTATGTATGTATGTATGTATGTATGCATGTATGTATGTATGTATGTATGTATGTATGCATGTATGTATGTATGTATGTTTGTATGTATGTATACATATACTGTTTATGTAAGCGTATACAAGATTTTGCAGGCTTAGAGGGTGGCTAGAAAATTGCATGAAAGATAATGAATCCATCTAATAACCTAAGGAATTCAGAAAACCCGCAAAGATATTTCATTAGGACATTTGGGTGAAAGGAATACAGAATCAGAAACTTAATTAAGTTGAACCTGACATGTGATTCACCAATCCCACGAGAACGAGGAGAGAACAAAAGGATTTAGAAAAATTGAATAAACATCTTCGTTTTCATAATGTCAATATGTATCCCGTGTTTGCTTGTTGGGATAATCTAAATTTGCGTCATTTATCATTTACTATTTAATTATTAAAGATCATTATGAAATTTGTTTTCTAATCAATAGGAAGAAATGTCCTTGTCTATTTAGCGGTTCCATTTATACATGTACATGAGAGAGCAAAAGAGAGCAAGGTTGACGCACATAAAAAAGAGAGACAGAATTAGAGAGTCATGTCATAGAAATAGATAGAATTAGGAACTAGAGAGAAAGAGAGTGGTGAGCAATTAAGAGCCATGCTATGATTAAAAGAGGGGAAGGAATGACACAAAATCCAAGTGTCATGGAGCTTATGTGCAATTTTAATCCCACATATGTTTATAATTTTATATCATTTTAAAGCACCCAGGATTACGAGGTTAAAAGATTTGAAAAGAAGAGTTTCACGTCCATGATATTAAATATCAAGGACAGAAAGTTAATATGCTTATGAAAAATGTCAGAGAGGACGACGTTTGTCGGTTTGTTTGCTAATTAATTTATTTTCAAATGTCTACTGTATCTATATGCATGTTCTGAGTTATATAAATTTTCATCCGATTAATTTCTTCATTTATCATACAGAGGCTTTATCAAGAACATATATGAATCATTCAAGGTATCATAATCCATTTGCAATAAACGAGATATCTAATTTTTTTTTTCAAGCTGAATGGAAGCCTCGTTCCATTAGCGACGACAAAATTCTGGAGGGGACTAAATTCACTCGAGGGTTAATGCTCATTAAAAAGCGTAACACTGGAATTGGGACACGGAAGGTAACTATGTAACAAAGGTATACCTTCCCAGTTCCAGTTACTGGATTAAATTGGGGAACTGGTGGTAGGTAGCAGTGGAATAGAATTGGCTGGTGGCAACGGAAAATGTATCCAAGAACGATTGCCGTTAGCTGTCTCGTGATTAATAACAGCAACGCAGCAAAAAAAAAAAAAAAAAAAAAAATCCAGTAGTCTACTGCGTCAATTTGGAGTTTTCCTCTGCATCAAAGAAATATTACTGTTTTTACGATCCCATTGGAGGATTTTAGAGCTGCCAGGCGGCTTCACTCATGTATTTTCTTTTTCTTTTAGAAAAAAATAGTAAAGAAAAAATACTATTTATTTCAGATGTTTTACGTTTCAGCTTCGTGGTCATACAGTTTTAGGTTTGATATATATTCTTCATACATTCTATTGTTTGTGTATTTGTTTAATTGTTTATTTCTGTATATATATATATATATATATATATATATATACATATATATATATATATATACACATATTATATATATATATATACATATTACATATATATATATATATATATACTATATATATATACTATATATATATACATATATATATATATATATATATATATATATATATATATATATATATATATATATATATATATATTATATATATTATGGGTATATATATATATATATATATATATATATATATATATATATATATTATATATATATATATAATATATATTATATATATATTATCTCTTCAATTATTTCTCTATAAATTTATTTACTCATGTATATATCTACCTATTTATTTGTTTTATCTATATATTTTGTTTACTTAGCTTTTTATTTATTCATTTACTTATTTATTCTTTAGTCTATTTATAATTTTGTTCAATATACCCATCCATCTACTTATCTACCTATTCATATATTCTTTTATTCAATTTTATATATTTGTTTTTTTCAAATAATTATTCTATTTGAGTATATATTTTTGTTAATTTATATATCTATATTAATTTTACAGAGGGACATAATTTCAAATATACTTTCAACATCAAGGGATTTATATTGTAATAATCACACTTTATTTTCACTCAGTGACAGTCAGGCTAATACAAAGATGTGAAGTGACTGAAATCAAGAAGAAAATTAGAAGAAAAA
>NC_134804.1:20711552-20714052 GCF_046742065.1 Oratosquilla oratoria | reverse complement strand
TGCCCTCATTTCTTTTCTTCTCATTTCCTATCCCTTTCCTCTCTTCCGCTTGCCCTCATTTCACTTCTTCTCATTTCCTATCCCTTTCCTCTCTTCCGCTTGCCCTCATTTCACTTCTTCTCATTTCCTATCCCTTTCCTCTCTTCTCATTTCCCATTCCATTTTCTTCTCTTTTTCTCTGTTTTTACCTTATCCCCTTTACTCTTTTTCATTCTTTTAAACTTATCTGCTGTCAGTGAAATACGTAACCATATCTCGGTAATCCCATTTTTTTCCTTCTTCCCTTCCTTTCTCTATCTCTTTCACCTCGCAATCCATACATTGTTCCCCTTCTCTACCCATTCTCTCCCCTCTCTCTTCTTCCCTCCTTTCCTTGGCTTCCCTTTTTCCCCCAAAGTTTCCCCTCGTAGCTCTCTCTCTCTTTAATCCTCTCTTTTTCTCTTTTTTTTGTTTCTTTCCCTGTTTCTCTCCTCGCCACTCCTCCGCATCTCTTTTTCTTCCTCTCTTCTCTTCTCTTTACCTCTCTGTTTCCTCACCCCACTTCTTGCTAACGCCACTTCCTCTTCCATCTCCTCCACCTTCTCCATCATACAACACCTCTTCCTCTCCTCCTCCCTCTCTCTCTTCTCTCCTGTCTCCCATTCCTCCTCCCTCCTCCCTCTCCCTCTTCTCTCCTCTCTCACACTCCTCATCTCTGTCCTTCCTTTCACCCTCCTCTTCCATCTCCTCCACTTACTCCATCATACAATGCCTCTTCTTCTCCTCCTCCCTCTCCCTCTTCTCTCCTCTCTCACACTCCTCCTCATCTCTCTCCTTCCTTTCCCCCTCCTCCTCCATCTCCTCCACTTACTCCATCATACAACATCTCTTCCTCTCCTCCTCCCCCTCTCTCTTCTCTCCCGTCTCACATTCCTCCTCTCGCTTCCTCTTCTCTCCTCTCTCACACTCCTCCTCATCTCTCTCCTTCCTTTCCCCCTCCTCTTCCATCTCCTCTACTTACTCCATCATACAATGCCTCTTTCTCTCCTCCTCTCTCTCCCTCTTCTCTCCTCTCTCACACTCCTCCTCATCTCTCTCCTTCCTTTCCCCCTCCTCTTCCATCTCCTTCACTTATTCCATCATACAATGCCTCTTCCTCTCCTCCCCCCTCTCCCTCTTCTCTCCTCTATCACACTCCTCCTCACATCTCTCTTTCCTTTCCCCCTCTTCTTCCTTCTCCTGTTCCTCCTTCTCTCCCAGTCCTTCTTCCTCTTCCTTTTCTCCTCCGCCCTCCACTCCTCCATATCACCTTCGTCCTCCTCCTTCTCCTTCTTCTTCCTCCACTCATTTTGCTGGTCTAACTCTCTCCCCCTCTCTCCTCCTCCTTTCCCCTCCTCCTTCTCTCCTACGTCTACCTTCCCCTCTTAATATCCTCCTCCTCTTCCTTTCTCCTCATTTCCCCCTGCCTCGATTTCCCCTTCACCCTTATTCCCCTCCTCTTTCCCCCCTCCTCCTTTTTCCTCTTCCACTCTTTTCTCTCTCTACAACTCTTTCTTTCACTCTTTTCCCTCCTCTTCACTCTTTATTTTCTCCTCCCGGGTTCCCATTTCTCCTTTCCTCCCCTCCCTCTCTCCTCTCTCCCTTCCTCTCCCCTTCCTCTCCCCTTCCTCTTCCCATCTTTCCCCCAACGCTACTTCTTTTTCCCCTTCCCTCCCTGTCTTTTCCTCCTCCTATCTCTATCTTCCTCCTGCGTTTCTCCTCCTCCTGGCTATATCCTTCTCCTTTTTCTTGACATTCCCCCCTCCCCTACCCTCCCCTCTCGTACACAGCTTTCTCCTCTCTCTTCCCCACACAATCCCTCTCTCTCCTTCCTCTTCTTCCCCCTTCCGTATCTTTCTCCCCTCTCCTTCTCATCTTCCTCCCACTCATCTTCTCTTTCCCCTTTCCTCCTGTTCCCTTCCCTTTCTTGTGCTAACATCTTCCTCATCCTCTTCCTTCCTCTTCCCCTTTTCCTTTCTTCACACTCCAGGACAACTTCCTCCTCTCACTCACTTTCTTCTTGTCATTCCTCTTCTCCTCGCTCCCCCTCCGTGGCAGCAAGAAGAATATTCATAAAGATCAAAGCTTTTAGGTCTCCCAAAGGATGTTACTATGTATTTTATCTGAGATGGACAGCCAGTCTTAAAAATAGCGCCGTTCGATTTCCCCGTCAAACTTTTACTTAAAATGAACTTTCCTAATTCAGCCTAACTTAACCTAATGTTATCTATTTTAACTTACATAACATAATCAGATCTTACCTAATTTAATCTTACCGAATCTAAACTAACATTATATAAACTTACCTAATCTCACCTATTTTTATCTACTCTAACCCTTATATATCCTTACCTAACCTTACTTAACCTTACCTAACCTTATCTAAACTTACCTGACCTTACTTAACCTTGGCTAACATCACTTAATCTCTCTCTCTCTGTCTCTCATTATTATTATTATTATTATTATTATTATTATTATT
>NC_134804.1:20694052-20701552 GCF_046742065.1 Oratosquilla oratoria | reverse complement strand
TGTGTTTGTGTGTGTGTGTGTGTGTGTGTGTGTGTGTGTGTGTGTGTGTGTGTGTGTGTGTGTGTGTGTGTGTGTGTGTGTGTGTATGTTTGTGTGTGTATGTGTATATATTTATACTTGTGCTCCTATACTAAATACAGATAGTTATATAGACCTACAGAACACTATTAAATTCTTTTGATACGGAAGATAATACATAATAAAGAAATATATCTACCCAAGTTCTACTTATTCGTAGAAGCTTTAACTTCTTGTATACAATAAACAAACCACACATATGGAGTAGTTTCATTTCAAGTGCTGTTGAACAGGACGATGTTCAAGGTTCTTCTTAACATTTCTCTTTTAACTCGAGGGGAAAGGAAGCGGAGGAGAAGGAGAGGTGGAGAGAATAACTGGAGCCAAGTCTCATAGACGAGTGAGGAGGAGATGTAATAGATCGTTCCCAAGAGACTACACGTTCCTGTTGGAGAAAGTGAAGGTGCAGGGAGGCAGGTGGTGCCATGGAAGAGGAGATGGAGAGAGAAAGGTTGAGTGAATGTCTTCGGGACTTCTTCAGAGCTGAACAGAATTGTGTGGTGTTAACTATAAAGCGAAGTCAGTTAGACACCAATTGGTGAATAAAATGGTGACAGATGTGGGTTGGGACTTCTTTCTTCATGAATATCATTGTATCGTTAGTGTTGGTGGTAGCTGGAGATGTGGTTTAGTAATAGTTGTAGTAATGTTAGTGGGAATGATGGTTTTCTTGGTAATAGCGGTGAAATTAGTATGTACTGATGGTAGTGGTAATTTTTTTTTTTTTGTAGGAATATTGATAGATGCAAAAGGGATAACAGAGATGAAGGTGATGACAATGTTAGGAATAATTGTCTGGTTTGTAATTGTGATAATGGTAGTTGTGGTTGTAGTTACGGTTGTGGTTGTGGTTGTGGTTGTGGTTGTGGTTGTGGTTGTGGTTGTGGTTGTGGTTGTGGTTGTGGTTGTGGTTGTGGTTGTGGTTGTGGTTGTGGTTGTGGTTGTAGTTGTGGTTGTGATTGTGGTTGTGGTTGTGGTTGTGGTTGTGGTTGTGGTTGTGGTTGTGGTTGTGGTTGCGGTTGCGGTTGCGGTTGCGGTTCTGGTTCAATTTGTTTAGTATCTTTAATTTTGCTCTTTCTTTCATTTTTTACAGGTCTTTATAGCGATTCGTTGCAAGAGAGGAAAAAGAAAGAGAGTAACATAGTTGTGAAAGAGAGGAAGAGGGGGGAGAGGAAGTAAAGAAGAGGATGGGGGAGCATAAAGCCTGTGGATTTCGTGGGATTTAAATTCACCGTGTTTGTTGAATATGGAGGAAGATGGAAGAGAGGAGGTGGAGGGCCGAATAGGTCAGGCAATATGTAGACGAACTTGGTTCAGGGAGAAAGGGAAATGAAGCTGACAAGGTGAGGAAGATAGGATACGAAAGGATGGATAAGCTAAAAAGAGAGAGTTAAAAGAGAAGAAAGAACAGGAAGAGAGTAGGAGGAGAAAGATTAATTGGGTAAGAAGAAAGATAAAGAGATGAGGAGAAGAAAAATAGTGAAATGATAGGAAGAAAAGAAGTCAAGAGAAAAAGAAAGATGAATATAAAGAGGAAGATAGGATACGAAAGGGTGGATAAGCTGAAAAGTGAGAGTTAAAAGAGAAGAAAGAACAGGAAGAGAGTAGGAGGAGAAAGATTAATTGGGTAAGAAGAAAGAAAGATAAAGAGATGAGGAGAAGAAAAATAGTGAAATGATAGGAAGAAAAGAAGTCAAGAGAAAAAGGAAGATGAATATAAAGAGGAAATTATATAGAGAAGGTATTATGACGTATACACATAATCAATATAATATTTGAGATAGAAAAAATGTTGGAAAAAGGGGAAATAGGAAGAGGAGGATATACGATTAAACCAATTAATTTCTTTAACATGGAGGGCGTCTCTTAGCTTGAATGGAATAGTCATTCATTAATTAAAAAAATCATATATGACACCTTTATAAAAGATTTAAGTAAAAGAAGAAGTGCTAAATGAGGTTAGAAATAAGAGAAAGAAGGTAGTGACAGTAAAGAAGATTATATGATTTTTTTTTCTTTATAAAAGTAAATATTAGGGAGATTAGCTACTAGATAGGAAGATAAAGTAGTAATAAAGAATACAGGGAGGTGGAGATAAAATAGAGGATAAAAAATAGAACATGTAATGAAGAGAGAGAATAAGAGAGAGAGAATAAGAGAGAGAGAGAGAGAGAGAGAGAGAGAGAGAGAGAGAGAGAGAGAGAGAGAGAGAGAGAGAGAGAGAGAGAGAGAGAGAGAGAGAGAGAGAGGGTAATTTCTCTGTAAAGGAGACAGGCAGACAGACAAACAGGCAGAGAGAGAGAGAGAGAGAGAGAGAGAGAGAGAGAGAGAGAGAGAGAGAGAGAGAGAGAGAGTGTGAATTTCTCTGTAAAGGAGACAGGCAGACAGACAAACAGGCAGAGAGAGAGAGAAAGAGAGAGAGAGAGAGAGAGAGAAAGAGAGAGAGAGAGAGAGAGAGAGAGAGAGGGAGAGAGTGAAATTCTGTGTAAAGGAGACAATATAACGAATTGGAGAAAGGAGAGAACGAATGGGAGAAGGGAGAGGAGTTTATAACATTGTTGGTTGATGGGAGAGAGAGAGAGAGAGAGAGAGAGAGAGAGAGAGAGAGAGAGAGAGAGAGAGAGAGAGAGAGAGAGAGAGAGAGAGAGAGAGAGAGGGTGAATTTCTCTGTAAAGGAGACAGGCAGACAGACAAACAGGCAGAGAGAGAGAGAAAGAGAGAGAGAGAGAGAGAGAGAGAGAGAGAGAGAGAGAGAGAGAGAGAGAGAGAGAGAGGGAGAGAGTGAAATTCTGTGTAAAGGAGACAATATAACGAATTGGAGAAAGGAGAGAACGAATGGGAGAAGGGAGAGGAGTTTATAACATTGTTGGTTGATGGGAAGGAAATATTAACGAATGTGAGAAAGGGAAGGGAAAGGATGAATATCTCAAGAGTTAGATTAAGGACGAGATAATAGGCTATGGAAAGAGAGACAGGGAGAGAGAAAACATCAAAGTATTAGGAATGAGAGAAAATAGATTATTGGATGAGAAAACGGGGACAGATTAATAGGATGAGAAATAGAGAAACAAAGGAGGGGAGAACAAGAGAAAATGAATAGGAATGATAGTAAAAGGACGGGTAAGAATAGTAATAAGAAACAATATATAGGTGGCAAAGAAGAGATTTAAGGAGAGGAGCAGAGAGGAGTAATAGTAAACGTCAGTGATTTGCAAATCCTAATGAATTTCAGATTCCAAGGGTCCGTAGTGATGTGACTAAAGTCTTTTAAAGTATTGACTCTATAAAACTAATGCATTTAACACCTTAAAAAGGAGGAAACGGAAGGGGAGTCAGAAGAAAAAGAGGCTAAGGAGGAGGAGGAGGAGGAGGCGGGAGAGGAGAAAGAAGCGTACGGTGAGGCAAAAGTTTTAATTTACAAAATATAAAAGCTATGAATATTATTTTTATAATATATATATCTTTTTTTAATAAACGCGAAAAAGATGGTAACAATGGAAAAGAGATAAGAGTGGCATATGTTGTAGGAATTAATGACACTACGATTTGAAGAATGGATGTTCCAAGTTAGCACAAGATCAGGCGAATGCAGATGTAGGGAATAGTGGAAATGACGATCGCTGCATGGTGGGTTTGGTGGCGTAGTGGGCGAACATGCAGATGGTGAAGATGAGGAGGGTTGAAGTTTGGATACAAATGGAAATAGAACAGAGGTCAGGGAAAACACATATTGCACTGTTATTCTTTTTCGTTTTGATATAAATTGTGGAAAAAATGTATGTGTGGTTGGTGATGCAAGAATAGAGAAAAACGGGATTTTTTTTTTTTCGCATGCGACTCCACAGAGACCAGGAAGGACAATGGCAGATTAGGAAGGGCAGAACACCTGGTTACTAGACTTGTACTAAAATCATAATGGATATGTCAAGTAACCATAGAGTTTGTAATAAAAGCTGATTTTTTTCTCTCTTGAAAGCAAACTAGAACTAAAACATTGGCTTGATAATTCAAGTACAAAGTTCCTGTTACGAGATGTACAAAGTAATTTGGCGTTAAAAAATATCTTAGGAGTGCTTTTACGGCGAAGCGATTAGTTGAAATGGCCCATTAACCAAAAGATATTATATATGAATCATCATCGTTGTTTCGGGAGCAACCTGGCATTTGATTGAATATGATTAGAAACATTTCTGTTATTCACATTTACTTTGTTGAACAAACATCACCCACAGGCAGTCTTAGGTAACACAACGCCTTATAAAATGATCAGCTACGTGGAGAGAACTCCCACGTCCCTTTACCAAGATAATAAAGAACTTGAACGAGTCTGATTTATCATTGAAGGAATAAAGTGTTCGAAGATGGAGGGGAATTCTTACTTACTTGCTACAATGGTGACTTCATGAACATCGTTCTGGCTAACGACAGGGATTTGTGTTCTGTTAGTTTTAGTTATCATTTACCTATTATATATATATAATTTTATCATTGGCAAAATTTGTTATCACATTACATCTTTTGACAAATTATTTGTTTCTATGCATTTTAATGTTTGCTACATTTTCTCAAAGTGTATTGTCTGTACCTTTCCCAGTTTATTTTCATACCTCTTATATACCAATGTGTAACTTTTTTCTTTTGCATTCCCCTGAACATGTGAAATATCACGAAAGAGCTTGGTAATTTTAGTTTCTTTTCTGGTTTCCTCTGTGGTTATCAGCAATTAATTGGATCGCGTGGTTTTGTGTTTCTTTACACACACACACACACACACACACACACACACACACACACACACACACACACACACACACACACACACACACACACACACACACACACACACACACACACACACACACACACACACACACACACACACACACACACACACACACACACACACACACACACACACACACACACACACACACACACACACACACATGTATATATATATATATATATTTTTTTTTAACCTGATGTTGATAGGATGGTGGTTTTGATAAGTCTATTTACAATGACACTATTTTTAATGCTTTTGGTCTAGCTAATGCTAGAGGTTCTTATTAAGCTCAGGACAGGGCCTCGTGCTGAAGGAGTTCAAGCTATCTTAATTAACCCGTTCACTACGCTGGCACGTTCTAGAGATTTCCCTTTGCCAACTGTCAGATCCTCCTAGTCCTCCTTATATTTCTTTTCCTCTTCCCTAAATCTTCCCATTTCTCCTTGTCCTCTTCCTCTCCCACTTCTTTACACTATCCAATCCCCTTCCTTCCTCTTCCTCTTTCTCTAATTGCTCTTTTTTCTCCGATTCATCTCCTTATCCCATTTCTTCTTCTTCGTCCTATTTCTTCTGTTGATCTTGTTCCACCGCTAACCCTTTCTCCTCCTCCTGTCCTTCCTTTCCTTTCTGTTCTCTCCATCGTCTCTCTCAATTTTTTCCTCCTCCTTCTTTTTCTTATTTCTGTTTTTTCTTTCTCAACTTCTTCCTCTTCTACACATATTCCTTCTTTTTCTCCTCTTACTTTTATTATTACTATTCCTCCTTTTCTTCGTCGTTCTCTTCTATTCTTCCTCCTTTTCTTCGTCGTTCTCTTCTATTCCTCCTCCTCTTCACCTCTCCTTCTATTTTTACATCTTTCTCCTCTTCTTTCTTCTTCCTCCTCTACCTTCTTCTCTTCATTATTCTCCTTTTCCTTCCTTATCCTCTGCTCTATATTTTTCTGCCTATTCTCCCCCAACACCGGGAAACCATATCGAATTTGAACATTTTTATCTTCGTATCCGTTAGCCTGCCCCATATCACTCGCTATTCCTCCATTCTACTGGACATTTTTTCTTCAGTCAAATTCCATCGCTCCTAGATTTTTTATAGTCTGTTTCCATTACTGTTATATGTTTTTTCGCTAGTCTTCCATTACGTTTTTCTCTAAAATATCAAATCCTATTCATCATCAGTTACGCAGCGAATCATTCATACAAATTTTGTTCATGCATAGGGAGGAGGGACATGTGCTTGACGTCACATAGCCTTATTCAAGTCCAAAGACACAGAATCGTCATAATAGATCAAATAATTAGTTTAAAGGAAGTGGAGAAAGAAAATTAAGTGACGTGAGAAGAAGGTAGTGACCAAATATCATAGTGAAAAAATATCATAAGAATGTGGAAGCTCTCCATCGGCACCAGGAGAGGATCAGATGTCTAATGCTCGAAATTCTTACATTTGGAGCATATTTGCTATTTCACCTCTATAACCCCATCGTTACCGTACATGTACGGTTTGATCGAAACACACAAAAACTAACGATCCTATTAGACCGATCATTTCGTCAATAGGATCAGCCACTTGTGATCTTTCAAAATGGCTCGTAATAATTCTCAGACTTTTGGTCGGCACTATTTTCTCATCCTATATCATGATCTCTTAGACAAACTTAATAATGCACAGTAAAATTATAATTTCAGATTAATCAGCCATGATACAGTTTCTTTATTTACAAAAGTTCCAATAGATGATCTTATACAATTCCTCACAGTTGAATTAGACAAACACGTATTGCCACCTCTAACCCATAGTTTAAATTGATTAAACTGTGCATTGATGATGGCAAGTTTCAATTTCATTACAGTTAATACACCCAAACATTTGGCATGAGAATAGGAAACCCCCATCTACCCCCTGTTCAGTAACTTATATATGAATATTTTAAGCGCCTAATCACTTAGATGCTTCACTTTTACTCAATAATAATTTTAACCTGGTAAAATCTATAAAATTCACAGTTAAAGGAGAAAATAATGATGTTTTACCTTTCTTAGACGTAAACATTCATAGTACAGAGAGGAACCTTAAATTTAGTATATACAGAAAGCCGACCAATGTAGGCTCTTACATACATTATATTATTAATCTTCCCTCACTGATAATATGAAAAGGTCGGTCTTCTCATCAATGTCTCTAAGACATTTAGAATATCCTAAACATTTCACTGACATCTCTAACAATTTTGCAAGGAAAAAATCTACAACTCTCAATAAGTCAAACCTCTTGTCCATAATATAGTAGTGTTACCATGAAAAAAAATAACGTCCTTAATTTACGCAGCCTTCATTAATGATAACACTATTAAACATTACCTTATCAATAATTCTAAAAATTATTTAAAGAGTATGTATATAAAATTCATTGTTCAAACGGCGAAAGATCTATCTGATAGAATTACATTACATAAAAAAGTATAAAAAGTGCAATGATTCAAATGCCATTTTTAAACATCTCAACACTTTTAATCACCGTATTCATTGGGATAATGCTAATATGATTATTTTCAACAATATTGTCGAGAGGAACATCACTTAAAGTACGTAGCTTAATCAAATCCACATCGGATACTAATTTCAATGTTAATCTAGGAT
>NC_134804.1:20661552-20669052 GCF_046742065.1 Oratosquilla oratoria | reverse complement strand
GAGTAGAACGCGCCCTGGGTGATGTGTTATTGAGAACGCCTATACGTGGAAAAGGGGAGACCGGGCGCCGTGTACATGGTGCGGGGTAAAATCACTGCCACGAAGGAAGGGGAAAAGATATAGAAAGAAGAGTAGGAGGACGAGGACTGGAAGAGAAGAATTGAGAAGAGAAAGAGAAATAGATTCAATAGGATTGATATAGAAAGAAGGATGAAGGTTGAAAGAAAGAAATAAAAGAAAAACTACAGATAATAGAAAGAGAAGGAAGAATAGAAATTGGAAGAATAGAAATCACTGCCTCAAGGGAAGGGGAAAAGATATAGAAAGAAGAGTAGGAAGACGAGGACTGGGAGAGAAGAATTGAGAAGAGAAAGAGAAATAGATTCAATAGGAGTGATATAGAAAGAAGGATGAAGATGGAAATAAATAAATAAAAGAAAAACTACAGAAAATAGAAAGAAAAGGAAGAATAGAAATCACTGCCACGAGGGAAGGGGAAAATATGTAGAAAGAAGAGTAGAAGGACGAGGACTGGGAGAGAAGAATTGGGAAGAGAAATAGATTAAATAGGATTGATATAGAAAGAAGGATGAAGAAAAAAATGAATAAAAGAAAAACTACAGAGAATAGATTTTGGAAGAATAGAACTCACTGCCACGAGGGAAGGGGAAAAGATGTAGAAAGAAGAGTAGAAGGACGAGGACTGGGAGAGAAGAATTGAGAAGAGAAAGAGAAATAGATTCAATAGGATTGATATAGAAAGAAGGATGAAGATGGAAATAAATAAATAAAAGAAAAATTATAGAAAATAGAAAGAGAAAGAAGAATAGAAATCACTGCCACGAGGGAAGGGGAAAAGATGTAGAAAGAAGAGTAGAAGGACGAGGACTGTGAGAGAAGAATTGAGAAGAGAAAGAGAAATGGATTAAATAGGATTGATATAGAAAAAGGATGAAGATGGAAACAGATAGAATAAAATATACAGAGAATAGAAAGAAAAGGAAAAATAGAAATTAGAATTAGAGAATCAAGGTTAGAAGTATGAAAAGGAAGAGGAGGAAGAAGAGCAGAGGGAGAAGGAGGAGGACGAATATGAGAAGAGGGATGAGAAGGAGAGAAAGGAAAAGAAAAGGTAATGGAAGTGAGAGAATAAGGGAAAGGAAGGAAGTAATTAAATCAGGGAAAAGGAAGAGGCAATAGAAAAAAGGAGGTTAAGTCGAAAAGTAAGGAGTTGTAGAAACAAGAGTTGGAAGATTTTAAAGTAGATATGAGGAGAAATTGGAAGTGGGTGAGAAGGAAAAATATAGAAAAGGGAGAAGGCGGAGGAGGGGGAAGAAAAGTGTTAATACGAGGAGAAGGAGAAAGGAGACTTAAAAGAAATAAAGAAGAATAAAACTGAGGAGAGAGAAGGGTAAAAGGAAAAGCAGAAAAATGAGGAAATGGATCAAAAGGTGACGGGTGGAAAGTCAAGAATGTGCATTAGAATGAGGAGGAGGACGAAGAGTACATGTGGAAATGAATATGAGGAGTAGGAGCTCCAAAGTTGAGGTGGAGTATGATGATAAAGAATAGGAGAAGCCATAAGAAGGAAGTACAAAATACGAAAAAGGGAGACGAAAATGTTGGAAAGAAAAAAATTGCACTGAGCATTTTTCATTCAAATAAAAGTTTGGTGGAAACTAGGAGGTAAATTGTAAATTATTGTGTAAACATTATGCATAGAAAAAAACAGTTATAGAGTTCAGAGAAGAATATATAATGGCGTACCTATACATAAGAACATAAGAATGAAGGAGACTGCAAGAGACCACAAGGCCTACACTAGGCAGCTCCGTATCAATCATCACCTGTCATCCCCATCCATAAAGTTGTCTAATCGTTTTTTAAAACAACTGATAGTTTCAGCGCTTACTACTTGGTTACTAAGTTTATTCCATTCGTCGACCACCCTATTAGTAAACCAATTCTTACCTATTTCCTTTTTAAATCTAAACTTGTCCAGTTTATAACCATTACTGCGAGTCCTGCCCTGTTGTTTTAATATGATGACCTCGTTTGGATTACCCTTGTTAAAGCCTTTAATCCACTTGAACACCTCTGTTAGATCACCCCGCACACAAGTTTTTCATTCATTGTGGCTATAGTTACACCTCATATGAAATAATCACGTTCTGTTACGTTTCAACACAATCCGTGGACCAACCACTCTACAAATTAATAATTCTTGGAGCTCCTCCACACAGATCACAAACGTGTGACAGACTAAATAAAACAAAGAAAACATGATAAGGCGTCGCCCCAGACTATTTCTTTTTATACTTTTTAGTCAGTACGTCTCCTGGGAATCTTTTTATGCAACTTGTCACGTGTATGCGACTTGTGCAGAAACGCAGTAAGCTTAAGTCCGAGAAAGAGCCATCAATCACTGTCTGAGTTTTTAAAGACAGAAATCCATAAGTTAGGTTTAACGTTTCCATGTCTGAGAAAGTTTGTTTGCTAAGTTTCCAAGGAACTCCCAATAAATCTGGGCGTAGAGGCGAAAAGGCCGGAATATTGCACACATTCGGAAACAGTATAACCCAAAGAAAGACAACCGCTTATTTCCCCCTCAACGCGTGTGCCGCCTCAACTCTGAATAAAAACGTCAAATATCAAAGATGAGAAAGAATAGGGAAAGAACCATATCTCCCAATTTGAAGGACTTACCACAAGTGAAATATCTTCAGCCTTGGTACGTTCAGGGCGAGCTATTGGATGAATAAATTTTATGGGCAAAGCTACATAGAATGTTAGAATTCAGTTATTTTATCAATATTATTACATTCAACACAGACACAAACATAAGCATCCAGAAAAAACACCGAAAAACTCACGTACCCAATGCACATACATATCCATATATACATATACATATACATATACATATACATATACATATACATATACATATACATATACATATACATATACATATACTTATATATATATATATATACATATACATATGCATAAACATATACATATGAATACATACATACATATGTATATATATATATATATATATATTTACACACACACATATATGTGTATATATATATATACATATATATACATATATATACATATATATTTATATATACATATATATGGAAATAAACTCTCCTACTGGATATATATATGTATATATATATCTCTATCTATATATGTATGTATATATATATATATATAGATATATATATATACACGAAAGTGGAAGAGAAAAAATGATAAGGTGAATGAGAGAAAACTGAGTTAGACATTTTCTTTTTTATGCATATTCATCACTATATACATGCATACTTGTGTGGGTTCAAGAAACGCCTTGCTTCTCCTGTGCTTGGAAAAGGGAGGAATATAACTAACTTGTCGTAAATGCAAAGGATATGAGGTGAAGGAAGAGGAGTTGAAGACTTGACGCAGAAATTATTTGAGGGAAATGTTAATCTTAAATACGAATGGAGGGACGATGGACGTGGGAGGAATAGAAATAGGGGTAAAAACTAAACTCTGAGAAAAGATAATAAAAAAGAAAGAAGGAAAGGTAGAAGAAAAAAAAGAGGAAGTGGAGGAGGAAGTGGAAGAGGTGGAGAAACTGGAGGAGAGGGAAGAAGAGAAGGAGAAAGAAGAGACGAGGTTATAAATGAGAAATAGGGAGACAAAGTAGAAACAAGAAGAAGTTGGAAGTGAAAAAGGAAGAGGGAGAAGAGGAAGAGGGAGAATTAGAATAGAAAGATGGCTGAAATAGAACGTGAGGAAGAAGAAGACGAGGAGGCACTGAAGGTGGAGAGGGGAGAGTAATAAAAGTTGCAACTCAGTTCAAGAGTTTGGGAGAGTGAAGGAGAGTGAGGAAGAGAGTAAATGAGCAATGCGGATGAAGGAAAGTGAAATGAGTTTAAGCTCTGAGACTGAAAGGAGGCGAGAGGAGGTCACGAGGTTGGGTGATATGAATGCCGAGTCGCCTCAGTGCCTTGGGCAAGTGAGGAGTGGCATATTATGTACTCAGGCATGTATGCATACACACACGCATGCACTAACACACACTAGCATACACACGCTTATACACTCACACACACACATCACACACACACACATGCACACACACACACACACACACACACACACACACACACACACACACACACACACACACACACACTTCTCTCATCGAAGCAACACCGCTCGTCGTCGCTCGTCGTCGCGCGACCAAGAAGGAGAGGATTTACAACGAAAAAGGAAAACCTGGTTTGTACTGTAGGGGTGGGGAGTGAATGTGAGTGCCCGAAATGGTATCTATGCAGTGCTAGTTAATTGTGTTAACTCTAAATTAGAAAAAATTAATTAAAACGGCTCGAAAGCCAGTTGCGAATCAGAGCCATCTGGAGGCAATCCACCGAACCGCGATGTAAACAATAAACAAAGCGCCACGTGTTACGACAATGACTTCTTAGGGTTTGGTAAGTACGAAAGAAAGAACTTAAGTAGATTATTAGAGATAGAGAGAGAGATGAGCAAAAATAGGACTCGGTGGGAAAATGAAATCATGGACTTAAGAAAAGAGGTCATTGGTTTAATTGATTGTTTATCTAAGACTAACCACGAAATTTCTGACCTGAAAAAAGCTAACTTGGATCTTACAAACGAAATTAAAGAAATGAAAAGAGACATAAATGAACTGAAGAATGAAAATGAAAAGAAGAAAACTAATGATAATAATAGCGAAAATCTAAAGCAAGAAGTGAACAACAAAATCCAAGAATTGACAAAAAAGAAAGAAGAAAAAATAGCTGGGGAAAGTAAAAAGGAAAAAAAAAAGTGGCAATAAAATATTGAAAATAATGAAATTGCTTTCAAAGAAATAGTCAAGCAGCAAATGCAAAGATAATGCAAAAGATACAATAATTCAAGTAATTAAAGAAAAAGGCAAAATGGGTCAGGGACACAGTAGATAGGAAGAAATGTATTGTGGTTTATGGGCTTAAAGAAAAACAAGGATTGGCGAGGTACATGAGAGAAAAAGAAGAAAAAGAGACAGCAGTAGAAATCCTTAATGAAATTCAGGGGGGAGATAGTGATTCAGGCACAGACTTAGAAGAGACTTACAGAATTGGTCGCTATACTAAGGATAGGAATCGACCTCTAAAGATAAAACTAAGGTCACAAGTGGTAGTAGAAGACATATTTGAAAAAGTAGGTAACTTGGCAAAGAGTGAAAAATACAATAAGATATGGATAAAAAGAGAAATGAGTACTGAGGAATTAGAAAAAGAAAGGGCGCTAAGAGAAGAAGCAAAGGAAAAAAACTTGAAAAGATCGGAGACAGAATGCAAAGAATTCCAGTGGAGAGTAATAGACTTGAGATTAAGACAATGGCGCTTCAAAACGAACAAAACAAGGGAAGAAGAAACCAGGGAGAAGGAAGAAAATTAAAAGTGGCCTATACCAACATTGACGGACTAATTTCGGGACTGAACGAACTCAATGATTATCTGTTAGAAGCAAAACCAGACATAATGGGAATTGTAGAGACTAAACTAAGAGGTGAAATACCATCCACTGTTATCGGACAAGGTTTATACAACTACTGGATAAAAAACAGGGACAAGAAACAGGGAGGGGGAATCATGTTCTTGGCCAAGAAAGACCTAAAGGTGACAAAAATTGCAGAGGGCAAAGGTAATGCTGAATTGATCATGATAAAAGTCGAAGGCAAGAATATGAAGAGTAGAAAGTTTGTGGTGACTTATGTGCCTCCAAAAACAAGCGCTTGGAAAGAAATTGAACATAAAAAAATGCTAGATGACACAAGAAAATCACTCAATGAGATACTAATGGGTAAGGGTAATCTGGTAGTTATGGGGGACTTCAATTGCAAAGAAATTTGTTGGGACAGCATGACAGTGCAAGGAGGAGATGACTCGTGGGGCAATGTACTGCTAGATATGACCATGGAGTACACAATGACCCAATGGGTCCATGAAAACACAAGGTACAGAAATAATGAAGAGCCATCGAAAACTAGATCTAATATTTACAACAGAGCCTGAAATAGTGCATAAAGTCCAGTATGAGACACCAATTGGAAAGAGTGACCATGTACTCATCGAAACTATACTAAAGGAAGAAATAGACATAGAGAGGAACGAAAAGCATAGGAAAGGAAGACTGAGGTACAACAAAACAGACTTTACAAAACTAAAGACATTCTTCCGGAATGCAAACTGGGAAATATTTTACAGGGAAGAAACAGCAGTGGAAGAGAAATGGAATATATTGATGGAAAACTACAATGAAGGGGTAAACAGGCATGTACAAAGACAAAAGCGAGAGAGAGAGTACATTAAATGTTGGTTCAACAAAAGATGCAGTGAGGCAAAAGACAGAAGGGACAAAGCTTGGAAAAAGTGGAGAAAAGACAAAAAACAAAGCAAATGGCAAATTTATGTTAACTATAGAAATGAGTATGTTAATGTGAGAAGAGAGGAGAAAAGGAACCATGAGAAGGATATTATAGACAAATGCAAAGAGCAACCCAAACTATTCTATCGGTATGTGAATGGTAAACTTAAAAACAAACAGGAATTGGTGAAACTATGCCAAGGAAACATAGAATACACAGAAGATTTAGAGATGGCCGAAGTCATGAACAATCACTTTAAATCTGTTTTAACCAGAGAGAAAATACCGAATTGTGACATAGACGAAAAACAAGAAATCTCCCCTCATGAATGAGTTTACAGCATCACTAAAGGAAATATCAGAACATTTATCAAGGCTGGATGTCAGAAAATCACATGGCCCGGACGGTATTGCAAATTGGATTCTAAAGGAGTGCAAAGAAGAACTAACAGACAAAATACACATCTTAATAAACAGCTCACTCAAAGAAGGAAAGATACCCGAGGACTGGAAAAAAGCTAACATTGTACCAATACACAAAGGAGGAAACAAAGAAGAACCCACCAACTATAGGCCAGTATCACTAACAAGCACCATTGCCAAAATTTGTGAGAAAATAATCAAGAATAGATGGGTAAAACATCTGGAAGACAATGACATATTAAACCCAAGACAATTCGGATTCAGACAAGGAAGATCATGCTCCACAAACTTAATATGCTTTTACTCAAGACTAATAGACATAGTGCAAGAAAGAAATGGATGGGCTGATTGTGCATTCCTAGACTTGCAAAAAGCCTTTGACAAAGTACCACACAGAAAACTACTAAAAAAACTGGAACACATAGGAGGAATACAGGGAAACCTACTAAAATGGATAGAGGACTTTCTGACTGGTAGAAAGATGAGAGTAGTGCTCAGAGAAAAATATTCAGACTGGAAAGAGGTGATCAGTGGAGTACCGCAAGGATCTGTGCTGGCACCAATAATGTTTGCTATCTATATGAATGACATGGATGAGGACGTGAACTGCTACATGAGCTTCTTTGCCGATGACGCCAAACT
>NC_134804.1:20656552-20659052 GCF_046742065.1 Oratosquilla oratoria | reverse complement strand
TCTAATGACACCTTTCTTGTAGTTGTCTGTGCACTCGCTCTTGCCTTCCATGTTGGTGGGTTGTCGATATACACTAGTAATGAAGTTGTTGGAAATAGAATCAACCAGCACATCCAGGAAGGGGAGTAGACCATTGTTATTCATTTCAGTGGTAAAAGTTAGGCCCGAAATTTTCTGAAGTCGGCACCGTATATTTTCTAACAAATCAGCAGAAGGGGTGCTGTAGATACGTAGATGACATCTTTGTCATGAAGGATATCATTCATAAGAATTGCCTTCCTACAAATGAGAACAACAAAATCAGAGTTCTCATCTACTACAAAAATCCAAAACTTCCTCTCTGATCATGACAAACAATGTGTCTAGGCGATCAGACTTCACATCCAGAACTAATGCACTGTACCAATACCACTGTTCTACAAGAGATTGCAATCCACTCTCTCACACCTACATTGGTTTTACTAGATGTAAAGTAAGCCGCCGCCTATTTCTACATCTACAAGAGGGAGCAATCAAAGAACATCATAAGAATTTCCATAACGCTGCACTCAGAAGGGATGAATTGACCAATAACACCAAAACTATTGGATCTAGCAATGACCCTATGAGACTACAATTACTCGAAGCCTTTCACATTAAAGACAAAGCTCCAGTCATTAACATCCAAGCAATTTTATCTCTTCTATCCCAATATATAGAAATAAAAATCTCCCACTCCCCCTCCCTCTACCCTCTCTCTCTCTCTCCCTTCACCTCCACCTCCTCTCTCACCCCCGGTGACCACACCCGCCTAACCCTCCCCCACCCCCAACCCCCTTACCCCTTGACCTCTGAGATCTCTATTGTCTGCCCTCTTTTGTCTGACCTAATCTTAGGTATATATACATCGGTCAACCTCGGCTTGTCACTCTCCCTTCTTTCTCTCTTCCCTTTAAATGTAAGTCTTCGTATTTATTTTCACAAAATTGTCATCTTTATTTATGTAATTTTTGTCACCATTACTGTTACCATGTAATTTTTGTTATTTCAGTTATATCTTGATTTTGTCTTTTACCATTACTGTTACCATGTAATTTTTGTTATTTCAGTTATATCTTGATAATGTCTTTTACAAGACGAAACGTCGATTTCAAATAAGAAAAAAATGAAAGAATATAGAGACCTAGTTTCAATTCACCCGATTAATGGAAAATCTCTAATCAGGAAAATCGAGAATACAAAGAAAAAACTGATCACCTACAACAATGCTGTCATTTTCAACTCCACGTGTATTACTGAGAACCTGCTCCCCTCCTTAACTAATATATATATATATATATATATATATATATATATATATATATATATATGTATATATATGTATATATATACATATATACATGAGTGAGCGTATGTATGCATATACATGTACATATATACATACATATGCAGTATATATATATATATATATATATATATATATATATATATATGATGAAGGTGGAAAAAGAAGTCACGGGTCTAGTTCCGAGTTACTGAGTTTTTTCCTGACCGGTTTCGCTCTATGCTCTGAAGAAGCATAGAGCGAAACCGGTCAGGAATAAACTCAGTAACTCGGAACTAGACCCGTGACTTCTTTTTCCACCTTCATCAACTTGTCACAATGTACCAACATATATATATATATATATATATATATATATATATATATATATATCTATATATATATATATATATATATATATATATATATTGAGGCATAGTGACAGGTTGGTGAGGGTGGGTGAGGAAGACATAAATCAAAATCCAAGTTTATTTCTGACTAGTTTCGCGTAAATAGTTTTTTTCAGAGAAATAATGTATTAAGGAGAAAACAAGGCAAACATATACGGGACACTAGTGCCGCGATGGTATCTGACATCCGCTCTGTGTTCATCGAGACTTTTTTCATATGCAAGTTTATTTCCGACTAGTTTCGCACAAATAGGCTTCTAGTATTTCTGCTGCCTCCCATTTCGGTAAATGACTCTTTTCTTTAATGTGATTGACTAAAGCACTAGTGTCGCGATGGTATCTGACATCCCCTCTGTGTTCGCTGAGCCTTTTCTCATATGCAAGTTTAAGAAGAAGAAGGTACTATCATTTGAAAATGTTTTCTTAAGGAAAAAAGAATGGAGAGTTTTTCAGGTTATAAAATTACTTTTTAGACCACCTTTACGTGAAATGACTCGAACTAAGAAATAAAATGGATTGATTTCCATAGCTCTCATCTGAGGAGGTGGATTCTTGGTTCTATGGAAATACTGAATGAATTCTTTATGAAAAGAATACATAATCAACAGTTTTAGAAGAAATTCATAGATGGACAGATAGATAGAATGAGAGAGAGAGAGAGAGAGAGAGAGAGAGAGAGAGAGAGAGAGAGAGAGAGAGAGAGAGAGAGAGAGAGAGAGAGAGAGAGAGAGGAAAAGCGCTTGAGGGGGACATGGAGATAAATTAAGAAAGTTAGAGAGAGAGAGAG
>NC_134804.1:20639052-20644052 GCF_046742065.1 Oratosquilla oratoria | reverse complement strand
TCATTAGAGATAAAACAAAATAAAATGTTAATGGCTATATTTCTCTCCTCATCATCTGCCTTCTTTACTATTGCGAGTAGTATTATTTGCAATCATTGTAATCGTCTAGACAATACTCATGATTTCTAATGGAGTTTCCATAATTGCTTTTGGGTAGGCCATAGGACAAGTCTTTGCTGCGATCATTTGCAAAATGTGACGAACGATGATGTAGCGTTCATGATTCATACAGATCTGGGTTATCATATCCAAATGTCATAATGACAAACACACACTCACCCCTCACACACACAGACAAACACACACACACACACACACACACACACACACACACACACACACACACACACACACACACACACACACACACACACACACACACACACACACACACACACACACACACACACACACACACACACACACACACACACACACACACACACACACACACACACACACACACACACACACACACACACACACACACACACACACACACACACACACACACACACACACACACACACACATATATATATATATATATATATATATATGTACATATGTATATATATATATAGATATATATATAATTATATATAATATATATATATATAAATATATATATATATATATATATATATATATATATACATATGTATAACATAAACCAAGAAAATACCTGCTCATGCTTCAGTTTGAGTACAAGAGTGTATTAGTAACATTTCATTACTATTGCCTTTTGAATGCGTAATCATACTTTATTGCAACGCTAAATTGAAATTGGTTGCAGATTCGATATTCATTTATTTATGTTTTACGGGGTAAGTTTATTGCGATTCCCCCACTCTAATTATTACACAAGGTGAATGATATGAAAACACTGGACAGTCTAGATTTCTTATTCGATATATAAACCCTTCGCTACACTGGTCGGTTTCACAGAGATGAATAAGATTGCCTGAAGGAACTAGAGTAGAAGGAATAAAATATATCAAGATGTACAAGGAAATGAATGGAATAGGCTATTTGTTGTCAGAATCAAAGATGAGGTATCTGGGGGCCCGAACGATGTTAACAAAACCGTTTCGCCAAACTCTATGTTATAAATTTTACTCCTACTGTAAAAAAGAAAATATATATATAGAAGATAGAACGCCCTCTGCTTTTTGGTGATTCTGATTTTGATAGAATTTGGAATGATAAAGAGAGTCTTTGCAATTTGTAAGTTTATACTCTTTACCCAACAAGTGACTGAGGTTATTCATAATTGAGTAGAATCGTCTGGCATGAGCCACAGTGAACTTACAAATCGCCAGTAGCAGTAAAGAGATTTACTCTTACAATGGAAAAACTTACTTCATGCTCCCGGGCAGATGTTTTCGTTCAACTGAAAAAACACCCATATTACTCAGAGTCAAACAAGGCTCGATTAACTTTTTTAATTCAGAGATCATCTGGGTTGTTTAGTCTAGATATCATCACATGTTTCTTTTCTCATGCGAAGATTCACCAGTTACACTTATGAGACCCAAATTATTTTCTTATCCCTTTGAGCAAGTAGACCCTCTTGAATGTACATCATAGTTCCTGAATTCGATTCAGGAATCTATTGCTACATTAAAAAATAAATAAACAATTATTTAAAGGGCATAGTTTTAGAGACCAAAAATACGGAGCCCTTGAGTTATAGTTAGAACTCCACTATAAATATTGAGACACTGTTAACATTAGCTGTTTCAACCTCGGCGGTTCAGTTACAATGTAAGTCAGTGGAGGCGTTCACATACACAACCGCATATTTTTTCCTTGATTATGCGGTACTGCCGCAGTTTCTACATGGTTCAAACCATTAGAGGCGAACAGGGCCTTACACACGGCCAGCCTTTCACAACCGTGGTTCCCCGAATCCCTGATGTTCCACGAGAGAGAGACACTAATGTTTCCGTGAGGCACAATGATGAATAGACTAATTAGAAGAATATTTATTATCTTTTTATATTCTTATTAGTTTGCATTGTCAGTAAAGTTGAAAAATATATTATTTGCTTAATCTGATTATCAGGAAAATGCATCAGGTTGGCCTTGTTAGTTTGGATTTCATGAAAGAGAAAGAAAGACATGAAAAAGATATATTTATTTTTCTTTAGGGATTCCCTGATACACGAAAGTTATACCAGAGTTTCAGTAAAATAGATAAACAAATGAATAAATGAATAAGTAGATAAATGAATAAAAATAAATGAATAAATATATAAACAAAATAGATAAAATAAATAAATAAAATAAATAAATAAATCAAGTAAATGAATATGATAGATTATATACATAAATATAGATAAATATATAAGAAAAGGAAAATTAGTGAAAGACAGACCACACATACACACACACACACACACACACACACACACACACACACACACACACACACACACACACACACACACACACACACACACACACACACACACACACACACACACACACACACACACACACACACACACACACACACACACACACACACACACGCACACACACACACACATACACACACACACACACACACACACACACACACACACACACACACACACACACACACACACACACACACACACACACACACACACAGAGAGAGAGAGAGAGAGAGAGAGAGAGAGAGAGAGAGAGAGATGCCATCGTATTACATTAAATAATTATTACTCTTAGCATGTAACCTATCTATCGATCTATCTATATATATATATATATAATATATATACATATATATATATATATATATATATATATATGTGTGTGTGTGTGTGTGTGTGTGTGTGTGTGTGTGTGTGTGTGTGTGTGTATGTGTGTGTGTGTGTGTGTGTGTGTGTGTGTGTGTGTGCTTTGGTGGAAACGTAGAAATATCAGACTCAGAAGTAGGCAATCTATTCCCGACGTTTCGAGTCCTGTCCGGTACCCGTCATCAGGGGTTACAATGGAATACAGAAATCACATGGTATGAATACACGCGTGACTACGTCCTTAGAAGAGAGACGTAGCTACCTTTGCACGGTGGTCCTGTGCTGGATAAGAGTGTATGGTGGTGGTGGTGAGGAAGAGGAGAAGGAGAAGGGGGAGGGGGAGGATATTTACACCCCGCCGGTGTTCACGGGCTTTTTCCATCTCTCCCTCGCACCCGTATAGATGGGATTGAGTGTGATAGACCTATTTATGCTGTCTCCGTTAGTGGCCCACGCCTCCAAGAACAGTCTGCCTCCTTTCCTGTTGTTATTGTAAAATACCTTTCCATGTTTTCAGTAACCGAGGAACTTGAGTAAAAAATTCACTGAAAGGTAATACTTAAAGTTTTTTTGTATCATAGGGAGGGACAGGTTGAATCTGTATTTTCTTTTAGCAAAGGCAAGAGGGTTATTTATGAACATTCTAGGATATTTTAAGCTCAAACTGTTATCGAAAATGTACTCAAATTCCTCATCAATAAGCTTAGGGCTGCAGGTACGAAGGGCACGTAAAACAACAGAAGAAAATACTGAACGTTTAACTCATTCGTTATGGGCTGAATAATAATGAACATATGAATGAATAGTTGTAGGTTTTCTATAAATGCTAAAATTAAACTCATTACATTCTCTTTGATTAAGCAATCCAAAAATTGTACCATTTGTTTCTATTTCTACAGTAATTGTAATGGAGGGAACCAAATCGTTAAGAGAGTGTGAAAATAGATCTAAATCCCCCATATATGGCCACAGGTAAAGAACATCAACATACCTATAGCAGTCAGCGTTAGATGCAAAATATCACGCAATAACTTTCTTTCAGAAAATTCCATATACAGATTACATTGTAATAACTATTGATTCACTGCCCAATTCTTTTCATCCTAGACAATGAGGAATTGCTTCTTATGTTTATTAAACAGAGTTACGTCATACTTAAGGCAGTAAGGATCTTTCCACATTAGGATATTCCTTTTAAGTGTAGGAAGAATTGGCTAAGGTATTCTTGAATCCTATATAGTAAAAAAAAAAAAATCTAGAAAACAGCAAAGGGGCTAATCAAAATAGATTAAAAATGTGAATAATCTTTTCGCTCAAGACATGGTTTCCTTTAAGTAAATAAAATTGGCTAGCAGTAGCCGGAATAAGCCCTAGATATAAAACGTAGCAAAATGGTTATATCTTACTAAAAACATTAAAGTTGATCAACATCATAACTTAACCAAAATGTTATGATAATAAGTAATTAATGCGTAACTCGTTGACTAGATGGCCGATATTTTGTAAAAATATGTCTTTAATATACAGGAGAATAGTCAAGCATTTTAACCAATTAACTTTAAATTATGGCTTCATTTGAATTATTGAATGCGTAAGCTTCAATACGACGTACAAGTCAGTTAAGCTCCAGGATACGACTATATTGTAGTCCAAAACAGAACAGCTGATTAGTAGTTCTATAGTTTCCAGGAAATGCAGTGGGTAAAAAAACCCATCGATTCTCCCAGGCCCTCAAAGCTTACAAACCCCTCCCCTCCATATTTAGAGAAAAACCACAATTTTTTTTCCCCTATATCTGCACACATTTCCCAAACTGGGGACAAATTCCCTAGATACGGACGTACCTTTCGATACGTGGCCACAATCATAAGTACGCACAGGACAGAGTAGAGGGTATATGTACATGTACGAGAATTTTAGCAGCTTACATGGTATTTGGTTCGCCTGTGTGGTACCTCTTTGGTGATGAAAGGGACACTGAAACAATTCATCTAGCCTAACTTTTACTATCTCATATATGATGAATTTCAAATATTTGGAAAAGGATGATATAATGTATATTCACACACACACGCACACATACAAACACACACACACACACACACACACACACACACACACACACACACACACACACACACACACACACACACACACACCTCTCATGGCGTTGTGGTTAGAGCTCTGGCCTGCCACTACGGAGGTCCGGGT
>NC_134804.1:20634052-20636552 GCF_046742065.1 Oratosquilla oratoria | reverse complement strand
TATATATATATGTGTGTGTGTGTGTATGTATGTATGTATGTATGTATATTTGCAGAAGAAATCACTTGAACGTGTGATTTATACAGAAAAACCACTAGAAAAATAACAGAAATGAGACCGAGCGCTTGTGTCTATTCACACATTTTCAAGGTACAAATACAGAAAAAGAGAGAAGTATACATACTCAGAAGGTAGGGTAGATCTCTCCTTGTGACCTATGGGCTCAGAGTCCTGAGAGTTTGGTTTACAATTTTCTTGATAATAAATTCATCCAATCTGTACAGTCTATGACTTAGATTTAAATCATTATCAAATGTATCCTTAATCAGACTGGATTCTATGATATTTCTATTCAAATAAGAATTACTCCTAACAATCACTTTAGCTTCATCCCAATAAATACGATGGCTGAAATCCCTAAGATGAACAAATAACGCTTTGGACATTTGACCACTTCTAACGCTATACTTGTGTTGCTTTAATATAATATTCAATTCCATTCTAGTCTGACCAATATAGCATTTGTGTCAATCTTTACATGGAATTTTATATACGCAACCTTCCTTATTTTCAGGGAAATTTTTAAAAGACTTTTGACTGTGTTGGAGTTTCTAAAAATGAATTGTATGTTGCAATTCTTAAGAATATAAGAACATAAAAACATAAGAATAAAGGAGACTGCAAGAGACCATAAGGCCTACACTAGGCAGCTCCGTATCCATCACCACCTGTCATCCCCATCCATAAAGTTGTCTAATCGTTTTGTAAAACAACTGATAGCTTCAGCGCTTACTACATGGTTACTAAGTTTATTCCATTCATCGACCACCCTATTAGTAAACCAATTTTTACCTATTTCCTTTTTAAATGTAAATTTGTCCAGTTTATAACCATTACTGCGAGTCCTGCCCTGTTGTCTTAATATGATGATTTTGTCTGCATTACCCTCGTTAAAGCCATTGATCCACTTGAACACCTCAGTTAGATCACTCAGCACTATGCGTCTTTCCAGAAAGTGTAAATTTAGGCGTCTAAGTCTCTCTTCGTAAGGCAAATTTCCGAGTCCATATATCATTTTGGTCATTCCTCTCTGTACTGATTCTAGTTAATTGATGTCCATTTTGTAGAACGAAGATCAAAACTGTACTGCATAGTCAAAGATGGGTCTAACTATCGCTAGATAGAGTTTAATAATTACCTCTGCACTTTTATTCGTTACCGTCCTAGCAATGAAGCCTAATACACTGTTAGCTTTATTTCTGGCGCTAATGTACTGCTTCCTGGTTTTAAGGTCCGGACTCACCAGAACTTCCAAGTCCCTCTCGCACTCAGATTTTTCTAAAAACGTGTTATCTAAGTTGTATCTATTTTCGGGGTTGTGTAGCCCTACGTTTAACACGCTACACTTAGAGATATTGAAGTTCATTTGCCTTTTCACCGGTAATTTATTTAAATTATCATGATAAGGAAGATCAAGAAAACTGTTAGAATTAAATATGTCTAAAGCTTTATCATCAAAATAAGACTTCCTAGCCATTTTTTGAGAATTTTCAATGAGATAATTGGGATACTTTAATTTTGAAGCTATGCCATTTATTCCTGAGAACTCATCATCTAAAAACTCCGGACTACAAATACGATAAGCTCGAAGGTACATTGACGATAACACAGATGCCTTGGTCCTGTAATGATGAGAAGAGTAGAAATAAACATATGAAAGAACAATGGATGACCTATTGGATGATAAAAACACGTACACTAGATTAAAGAAAAATCCTTTAGATTCCGTCAATAAGAATTTCAATAATAAGTTAAAAAGCATTTTAAAGGGACACTACCGATCAAACAGCTCTATTCGAATTCACCATCACTTCCATACATGTATGGGTTAATTAAAACACATAAACCTAACAACCCTGTAAGACCCATTATATGTACCCGAGGATCTGCTGGGTAGAATTTATCCAAGTGGCTTGTGTTCATTTTGAGCCCTCTAGTGGGGACAATTTCCCACAGCCACATACACGACAATGTACATTTGCTTAGAAAAAAATAATAATCTTAATATTGACCAAGATTTTATTCATATTAGTTATGATGTTAGTTCTTACCCGTGTTCACGTTAATGATTTATTAGTGTACCTGGAAGAACAATTGGAGAAAATTGATTTACCACTGTCTACTGCCACCATTATTGATTTCGTTTACTTATGTGTTTTAGCATCCTATTTTATGTTTAATGATAAATATTATTTACAGAATTTTGGTATGGCAATGGGTAATCCGATATCTCCAATTCTAAACAATATTTATATGGAATGCTTTGAAACAAAGTTGTTACTCAATATTCTTCCCCAAAATGTTACTTAGTTTAGGTACATTGATGATATTTTATGCATTTGGCCTGTTAATGTTGATCCGTCTATATCATTGAAAATTCTCAAAAAATTGCTAGGAAGTCTCATTTTGATTATAAAGCTAGAGACATATTTAATTCTAA
>NC_134804.1:20624052-20626552 GCF_046742065.1 Oratosquilla oratoria | reverse complement strand
TGTTTTTCCCTGCCTCGGTGTCTTTCTGCTTTCCTGTCTCTCTTTCAATCTCTGTCTATTTTTTTTTTTTTTTAATCTGTCTGCCTTGTTCTCCTCGTGTCGGATTGTGTGTTAGTTTTTGTTACCGTCTCTTTGTCAGTCTCCTTTTGTCTCTCTCTTTTTCATTCTTTTTCATCCAATCTTCCATCCTCTTTTATTTTCGCTCATCGCCTCCTACTCTTTGTCTCTATTTCAGTCTTTGTTGCTTTCACACTGTCTGTCTGTCGTTCTGTCTGTCTGTCTCTCTGTCTGTCTGTCTGTCTGTCTGTCTGTCTGTCTGTCTGTCTGTCTGTCTGTCTATCTGTCTGTCTGTCTGTCTGTCTGTCTGTCTGTCTGTCTCTGTCTGTCTGTCTGTCTCTCTCTCTCTCTCTCTCTCTCTCTCTCTCTCTCTCTCTATCTCTCTCTCTCTCTCTCTCTCTCTCCTCTCTCTCTCCTCTTCTCTCTCCGCTTCTCTCTCTCTCTCTCTCTCTCTCTCTCTCTCTCTCTCTCTCTCTCTCTCTCTCTCTCTCTCTCTCTCTCTCTTCTCTCTCTCTCTCTCTCTCTCTCTCTCTCTCTCTCTCTCTCTCTCTCCTCTCTCTCTCTCTCTCTCTCTCTCTCTCTCTCTCTCTCTCTCTCTATCTATTTATCTATCTATCTACCTATCTATCTCTCTATCTCTCTATCTATATATCTACCTGTCTACCTATCTATCTATCTACCTGTCTCTCTAACTATCTATCTAGCTATCTATCTACTTATCTATCTATCTATCTATCTATCTATCTATCTATCTATCTATCTATCTATCTATCTATCTATCTATCTATCTATCTATCTATCTATCTATCTACTTATCTATCTATCTATCTATCTATCTATCTATCTATCTATCTATCTATCTATCTATCTATCTATCTATCTATCTATCTATCTATCTACCTGTCTATCTATCTATCTATCTATCTATCTATCTATCTATCTATCTATCTATCTATCTATCTATCTATCTATCTATCTATCTCATCTCTCCTCACTTTTCTTCTCTTCCTTCTGTCTGACCGTTAATCCGGCTTATCTTTCCTTGCTCGTCCTCCCTCATCCATCACTCTCCATGCCTCACTTGAATTTCTTCTCCCTCACCTGCTGTCTCATACGATGTCGTCTCGCTCCACTTTTTCGCTTCATTCATTTTATTCTTTGCCATCCTGATTCGTCACGGCATTTTAGTCTCAGACTATTGCTAAGTAAGAAAGGAATTAGTCCATTTTCTTATTCCCTTTATTTATTTTTTTATTTCTTGCTCTTGCCTATTCTTATCCTCTTCTTCTTCTTTCATTCTCTATCTACTCCTCCGTTTCTTCTCCTACTCCTCTCTTCCTGCTCACACTCCTGACTTTATTCCTCTTTCTGTCTCTTATTCTGCTCCTTATTCTCTTCCTCCTTCTCCACTGTACCCTAGTTTTCCTTCTCCTTATCCTTCTGTCTTGTTCCTCTACTCCTTACAGCTTGAATCGTTTTCACCCCTTCATTTGGCAAAGCAGTTTAGTCTAATCTCTGGGCCACCTTTTCTCACCCCAACCGTCGTGTCTTGCACCTGTGGCCATGATCATTGGCCCCGCTGAGCCTGGAAACCACGATGTGGGTTGGAACAATGAGATCTCATTTGTGTCCGTGCCAGTTTTCAAGTATTCAAGGACCACTCTTTTGTATATATCATTGAAGTAAGTCTTTCGCCACCAAAAGTATTTTCTGGAGATAAATGAGTTAGGCTTTTGGTGGCCAGAATGAAAGGAAAAGTGTCAGTTTGTATGAAAGGGAGGAGTATAAGCGAGGCTGGCTATAAATCCTTTGTTACCGCTGAGGTTTCATAGAAATTAATTAAATAGATTGACGACAGTCGGAATAAAAGGAAAATTGTCAACCAGTTAGGAAGGGATTAGTGTGCACGGTTGTTAATGTTATCCGACGAAAGTTTCGGATTTTTAATTTATAGTTTGTTCGTTTAAACTTGGTTGGAATTTGTCCAAAAATAGAGATATATTACACGCTAGGGTAGATGCATTAGGAAAGTGAGGGAAAATTAGATAAAAGACAAAAAATAATAATTCATCGCAATTTGAGATTCAACTAAACATTATAAGATGCTTAGTACAAGAATAACTTTATATTGATTGTACATCTATTCGTATATGTTCATTTATCTATTTGCTTATATAGTAATTTATTTACCTATTTAGATAATTATTTCAGTTTATATTTTTTCCGAATATTCTTGGGGTGTTTGTGTTTGGTTGTCAAAGTATCTCTGGGTTTTGAATTTCTCGTGTGTGTGTGTTAATGTATGGTGATATATGTATGGATTTTCCTGTATCTTGATATATTCGTATATGCTTGCATGAGTTATTACATGCGCATACCGGGTTCATATAAAACAATTCTTGGAATACGAGTTTATGATGGGTGTGTCGCAGAACACAGTTGT
>NC_134804.1:20596552-20599052 GCF_046742065.1 Oratosquilla oratoria | reverse complement strand
CAAGAATAAAGATGTGGAGAAATTTAAAGATGAGCATTATGTCGAAAATAAGAGAAGCATTGGTGACGACAACGCCTTTTTTGCGTCTATTTCATTATTGTTGTGGTTGCAGTTGTACTTGTGGTTGTGGTTGTAGTTGTGGTTGTAGTTGTGGTTGTGGTTGTGGTTGTGGTTGTGGTTTTGGTTTTGGTTGTGGTTGTGGTTGTGGTTGTGGTTGTGGTTGTGGTTGTGGTTGTGGTTGTGGTTGTGGTTGTGGTTGTAGTTGTGGTTGTGGTTGTGGCTTTGGCTGTTGTGATTGTGAATGTATTTGTGGCTCATGTTAAGGATGTGGTTGTAGTTATAGTTTTGGTTTTGGTTTTAGTTTTGGTTTTGGTTTTGGTTTTAGTTTTGGTTTTGGTTTTGGTTTTGGTTTTGGTTTTGGTTTTTAGTTGTGGTTGTGGTTGTGGCTGTGGTTGTGGTTGTGGTTGCGGTTGTGGTTGTGGTTGTGGTTGCGGCTGTTGTTGTAATTGTGAGTGTTGTTGTGGCCCATGTTAAGGTTGTGGTTGTGGTTTTGGTCATGGTTTTGGTTTTGGTTGTGGTTGCAGCTGTGGTTGTGGTTGTTGTTGTGATTATGAATGCAGTTGTGGCTTTTGTTAAGGTTGTGATTGTGGTTATGGTTATGACTGTAGTTTTTGTTTTGGTTGTGGTTGTGGCTGTGTAGTTGCGGCTCTTTTTAAGGTTGTGGTTGTGGCTATGGTTATGGTTCTGGCTTTGGTTTTCGTTTTGGTTGTGGCTGTGGTTGCGGTTGTGATTGTGGCTGTTTTGTGATTTTGAATGGAGTTGTGGCTGTTGTCAAGGTTGTAGTTATGGTTTTCTTTTTGGTTGTGGTTGCGGTTTTGAATGCGTTTGTGGTTGTGGTTGTGGTTGTGGTTATGGTTGTGGTTGTGGTTGTGGTTGTGGTTGCAGTTGTCGATGTCATTGTCGTTGTTTTTGCCGTTATCGTTGTCATTGTCATTGTCAATGTATTTGTCGTGGGGAATGTCGTTATTATTGTCACTGTCGTTGACGCTATCCTTGTTTTTGTTGTCGTTGTCACTGTCGTTGCCGTTGTCATGGTCATTGTCCTTATCGTTGTCCTTGTCCTTGTCCTTGTCCTTGTCCTTGTCCTTGTCCTTGTCCTTGTCCATGTCCTTGTCCTTGTCCTTGTCCTTGTCCTTGTCCATGTCCATGTCCATGTCCTTGTTCTTGCCCTTGTCCTTGTCCTTGTCCTTGTCCTTGTCCTTGTTCTTGCCCTTGTCCTTGTCCTTGTCCTTGTCCGTGTCTGTGTCGTCGACGTCGCTGCCATCGTCGTTGCCATTGTCGTTGTTTAATAAAATGTGGATCCTTGTCAAAATACACCTTATGTTATAGAGGAGGGAGCTTAAAGTAACATATACTTTCGTATATGCAAGAACAAATATACATGCACACTCGCTAATTGCACTTGTATATAAAACATACATATGTACACGGAACTGGATATACATGTACAGTATTTACAACGAAGTACACATTACGAAATGCAAGCACATTGATATGCGCCCTTCTACGATAAAAAACAAACAAACAAACAAACATCCGGACATGCTCTAAAACAGATAAACAAGCGAAGGAATGAGAAATAGTTTAAAGAAAGTCTTTGAATAAGAAGATAAAAATCATACAATTAAGGAGAAGAAAAATTATGATTTAGGCGAAATAATTTAAATGTGGTGTCCAGTTAAGCTGAGCATTATGTGTCTACTGTATTCTTCTCCCGATTCTTCTCCTCTACGCTTCCATCTCCTCCTCCACCTTTTGCTCCTCCTTCACATCCTCCTTATCTTATTCCTCTTCCTACTAATTCTTTATCATTAGACATAAAATAACCCTTTGCACTAGATAATATTTAACTTAAGTTAAATATTCTAATTATTATGAAGAATTTCTCTTACGAGTTAAAAGCCTAAAAAATACAAGTAAGTCTTTTTTACTTCACCCCACATTTTCTGAATAAAGATACGTTCATTTTAGTTCCTGTTGTGTTTCGCGTAACACATATACAACTTCACATACAAGACACACACACACACACACACACACACACACACACACACACACACACACACACACACACACACACACACACACACACACACACACACACACACACACACACACACACACACACACACACACACACACACGCACGCACGCACACAAACACACACACACACACACACACACACACACACACACACACACACACACACACACACACACACACACACACACACACACACACACACACACACACACACACACACACACACACACGTAGGTGAGTAGGCTTGTACGAAGCTTACAACCCCCTCTCACTTCACCCTCACCCTCCTCCGCCACCCCATTTTACCCCTCATATGTATATATATACATATATATATATATATATATATATATATATATATATATATATATATACATGTATGTATACCCCGTCTGG
>NC_134804.1:20574052-20584052 GCF_046742065.1 Oratosquilla oratoria | reverse complement strand
TTTGTAAATAGTTAACTGTTCTCTTTCTGTCTCTCTCTCTCTCTCTCTCTCTCTCTCTCTCTCTCTCTCTCTCTCTATATATATATATATATATATATATATATATATATATATGTATATATATATTTATATATATATATAAATATATATATGTATATCTATATATATATATATATATATACATACATACATATATAATATACATATATATATATATGTATACACACACACACACACACACATACACACACACACACACACACACACACACACACACACACACACACACACACACACATATATATATATATATATATATATATATATATATATATACATATATATATATATATGTATGTATATATAATATATATATATATATACATATATATATATATATATATATATATATATATATATATAGATATATAGATATATAGATATATATATATACCACCTTCTTCCGGCCTTTTCTCGCTCATATTACTCTTCCTGTACCTCCCTGTACTTGTTATCCCTTTCCGTTCTTCCAGTCCCTCCACCTTCCCGTATTTTCCCTCCATCTTCCCTTCCCATTCCTTCTCCTCACGCACCTCATTTCTTCTTTAAATCTTCTGTCCCTTTCCCCCCTTCGCCATATTCCACTTTTTCTTAATGTAATTCTTCGATCTCTTCTTCATTTTCCTTTACCTCCCCTTGCCCTTCTTCGACCTTCATTTCCATTACCTTTCCTTTCCCTTCCTCTGTATTCCTCCCCCATTCATCCATCTTTTCTTCCTCCTCTTCCACCCTTTGCTCAATTCTCGTTTTTCTTACTCTTCTTCCCTCGTTTTATATTTTCCTTTATTCCCGTTTTCTTCTTCAGCTTGTATCTTTTGCCTCCACCTCTATTTTATTTCTCCACTTTTTGCTGCTGCTGCTGCTATCTTTTTCTCCATTTTCCTCTGTTTTACTTGTAGTCCTCCTATGCCATTCCTCCCCTACCTCTATTTTTACTTTGAGGTGTGGCAGCAAAGACTCTTCTACCTTCCGTTTTCTTTAAGTCCAACTTGGAGTCTTTTTCCTCTTCCGGAATTCCACAGACCTACATCGTTCCTCGAATTCTGTGTGCCAATTTATTTGCCTTTTATTTTCATCTTACTCTTTCTATATTTTTTGCCTCTGTCTTTTCTTACTTCCTCTTTTCGTCCTTCTCATCCTCATTCTTTCTCTATCTCTTCTTCCTTTACCTTTCCCATTTTTGCTTTAGTCTGGAGCATTATTCAATCTTTTTTTTTCGTAGACTTTTCTTCCCTAATTTCTTCCTATGCTTTACTGTTTGGGCTTTTTACGTTCATATTTTTCGTAGGAATGATGCAATTACGTCTTCACCGCTTCCCGTTTTTACTTTTCTTTTGCCACAATGACTCGCTGTTTTTCGACCTCGCTTTGCAAGATGCAACGTCAAGCGTTTCCTGGTGTAAGACTATTTCCTAAATCCATGACTGGGCCTTTTTTTTCATTTTACATTTTTTTTTTTTCATTCCAGTTTTCTTGACAGCTTCAGGTTTCCATAGCTTCTTCTTCTCTGTCAATTGCTCTTCGTCCCTGAGGCGCTGGTAGGGAGACCCGTTTCCATCCGTCGTTATGACAACACAGGACAATGGAGCTTCCGCTCATGCTGTAGATATTTTTATTTTATTTTCTTTTGTTCTTCTTAGGGGCGGGGTGAGGCAATGGCCTTCCTTGGACCTTCCTCACCGCCGTCGCCACCTTCTTCGTCGGTCTTGCCAAGTCAAGAGATTTATTTTCTGGACGAAATTGTGTGCTGGAAACGGCCAAGCACCCGGTAGTCATGCGCGCAAGCCTCACAGCGTATTTTGAGAATGCACAAAGGTAGGCAGGTATAGTTTCAGGAGGGAAGGGAGTAAGGATGGTAGAGGGATAGTAGTAGGAGATAAGGTGGGAATACGAAAGTAATAATGGGGAAAAAAAAGACTGGAACTAGGGAGTACTTGTAGAAGAACCCAGGTTTTAGGAAGTGTTTGAGATGTGGCAGAGGTGGATGGGGAAGGTGGTGGACAAAGGTGACGACGGGAGACAGGTGGAAATAGTGGAAGAGAAGTGGAAGACGGTAATAGAAGGAGGATAACATAAGAACATAAGAATAAAGGAGACTTCAAGAGACCATAAGGCCTACACTAGATAGCTCCGTATCCATCACCACCTGTCATCCCCATCCATAAACTTGTCTAATCGGAGGAGGAAGAGGGTCATTTGTGGGATAGGGTGAGAAAAGGATGGGTTGGGAATGGGTGGGGTTGATGGGGTTAAGATGGAGGTGCGGTTGGAGGCCATGGGGTTGATACTGGGGAGTTAATGGGACAGAGAGCGTTGCGGGAGGAGCTAAGGTTGGAGGAAGATATGAGAAAGTGAAAAAAGAGTAAGAAATTGTATAGAGAGCAAGTTGGGAGAAAGAGTAAGAGATTATATAGAGAGCAAGTTGGGAGGCTTAACGGTGGTTCAGAGGTAACTGATAAAACTAGCAAAAAAATAAATTATTACAAAAGAAAGAGGGTAAGAAGAAGAGAGGGAAAGAGAAAAAATCTACGAAAATAATTGTGGTTGTGTAGGGATGAAGGAGGTAGATGAGGCTGAGAAGGAGCTTGAGAGAGAGAGAGAGAGAGAGAGAGAGAGAGAGAGAGAGAGAGAGAGAGAGAGAGAGAGAGAGATAGATAGATAGATAGATAGATAGATAGATAGATAGATAGATAGAGATAGATAGGTAGATAGATAGATAGATAGAGAGAGAGAGAGAGAGAGAGAGAGAGAGAGAGAGAGAGAGATAGATAGATAGATAGATAGATAGATAGATAGATAGATAGATAGATAGAGATAGATAGGTAGATAGATAAATAGATAGAGAGAGAGATGAGAGAGAGAGAGAGAGAGAGAGAGAGAGAGAGAGAGAGAGAGAAAGAGAGAGAGAGAGAGAGAGACATAGAGATAGATAGATAGAGAGAGAGAGAGAGAGAGAGAGAGAGAGAGAGAGAGAGAGAGAGAGAGAGAGAGAGAGAGAGAGAGAGAGAGAGAGAGAAAGAGAGAGAGAGAGAGAGAGAGAGAGAGAGAGAGATTCAGACAAGCAGGCAGTTAAATATAAAAATGAAAAGACAATAGAGGAAAACATACAAGATGAAATTTGGAGACGGGGAAAATATAGAAGTCGTAAAGGGAAAGAAAGAAAAAAAAAACGAGGAAAAGCGATCCTGAAAGAGATATAACGCTGGAGAAGGAAGTTGGTACGAGAAGAAGAGTACAGGGGCAAAGAACATAGAAGGATACGTGGAAATGTGGGAGACTAGAAGGATCTGGTAGGAGAAAGAAAGGAATAGAGAAGGTAGCAGACAGCCTGGAAAGAATGTCCTTATACTGTATGTACACACTGTTATACAGAGGCGGTATGGTTTTAATGAGACACATATTGGATATATCTGCATGTTTCCTCATCGTATGTGTATGTGTGTGTGTGTGTGTGTGTGTGTGTGTGTATGTACGTTTACATGTGTGCATTGTGTGTGCCAGTAAATATGTGATTTCTTGAGCGTGTGAGTGCATGTGTTTTTACATATAATCCTGTGACTGTGCGCGCGTGTAGAGTCCCTATGTACACTAAGTCTCTTGGAGAAGTCTTTACGTATTCGCGAGTCTCTGCTTTGTATGCGTGTCCTTGCACCACCGTGCGCCCTTTGGATCCAAGAGCCAAAAGTGACAATTCCTTCTGAAGTCAACAATCAAAATTCGAGATTTTGCAAAGTTACCGCACCGCTGAGCGGCTGCTCGGGCGCTGCGACAAACCTCCTTGCCGAATCCCCGGCCCCCGCCGGGGACCCGAGTCCCGCCCCCACGATCTTGGGGTTCATTGAAGCCGAAACAGAAACATTTCCGACTCTTTATGACGGAGGAGAGATACTCTCCTCCCCCCTCCCCACTACCCTAAACCCAAGTCTCCCACTCCCCCCCATTCCAACATCCCACCCCACCCACCACCCACCGCCCCCCACCCTGCGCCATCACAATATTTTGGCGGGAATTAATTGAGTCTTTGATCAACCAAGCGGATTGGAAATGGATCTTTCTTACCTTACTTAACATTTTTTTTCTTTTTTTTTATTATTATGACCGTGCATTGAACTTCATGGAAGAAATTCTTATTTTTATAATTCTATTTCCCACACTCTTCCCTATCCACCTCCTCTCCCCTCCCCTCCCAGGCCAATGAAAAACACTCATACTGGAACGAATCACACGGGAAGTGACGTCACGGCAAAAATGGAGCCACGGAAAAAGGAGAAAACGAGGAGAAAGAAAGCGTCGAAAAGTTTTAGTAAAAGCAATTGGTGCGGAAGAATAAGAGGAGGAGGCGAAGAAATGGGGGAAAAAATAAGAATCCATGAGAAAAGGTGAATGAAAATGCCACGCTGAAACGAATGGAGAGCCAATGAAAAGGAGGGCGATAGCTAGATATGTGCATTTTATGTATAACTGTATGCTGGTATATGTGGGAGGGTTAGCTTGGTGAACTTTGAACTCGCGTCCCCAACTGCATAGTTCATTGTACGGTCCCAATAGTTACTGGTAATTTCCACTTACTCTGGCTATTCAAACACAAATGTTAAGGATGATTGTTTCAGCCGTAGCAAACTGCCTACTGGTTTGAAACTCTTTCTCTCTTCCTGAGCGTCTGCTTCCCGAGAGGACAAAGGGTTAGACAACTCGAACAGGTCTCCGACGAGCTCCGGGTCTTCTCGCTCTGGCTGTTTAAACACAAATTTTAAATATTATTGTTTCAGCCGTAGCAAAGTGCCTACTGGTTTGAAACTCTCTCCACTTCCTGAGCGTCTGCTTCCCGAGATGACCAAGGGTTAGACAACTCGAAGAGGTCTCCGACGAGCTCCGGGTCTTCTCGCTCTTGCTGTTTAAACACAAATTTTAAAAATTATTGTTTCAGCCGTAGCAAAGTGCCTACTGGTTTGAAACTCTCTCCATTTCCTGAGCGTCTGCTTCCCGAGATGACCAAGGGTTAGACAACTCGAAGAGGTCTCCGACGAGCTCCGGGTCTTCTCGCTCTGGCTGTTCAAACACAAATTTTAAAGATGATTGTTTCAGCCGTAGCAAACTGCCTATTGGTTTGAAACTCTCTCTCTCCACTTCCTGAGCGTCTGCTTCCCGAGATGACCAAGGGTTAGACAACTCGAAGAGGTCTCGACGAGCTCCTGGTCTTCTCGCTCTTGCTGTTCAAACACAAATTTTAAAAATTATTGTTTCAGCCGTAGCAAAGTGCCTATTGGTTTGAAACTCTCTCCATTTCCTGAGCGTCTGCTTCCCGAGATGACCAAGGGTTAGACAACTCGAAGAGGTCTCCGACGAGTTCCGGGTCTTCTCGCTCTGGCTGTTCAAACACAAATTTTAAAGATGGTTGTTTCAGCCGTAGCAAAGTGCCTACTGGTTTGAAACTCTCTCTCTCCTCTTCCTGAGCGTCTGCTTCCCGAGATGACCAAGGGTTAGACAATTCGAAGAGGTCTCCGACGAGCTCCGGGTCTTCTAGCTCTGGGTGTTCAAACACAAATTTTAAAGATGATTGTTTCAGCCGTAGCAAACTGCCTATTGGTTTGAAACTCTCTCCACTTCCTGAGCGTCTGCTTCCCGAGAGGACCAAGGGTTAGACAACTCGAAGAGGTCTCCGACGAGTTCCGGGTCTTCTCGCAAGTGTTTCGAACTTGTTCCCACTTCAGAGTTAGACATCTTCACACGGGCGATTCCTTAGCTGAATAAAATTGCCTATCGTGTAGTAAACAAATTCTTAAATATGCTTAGTAAAAAATTATCGAAGGTTTGAAAAGCTTTTTTCAGAAAAGAACCGAAAAGATACATTAATCTCATCCTAAACTACTGTGACGTTTCACTCGTATGAATAGATCTGTATGGAGTTATGTAAAGTCATATCTGCTAAGGCTGTCAACACAGCAAAGGCTTTGACTAAAATTAGATCTAACTAATCATTAACATTATCATCATTTATTCCCTTTTTATCTAATATTCATTCGTTGGTGAGAGAGGCGTTTAAGCAAAGTCAAATCTGCTAAGGCTGTTAACACAGCAAAGGCTTTGACAACAAAAATCGCGACGACTATCCTAAACTAAATCTAACTAATCATTAACATTATCATCATTTATTCCCTTTTTATTTAATATTCATTCCCTGGTGAGAGAGGCGTTTACTTTTGCGTTTCCTGGATCAATTAGCCAATCAAGACCAATCACCACTTCTCCCTCGAGAGCCAAAGATGAACCATCAAGAGAAATAAAAATAAGAGTAAATGGAAAAGTCAATCTGTCTTTATTTCACTGATAAAAATTCCCTGAAATTGTGGTTGCTGACTTTTATGCTCGATTCATATTTCTGTTAGAGTCATGAGAGATGCATTTTCATCGAGTTGATCAAAGGAGAGGATTGGTCGGAGGTGGAGGGTGAGAGTGAACTAGCAGTTTTCGATTTGTATGCTATTATGTGCTGTTATATGGTAGCCACCAATTTTCCATCTACGCATATAGTATGAGGAGCTAGGGCTCATGAATTCTCAAATAGTAAATCAGTAACCGAGTTCTATTTATATGCGTATGGAGCTGAGCATGCGCTCGCGCGGGTGTGTGTATGTGTGTGTGTGCGTGTGCGTGTGTGTGTGTGTGTGTGTGTGTGTGTGTGTGTGTGTGTGTGTGTGTGTGTGTGTGTGTGTGTGTGTAAGTGTGTGTGTGTGTGTGTGTGTGTGTGTGTGTGTGTGTGTGTGTGTGTGTGTGTGTGTATGTGTGTGTGTGTGTGTGTGTGTGTGTGTGTGTGTGTGTGTGTGTGTGTGTGTGTGTGTGTGTGTGTGTGTGTGTGTGTGTGTGTGTGTGTGTGTGTGTGTTTTGCGTGTAAGTGAATGTGCGTCAGTTTGTGTACTATACAATTAGCTTAAATATAATCAAACTAGACTAAAAATACAAGGGTTCTTAGCCTATACAAAGATATTTTCAAATCTACAGCTATATTAATGAAATAATCATTTGAAAAAATAATTCAAGCGTATGTAGAATATTCCGGATTCATTTATTTTTGTTACCCACTTAAATGTCCAAATATAGACACATATTTACAACTATACATAAAAGTTTTTGTATGAAATTGAATATTTCGGTTCCTATTCATTAGCGTATTTCTAGTGACATATTAGGAGCTACAGTAAAAGCAATAGAAATGTTCTACTTATCATTCCTTCAAGTTACATCCGTTGGATAATCCAAGTCTGTCTCTGGAGTAATTGAATATAGCGTGCCCTGAGGGTCCTTGACATTTTGTACACAACTATATTTGTATACATTTCAATGTTCAAGAGCACGAGTACAAGCTTGTACGCGTATACTGTGTGTGTATGTGTGTGTGTGTGTGTGTGTGTGTGTGTGTGTGTGTGTGTGTGTGTGTGTGTGTGTGTGTGTGTGTGTGTGTGTGTGTGTGTGTGTGTGTGTGTGTGTGTGTGTGTGTGTGTGTGTGTGTGTGTGTGTGTGTGTGTGTGTGTGTGTGTGTGTGTGTGTATGTGTGTGTGTGTGTGTGTGTGTGTGTGTGTGTGTGTGTGTGTGTGTGTGTGTGTGTGTCTGTGTGTGTGTGTGTGTGTCTGTGTGTGTGTGTGTACGTGTGCGTGTGTGTCCGTTTGTGTGCATATGTGTCTGTGCGTGTGTAGGTGTGTGCGTGGAAGTGTGCATGTTTGTATATGTGTTTGTATATGTTGTTGTCTTTTCCTCCTAATTCATTTTTATACATCTTCTATCATAACTTTATGTTCTTTCTCCTCATTCCTCTGCGTACTGTCACAGTGTATCTATTTTTTCATGGTTTAGTCGCTGTCACCTCACGTGGTAGTGTCTTCTTTGTCTCTTATTCTCTCTGGGATTACAAACTTGTTGATAACATTTTTGCTTATTATTTTCTAAGTTTTATTCTATGCCCTCTCTATCTACTATTCTGACACTTTTGTAGATTTCTTTATACATTTGTATTTATTGACCATGTATTTTTCCCTCTCTTACTTCGTGTAGAGGTGTCAGTTTACCAACTTTTTATTGAACCCATTTTGTAATACTCGTATAAATTTTTATGTTCGTGTTTTTTAATACGTATTTACCATATGGAAATAAACAGGAAAATTCCTATGAAGCACTTTGATATCCAGCGTGCAAACGCGCGCAAACACGCATATAGAGCAAACAGAACTCCAACGTCTTCAAACCAACTCTCCAGACCTCAAGCAAGGGACATTCTATTGTTCTTAGGGACTCGAAGACCAGGCTTCCAAGCAACACCTGCTCGACCGGTAGAAGCCGTCAACGTTTGAACAAAAGGCCTCACCAGCATCTCGGGAAAACGCCCTGACGCATGACTCGACTACAATGAGAAGGGCGACTGTCCGGCGCCATCATTGTTGCTTAAACCCGACGCGACGAATCCTTTCCTTTTTATGTACCGATCATCATATGGCACCACTGTAAATTTGTACATTCGTATGTAAAAATCTGCCAACCCCCAAAGTCTCTTTGGGGATTGCATTGTAACTAGACACGAGAAAGAACACTGGAATCAGTACAGAAAAGACACAGTTCAGGATTTGTCTCTTCCAAGCACCAGTAACTTAATAATGTAGATAGAACTACACATCTACGAAATAGCGCTCAAACATTAACGTCTCTTTTTGTGCATTAGTCAAATTTGCCTTTGAAATCGTTTATATCTTATGACAGAACTATTTCACTATTAAGACTCTTCCACAAGTTAATGCATTTGCAAAGAGAGTGTTTCTTGACATACTCCTATCATGTTTTTTTTTTTTCATTACTTATCTACGATCCCATTCTACTCTCCCATCGCAGAAAAAGGAATCTTCCTTGGTAATTCTGTCCACTTCTTTCACAAATTTAAGCAAAATGATAATGTCGTCTCTCAATCATCCTTTTTTTTTATTGAGTTTATTTTAGTTTTTCCTAATATTTTCTGTTTATCTCTTTGCATTCTCTCTAGAAAAAAATAGAGAACGGAGTGATAAAAGAGGTACTGAAATGAGCCAAGGGCTTTAACAAGAGTAATGCAGACAAAGTCGTCAAATTAAGACAGCAGAGTTGGAATCGTGGTAATCGGCTTAAATAGATTTATGAAGGAAATAGGTATTAACTGGTATACCAGGACATACGTGTATATATATATATATATATATATATATATATATATATATATATATATATATAGTATAAATATATATATATATATATATATATATATAGAGAGAGAGAGAGAGAGAGAGAGAGAGAGAAATATATGCACAGAAAGAGAGAGAGGAGCAGACAGAATAGAGGTGTGTGGAAGGAAAATTAGATTATCTTAAGGGCGTGATGAGCAGTGGAGGGATGGATAAGAGAATGATGAAAGGCTTAAGAAATAGAAACTTAAGAAAAGAAAAGATTAAGAGTGGAGAACGGGTAACGAGTTCGATGTAGCGAATGCGGCGAGATGAGGATAATAGTCGGAGGAGATGAGAAAATTTTGATGACGAGGACGTAAAGAATGGGAAAAGGAAGAAAGGAGAAGTACATAAAGGAGGAGCAGGAAGAAGACTTAAGATATGTGAAATGTTGAAAGGACGGTCGACATCACGCGCGTGAGTACGTCATTGTTTTGTCAAAATAGGATCTGACTTTCCTTTCTCACTGTTGCCTGTTTTATCAAAATCGTTTGACATCATTCAGTTTATGTTTAATGAAGTGTGCTATGTTAGTGAGATATATCTAATCCCATTTATTATTTGAATCTGAATCTGATCTGAGTTAAGTAATTCGTTTAGGACGGAACTGAACAATTGCGAATAATTAGGAAAAATATTGAAAGATGATAATGAAAACAATATGAAACAAATTCATAATATAATTCATGTTACGCGAATGT
>NC_134804.1:20546552-20549052 GCF_046742065.1 Oratosquilla oratoria | reverse complement strand
TATATATATATGTGTGTGTGTGTGTGTGTGTGTGTGTGTGTGTGTGTGTGTGTGTGTGTGTGTGTGTGTGTGTGTGTGTGTGTGTGTGTGTGTGTGTGTGTGTTTATTGTTTATATATGTTTTATGTTGCTGTGATCATGCAACTTTATTTCCATCATCTCTATCATGCTGCACATTAAATTCCATTCATATCTTCAAGCCTTCTCTCATAGTCATTAACTTTATATGGTTTGATATCACAACGAAACCATTCATACTGTTGAAACGCCATCCTTTTCATTTCCCTTCCTCACCATCTCTATTCTTCTTTGTTTTCATATAGCGTTTTTCTCCCTTCAAAGTTCCCAGTCGTATATTCTCATTTCCTTTGCTTCTGATTCAGCGATTCGTCTGAATCCTCATTTCCACAAGAGAGTTTGGCATACTTCCAGAAACCGCTCTCGTTGCATTTCCATCCAGACACCTTCCCTTTCCTCTTATATCGACCAGCGCATAATCTAGCAATGTCTCCTCACATCCTCTTTGTTCATGTTATACCTGATGACCATTGTAGCAATGCTACTGTTGGTGAAGAGAAAGAGGTTTTGGTGAGTTCGTCTCCTTTATTGTAAGGTACGAGTGAACTGAGTGAACTGGTTGAACTGATTTTACATGCGGCGGAAGCCGCTATATATACCGCGTGGGTAAGTTACCCGTGGTGCGTAATTAGATAATTGCACTGGGTTAGGTTAGGTCGGGTCAAGCAGGGTCGCACTGGCAGAAAAGCGTCAGGTCGTGGACGACATCAGTCACGTTCCATGCCACGTGACTGTCGCGGCTGTACAATACTCCCCTCTTAAATTTGCCTTGGCTTAAGGGGGCATTCCGCATGCAAGAGAGACATGTTGATGTTGCCCCAGATGGCTGCGGTGAGCGTCGGACGATAGGAATGTCTAGCGTCGATGGCAGTAGCCGTGGTTGATTGCGATGCGGTCTACAGTGAGTTGAGGTGAATCATCTCTGCTGGAGACATGATGAGGTTGCCCCAAAAGGCTGCGGTGAGCGTCAGATGTGAGATGTCTAGCATCGATGGCGGTGCGGTTTGGAGGGCCGTCGAGACGGGAGCTATTGCGTAGACCAGATGGAAGTTGGTGACGTTGACCAATGACCTATAATGAATGGGAAAGTCGGCATCGAGGAGAGGCGTCCTGACGTTTGCCAGGACGAAGCTCCAGGAGTTGTGGCGACTCCCAGAGTTTAGATGCCGATCTGCAGTGCATCAGATTATGGTGGTCCAGCGTCTGTTGTTGGTGCCTGTAGGCTGGCGCTGCTGCTGCGGTGATTATTTCGTCATTAACATTGGGAAGAACAAATCAGACTGGCGATAGGGGAAGCAGGAGTCACATCTGACGGCTGTGGGTAGGAGGCGGGCGATGGACAACATCTCGACGTACTATGTGCTTGGTTTGATGTTCCCCCCGTGGCCATTGGGAGAGATGTTGCGGTGGTGGGGGCTTCAGCAACGGGAGACGAGTCCGTGGTGGTCACTCCAGATGGTCACCAGTGTATGGATGCTACTGTTGGTAAAGAGAAAGAGGTTTTGGTGAGTTCGTCTCCTTTATTTGTAAGGTACGAGTGAACTGAGTGAACTAGTTGAACTGCGATTTGAGATTAGCGATTTGCTAGGTAAGACCACCCGCTTGCGCGGGATCGGTTTTTTGTGAAAGGGGAAGAACTGATGATTTTACATGCGGTGGAAGCCGCTATGTATACCGCGTGGGTAAGTTACCCGTGGTGCGTAATTAGATAATTGTACTGGGTTAGGTTAGGTCGGGTAAAGCAGGGTCGCGCTGGCAGAGAAGCGTCAGGTTGTGAACGACATTATTCACGTTCCATGTCACGTGACTGTCGCGGCTGTACACCATCATTAACAGATTTCTTTTAATATATACATATTGAACAGGGTATTTCCATTCGATTTCGCACTCTTCATAATTGCAAGCGCACCTTACATTATTTTTTCATCCTATCTAGCATTGTATATATACCAAAACAATTAAGTTTGCTATAACATCAGTACTTCCATGCTCGATATCGGATTCAGATGGGCACAAAGTTGTTGCTAAGGGTTGTAGTATGTTTTCGTGAATATGTAAACAAGGAAAGAGGTTTGAGGGAACCTGCAACATTAGGAACAGGACTGATAACAATAGTACCAGTACCAGTACCAGTACCAGTACCAGTACCAGTACCAGTACCAGTACCAGTACCAGTACCAGTACCAGTACCAGTACCAGTACCAGTACCAGTACCAGTACCAGTAACAGTAACAGTACCAGTACCAGTACCAGTACCAGTACCAGTACCAGTACCAATGATATTACAAGAAGTAGTACCAGTATAAATGTAATTGTAATTCTGAAATGCTTCCAAATTTCATGGCCATTATATGGTTTTATAGTATGTACTGTATTTCACAACCAAAAATAATTGAGTTCTTCTTATTCATGTCTTTCTAATT
>NC_134804.1:20529052-20536552 GCF_046742065.1 Oratosquilla oratoria | reverse complement strand
CTTCTTGTTTCTCCTTCTTCTCCTTCCTTCTTCTCCTTCCTTCTTGTTTCTATTTCTTCTCCTTCCTTCTTCTCCTTCCTTCTTGTTTTTTCTTCTTCTCCTTCCTTCTTGTTTCTCCTTCTTCTCCTTCCTTCTTGTTTCTCCTTCTCCTTCCTTCTTGTTTCTCCTTTTTCTCCTTCCTTCTTGTTTTTACATTCTTCTCTTCCACACCCTTGTTTGTTTCTCTCCACCCGTTTCCTTTCCCAACTCCAACGAGTCCATAATCTTTCCTCACAAATTTCACGCTCTTTCTGTCATCGAGTTAGGGCAGTGATCGATTGGGCCCTTGCGGTTAGGTTCCTGCTTCTCCTCTTGCTGCTGTCGGAAGCTCCCTCCGTTTGGTCGCGAATTAGTCTCGCCCTGTTGAAGCGGCCTCACCTCCGTGTCGGCCTAAACTTGGTTAGGTTAACCCTATTCACTATATTTAGGTCCTTTATTTCATTTCTCTTTTCATTTATGTATTTATTAGTTATCTATTTATACAGAATGATTTATCTATTTATTCATTCATTTATCTATTTGTCATTTATTTATCTATTTATTTATTTATTTATTCATTTATTTATTTACTTATTTATTAATTTCTTTTTAATGTATGTATTTACTTAGTCATTTATTTCTATATCTATTTATCTATTATCTATCTATTTACTTACCTATTCATATATTTATTCATTTACTTATTCATTAATTCATCTATTTATTCATTTATTTATTCATTCATTATCTATCTAAGATACATTAAGCTTCATTACTGATGTTCTGCAAATGGCGTACAAATTCACTCAGGGCTCGGGTGTCCGAACCAACACCACCTAGTTTTGGCCAGGACACAGGTATAAAAGGAGGTGCAACAATATACATTGTAAACAACTTTTCTGTAGTGTGTTTTTAGTCCATTTAAGTTAGCTTGATTGGGAGGCCCCTTCCACAGGCTATAGTAGTAGTAGTAGGCCTCCGTCAGCCGGTATCGACTATGGATATTGCGTCGGAGAAAGTCATGATTTTGTTAGCGACAGTGACAGCCGTGGCTGGTGAGTCCGTTGCGGGATGTCAGTCTCGACCGCATTTGCAGCAGGTGTGGCCTGTTGGAGTGGCTGCTGGGGTGTGTGCCTTCCACTTGGCTCTCTTTTCACTGGCTGTGGTCACAGATATAAAAGGGGGTCAGTATCCCTCTATATTTGCTCTACGTATCTATTTATATATCAATATCTGTGAAGATTTACACCTAAAATGCCATTTTTGTATGGGACAGGAATTATCTCCACCAAACAGGAAAGAGAGATTGTAAAAAATGGTGACCTGGCTTCTCTACTGGACGACCGAAAAAGATCTTGTAGCTAACTTTCTTCTTCACCATCCTTCTCTTCTTATCCGTCGGATCCACGTATCCACTCTGGCCTTTTGGGAGACTGCCTGGCTGAGCGGGTTAGGGCGTCGTTACTTGCGGCGAAGGTCGAGGTGAGGGCGGTTCGAATCCTGCCACCAGCGAAGTTGAACCAAGGGCATAGTTCATTAAATTCCACGCTACAAAGCTTTCTGTGAGGGGCACCGTCCTAGCCTCCCGATAGGAGGGGTGTCTAACTTTAAACCATCATCATCATCATCATCATCATCATCATCATCATCATCATCATCATCATCATCATCATCATCATCATCATCATCATCATCATCATCATCATCATCATCATCATCATCATCATCATCATCATCATCATCATCATCATCATCCATAAAGTACATAGTTCTTGTCCTCAGAATTTCATCATCATCATCATCATCATCATCATGCCTGTACTGCCCAGAAGTTTCTCTTTCGTTGAATAAAATTGCCTGTCTATTGTTAGAGTAACATCCATAAAGGTGACATATTCATTTCAACAGCTTGTGAAGAGTTAAGGCTTTATTGGAGAGGTGGAACAGTGAGCGTGCAGACAGTTGCCAGGGAAAAGGCTGTTAAAGAGGTGGGAGGAAGGGTGTGAGGATACTAGAGGACGTTGCCAGCAAGCTGCAGGACTGCCAGGAGGCTAAAAGAGGTGGTCGGGAGTCTAGGAGAAGGGAACAGAGTTAGAAGAAAGATGGTAGAGGCAGTGCCAAAAAGCAGACAGTTTGAAAGGTAGAGGGAAATGCATATTTGATGTATTGGGGAATCTGAAAGATTCATCATGATGACATACATAAAGTACATAGTTCTTGTCCTCAGAATTTCTACTTACCTAAGAGATGTCATAAAATAAAATAAAATAAAATAAATACATACATAGATAAATAAACTCCATAGAAAACACACTTTTTTCAGGTTTGTATAAGCTGATGTAGATTCGGTCAGACTTGGCTAGGCTACGTAAGGTTTAGGTATATGTGTTGGTAATAAAAGTAGACAGTTGGTGACTGTTACTCCGCCAATTGGGCGTAAGGAGGCTGTCGGGGGTGCGACAAAAGGCTGTCAACTGCGAGGTCACTGTCACGGTTACAGCCAGTGGTTGAGGATAAGGATGGCGTATATGAGTCACATGAACTGGCTCTGGTGCTGAGTATGGTCGGGTGAGTGGGGTTTGGGGAGGTTGTAGATAGTGTATCAAGGCTCTCAAAGAACGAGTAGAGACTGTAAGGATCGTGGAAAGACTTTAGGGGGCGTAGGGAAGCTGAAAAATGGTCGAGGATTAGGTATTTGGAGAGGGATACAGGAAGGACGCAAGGGACACGGGAGAATATAAAGGGACGTGTGGAGGCACACAATTGTCTAGAGAAACTATCCGAGGCGTGCTTAGGCTGTTGAGACGTGGGAAGGCCATCAGGAGGCTTGAGGAGAATGTCAGGTGGCGTGAGTAGCTTGTCCCGCGGGTTACAGAAGACTCGAAGCTGAGGGAACAACGTCGGTGTAGGTAATAGCAGTGGGCGGCTTTAGGAAGCTTTAGGTGGGTTTGGGTGGCTTTTGGCGGGGTTATAGAAAAAAGTTAATCCTACCGCTGTTTCTCGCTGTTTCTTTACATAGACAACACTGGAGTTTGGTCAGTGCGGTATGGGAAGGGTTTGTTGGAGTTTAGTTTAGTGGTAAAAGAGGTTTGTTGGAAATGAGGCTAAGTGATGGAGGCCTTTTTTGGAGATGGTGTTTATGATAAAAGATTTTCTTGTTTTTCATTATAACTTTATGCGATTTGTGGTGGGAGGCGTTTGATAGAAACGAGCATAGTGTTGGAGAGGTGTCCAGAAAATGAGTTATCTGGTATGAGGGGTTTGTTGGAGATTAGATTAGTGAAGAGAGAGCTGGTGGTGGTATAATGGTTGGGCGTGGATCAAGCAACTTCGGGGTGTTGTTAATGTTGGTGGTAAAAGTGAAGGTGCTTTCCTCTACTCTACATCTGAATATCTCTTCTATATTTCTTTAGATCTACCCACCTTGTTCCTTTTAGTGAAATTCCTTCATTTCTTCATGTCATATTTTATTCTATCGCTTTGTCATATTCCCTTTATCTGTCCTTCTTATTCCTCTCTACTCTATCTCTTCATCTTTTTGTCTTCCTCTCAGTCTGTGACTCGACTATACTCTCCTCTTTACACTCATCCTTCTCCCATTTTCTCCTCTCCTTCCCTTCTACATTTTCTCCTTTTTCACTTTGTTATTTTCCATTCTTTTCAACTACCTTCTCTCCTTCTCGCCTCTCCTCTCCTTTCTTCATCTCTCACCACCTACTTTCTTCTAAAATGATCCATCTCTGGTTATATCCTTATTTTTCCCATTTTTCTTTTTTTTTTCGTCCTTCCCTTTCTCCTCTTATTTTCTCCTAATCCTATTCCCTCTCTTCCCCTCTTCCCTTCCCTTCCCACCCTCTCCGCAGGCCTCCTCTCACTCCATAGCACTGTCTGTCTCTCTCCTCTTCACTTTGCTCTCCTTCTCTTCTTGTCCTCTTCGCTATCCTCCCCTCTTCTTCCCTCTCTCCACCTCGCCTCGCTCTCTGTCCTTCTCCCCTTCTCTCCTATTGTCCAGCACCTCATTATTCTTCTTCCCCTTTTTACTTTTTCTTCCTCCTTTGTTGTTCTCTCTCCCTTTTCCCAGGAACACCACCGCATGCACCCCCACCCACCTCCACACACACAACAACAGCCATTACTGGTTGCCATACCCACTACAAACACAACTGCCATCACAACTGCCATCACAACTAACATAGTCTCTGACACTACAACCAGTGCTACTTAAAACAAAACCAACACCAACATTACTACTTTTTCAACCATCTATATTTCTACGACTACTTTTGTCAATACCGCTAACACAACTACCATAGACTACGTCTATCGCAACTATTAATTCCACCATCACTATATTCAAGACTAGTACTATTCCTACCGTTAATACTTGTGTCGCTTTCCACTGCATTTCTATGAATTTTACAACCACTCCTGTCACCTACCTCTGTCAATAACTCTACAACCGTTCTATTACCATTACAACTACCACTACCACTATACTACCACTACAACTACCCCTGCCACTACCACTATCACTACCACTATAACTACCATTGCCACTACCACAACCACTACCACTACCACTGCCACTACCACTACCACTACCACTACCACTACCACTACCACTACCACTACCACTACCACTACCACTACCACTGTCACTACCACCACCACGACCACTACCACTACCACTGCCACTGCCACTACCACTACCACTACCACTACAACTACCACTACCACTACCACCAACCCCTACCCCTACCCCTACCACTAACCCCTACCCCTACCACTACCACTACAACAACTACCACAACCACTACCACTACCACCATCCACTACCACTACCACCACCCACTACCACTACCACCACCCACTACCACTACCACCAACCACTACCACCACCCACTACCACTACCACCAACCACTACCACCACCACTACCTCTGCCACTACCACTACCACTACCACTGCCACTACCACTACCACTGCCACTACCACTACCACTACCACCACTACCACTACCACCACTACCACCACCACTACCATTTCCACTACCACTACTACTGCCACTAACCACTACCACTATTACTACCACTACCACTTCCACTACCACTACCACTACCACTACCACTACCACTAACCACTACCACTACCACTACCACTACCACCTACATACACTACCACTACCACTACCCCTGTCACAGCACCATCACCGCTATCACGACCACCACCAACCCTCTGCAGACACTCATCAGGGGACATTACCATTCGCGCCGTCGGCCTCAGCTGTTACCCGGTCTCGCCACCAGATGTCTCTCCCCTTGCGATGTCGTCACCTGTTTACCCGGGAAATTACAACGCCTCAGAAGGGCCCTTGGCGCGGTTTTTTAGAGGTCGTAAATCATAGTCCTTGTATTAATAAAGCAGTAGACAATGACGCATCGCCCAATTGCACAACCGGGCAAGACAAGTGCTGTTGTCGAGTGAGTATTGTTTAGTATCTACAACGATATATGCCCTTTAAAGTAGATGTTTTAGTTGTAAAGGACTGGAATCAGGAACTTCAATTTAGCCGCAGTGACAGACCGAATTGAGACATTATTCTCCCATGAAACGTTTACCAGAGGGGAGACAGTCTCCATCTTTTATCAAATGTCTTTATTACTGAGTGGCGACCACCAGGAATTGGGGGTTTGGCTTGGCCGGTGTTTTTCAGAGTACGATTAATATGCTAACGCTATTCATTCGGAGTGCTGGGAGTTTCTTTGTACGATACAGACATAGTGGCATGAACATGGTGTGTTATTCGCGCGTGCGTGGTTATGGACTCACCATTACAAGTGTGTGTGTGTGTGTGTGTGTGTGTGTGTGTGTGTGTGTGTGTGTGTGTGTGTGTGTGTGTGTGTGTGTGTGTGTGTGTGTGTGTGTGTGTGTGTGTGTGTGTGTGTGTGTGTGTGTGTGTGTGTGTGTGTGTGTGTGTGTGTGTTTATATGTGTGTAATTCACTTTGGTTTTTGGATCACATTTTGGACTTGAGATCGACAGCTGTTTCCCTACCGAAAGAGAGCTCAGAGCTCGTATGACAGATCTATTGGGTAATCGCATTGACCTTACATTCATCACACACACACACAAGTCCCATAACATGAGAATTGTAGTACCAACTTTAAGCGCAGTGATACTGAAATTATTTTCAGCCCTAGGCAGGATTCGAACCCGGACCGCCGCAGTGACAGTATAGGACTCCACCAACCAAGCATGCGAGTGTGTGCGTGCGTGCGTGTGTGTGTGTGTGTTTGTGTGTGTGTGTGTGTGTGTGTGTGTGTGTGTGTGTGTGTGTGTGTGTGTGTGTGTGTTGTGTGTGTGTGGAGTGTGTTAGTGTTTAGTGTGTGTGTGTGTGTGCGTTTGTGTTGTGTTTGTGTATGTGTGTGTTGGTGTGTGTGGTTGTGTATGGTTGTGGTGTGTGAGGTGTGTGTGTGTGTGTGTGTGTGTGGGTGTGTGTGTGTGTGTGTGTGATGTGTGTGTGTGTGTGTGTGTGTGTGTAATTGTGTTGTGTGTGTGTAAATATGTGTGAGTCAGTGTAGCGAGAAGACATGTCAGAAATGGTAATCAAAACGTTTAGTTAGTATTCAGAGGAGAGATGTCCGGTATTGATATTTTTGCAACGTTGGCGTTATTTCACATTTACGTAATACGCGCATATGTACGTGGCTCTCGCTATCACTCAACATAAATGTATTTCCACTCATGTGTTACAAAGTATGCCATCTCAGCAGGTCATAAACACACTCATAATACGCACATACAAGCCACAGACACACACCGCACAACACCAGACCACACACACAGACACACCACACACACACACACACACACACACCACACACACACACACACACACACACAGCACACAACACACACACACACACACGACGTCACACGACACACACACACACACACAGCACAAAACCCACAACCATCGCACACACACACACACAACACACACACACACACACACACACAACACACACACACACACACACACACTCACACACACACACACACACACACACACACACACACACACACACACACACACACACACACACACACACACACACACACACACACACAAACGCACACGCACACATACACAAATATTAACAAGTCCATAACCATGCACGCGGGGATAATGTGCATGCGCTCTGTATATACATATAATATATACTAATATATATATTATATATATACTTCTATATATGTAATGTATATATCATAATATAATAGTATATAAATATTTGTGTGTATATACATTACATATATAATAATATATATATTGTGAGATGTATATACAAACATATCATATAATAAATATATACATATATATATTACATATAAGATATGATATATATATAACATATATATATATATATATATAATATATAATATATATATATAACTAGCCAAAATTACCCGCGCATTACTTT
>NC_134804.1:20522899-20528552 GCF_046742065.1 Oratosquilla oratoria | reverse complement strand
CCTCCCTTTCCCATATTCTGTTTTCCTTTTGCACTCCTATTGTTTTTTTTCTGGTTCTCATAATTTCTCATGGATGACTTAGCTCCAGATTCACCTAAACTTATCTCCCTTTCCCCCTTTCCCTTCCGTTCTTTTATTTCTTCATCTCCCTTTTCCTGCCTTTGCCTCCTTTCTTCCCCTCATCGCTTGTGTACACAGCTTCCCTCTTCACTTTGCTTTTCTCATTAAATTATCACCCCTTCTTTTTCCATTCTTCCGTGCTCATATCTTTGCTCTATTATCCTCTTCTCTCTGCCCCTCCCTTTTTCTGTAATAGTTTTTTCACCTTTACATATTTTTCTATAATTATTACTCTCTCTGTTCCCCCATTTTCTTCTTCCACCTTTCCACCTTTGCCTCTCATTCTTCCCATTTTCTGAAATAACATCTTACCATTCCTCTTATTACTCATGTAACTCCATCTTCCGTTTTCAAATTCTTCATTCTTCTAATTCTCTTTTCTCTTACTATTTCTTATCATTGTCCTAGTTCCTAATGTATTGCTACCTACCCTTTCCTTCTTCTCGACCGTTTTCTTCGTATCTTTCTACCTTCTTTCATTCCTTTACTTCCCCATGTTTCTTCCTTGCCTTCCACTTGCCCCATTTTGTGTGTTTGTACACACAATCAAGCTCGTCTGCACTGGATGTTAAATAATCATTATCCCTTTTTCCATTCTTTCAATTTCTTCTCCGCTCTGATTTTTCTCATTCCCATATACTGCCCATCTTTCTTTACGTATTTGGACATCCTCAGAACCCCTTCGTGTTTTCATTTTTCCTCTCCGCGCAAGATCATTCTGGACCTCTCCACGCTTCCGTGGACATTAACGTTCAATGTTTTCTCTTTAAAGTTTTTTCCGTTTTCTGTGTGTGTGTGTGTGTGTGTGTGTGTGTGTGTGTGTGTGTGTGTGTGTGTGTGTGTGTGTGTGTGTGTGTGTGTGTGTGTGTGTGTTTGTGTGTGTGTGTGTATGTGTGTGTGTGTGTGTGTGCGTGTGTGTATGTGTGTGTGTGTGTGTGTGCGCGCGCGCGTGTGTGTGTGCGTGTGCGTGTGGTGTGTGTGTGTGTGTGTGTGTGTGTGTGTGTGTGTGTGTGTGTGTGTGTGTGTGTGTGTGTGTGTGTGTGTGTGTGTGTGTGTGTGTGTGTGTGTGTGTGTGTGTCTTTTTGCGCGTGTGCTTTTGTTTCTATGATTCTGTTATGTTTATATGTTTAATGTATATATCTAGAGATATCTAATTTTGTTTTCTTCGCTTATCACTTTAGTCTTCTTCATTGTCCCTTCCATAGTTTGAGAAAATTCTGTTCTTTTCTGTTTTGTTTTTTTTCACAAATTTGTTAAACTTACTCCTTTTTCATTTTCTGTTTCGCCTCTTCATTATTATTTTTTTACTGTTTTTATTTTAATTTAATTTCTTTTGAGTTTCTTTCTTTTATAATTCATCATTCTTTAGTTCAGTCTCTTCTCTTCGTTGTTCCTTACATCTTCCCAATTTCTTTTCTTCTTCTTCCTGATAACTGTTCGTCCCTCCTTGTCTGTTTCTTTTACTATATTTTCTATTCTTCCATACTTTGTCCCTATCCTATACACTTTCTAAGCCACGTTACTTCTCTTTTTACATTTTCACCCACCCCTTCTTTTTTCCTCTCCCATTTAGTTCATTTTCTGTTTTTTTTATCATTATACTTTTCTTTTCTAATTTATATCTTCCTTTTTGCCCCCTTGCATTTTATTTCCACTACACCTTTCCATTTTTACTTTATTTCCATTTTACCCTTCTATCTTTCTTTTTTCTTCTCTTCCCTTAAATCTCTTCCTTACTTTCCATTCTCTCCTATTCTTTTCTATCTATCTTCTGCCCTATTTTTTTTCTTTTTCCTTTTTTAACCTCTTCCCATGTTCTTTTATGTCCAGTTCTTTTCTTATTACTCTAATGTCATCTCCTCTTCTTTTTCGTGCTTTTCTATCTCTTCTGACTTTATTTCCTTCTTCTCCTTCCTTCTAGTTTCTCCTTTTTGTCCTTCCTTATTGTTTCTCCTTTTTCTCCTTCTTTCTTGTTTCTCCTTCTTCTCCTTCCTTCTTCTCCTTCCTTCTTGTTTCTCCTTCTCCTTCCTTCTTGTTTTTTCTTCTTCTCCTTCCTTCTTGTTTCTCCTTCTTCTCCTTCCTTCTTGTTTCTCCTTCTCCTTCCTTCTTGTTTCTCCTTTTTCTCCTTCCTTCTTGTTTTTACATTCTTCTCTTCCACTCCCTTGTTTGTTTCTCTCCACCCGTTTCCTTTCCCAACTCCAACGAGTCCATAATCTTTCCTCACAAATTTCACGCTCTTTCTGTCATCGAGTTAGGGCAGTGATCGATTGGGCCCTTGCGGTTAGGTTCCTGCTTCTCCTCTTGCTGCTGTCGGAAGCTCCCTCCGTTTGGTCGCGAATTAGTCTCGCCCTGTTGAAGCGGCCTCACCTCCGTGTCGGCCTAAACTTGGTTAGGTTAACCCTATTCACTATACTTAGGTCCTTTATTTAATTTCTCTTTTTCATTTATGAACTTATTTGCTTAGTTATCTATTTATACATAATAATTTATTTTTTATTCATTCATTTGTCTATTTGTCATTTATTCATTTATTTATCTAATTATTTGTTTATTTATTTATTCATTTATTTACTTATTCATTATTTTTTTAAGGTATGTATTTACTTAGCCATTTATCTATATATCTGTTTATTTATTATCTATCTATTTACTTACCTATTCATATATTTATTCATTTATTCATGTATTTATTCATTTATTTATCTATTTATTCATTATCTATGTAAGATACATTCATCTTCATTACTGATGTTGTGCAAATGCCGTACAAATTCTCTGAGGACTCGGGTATCCAAACCAACACCACCTAGTTTTGGCCAGGACAAAAGTATAAAAGGAGGTGCAACAAAATACATTGTAAACAACTTTTCTGTAGTGTGTCTTTAGTCCATTTAAGTTAACTTGATTGGAAGGCCCCGTCCACAGGCTTTAGTAGTAGTAGTAGTAGGCCTCCGTCAGTCGGTATCGACTATGGATATTGCGCCGGAGAAAGTCATGATTTTGTTAGCGACAGTGACGTCCGTGGCTGGTGAGTCCGTTGCGGGATGGCAGTCTCGACCGCATTTGCAGCAGGTGTGTCTCGTTGGAGTGGCTACTGGGGTGTGTGCCTTCCGCTTGGCTCTCTTTTCACTGGCTGTGGTCACAGGCTAAAAGGGTGTCAGTATCCCTCTATATTTGCTCTACGTATCTATTTATATATCAATATCTGTGAAGATTTACACCCAAGATGCCATTTTTGTATGGGACAGGAATTATCTCCACCAAACAGGAAAGAGAGATTGTAAAAAATGGTGATCTGGCTTCTCTACTGGACTATCGTAAAAGATCTTGTAGCTAACTTTCTTCTTTACCATCCTTCTCTTCTTATCCGTCGGATCCACGTATCCACTCTGGCCTTTTGGGAGACTCTGCCTGGCTGAGCGGGTTAGGGCGTCGTTATTTGCGGCGAAGGTCGAGGTGAGGGCAGTTCGAATCCTGCCACCAGCGAAGTTGAACCAAGGGCATAGTTCATTAAATTCCACGCTACAAAGCTTTCTGTGAGGGGCACCGTCCTAGCCTCCCGATAGGAGGGGAGTGTCTGACGTTAAACCATCATCATCATCATCATCATCATCATCATCATCATCATCATCATCATCATCATCATCATCATCATCATCATCATCATCATCATCATCATCATCATCATCATCATCATCATCATCATCATCATCATCATCATCATCATCATCATCATCATCATGCCTGTACTGCCCAGAAGTTTCTCTTTCGTTGAATAAAATTGCCTGTCTATTGTTAGAGTAACATCCATAAAGGTGACATATTCATTTCAACAGCTTGTGAAGAGTTAAGGCTTTATTGGAGAGGTGGAACAGTGAGCGTGCAGACAGTTGCCAGGGAAAAGGCTGTTAAAGAGGTGGGAGGAAGGGTGTGAGGATACTAGAGAACGTTGCCAGCAAGCTGCAGGACTGCCAGGAGGCTAAAAGAGGTGGTCGGGAGTCTAGGAGAAGGGAACAGTGTTAGAAGAAAGATGGTAGAGGCAGTGCCAAAAAGCAGACAGTTTGAAAGGTAGAGGGAAATGCATATTTGATGTACTGGGGAATCTGAAAGATTCATCATGATGACATGCATAAAGTACATAGTTCTTGTCCTCAGAATTTCTACTTACCTAGAGATGTCATAAAATAAAATAAAATAAGATAAATACATACATAGATAAATAAACTCCATAGAAAACACACTTTTTTCAGGTTTGTATAAACTGATGTAGATTCGGTCAGACTTGGCTAGGCTACGTAAGGTTTTATATGTGTTGGTAATAGAAGTAGACAGTTGGTGACTGTTACTCCGCCAATTGGGCGTAAGGAGGCTGTCGGGGGTGCGACAAAAGGCTGTCAACTGCGAGGTCACTGTCACGGTTACAGCCAGTGGTTGAGGATAAGGATGGCGTATATGAGTCACATGAACTGGCTCTGGTGCTGAGTATGGTCGGGTGAGTGGGGTTTGGGGAGGTTGTAAATAGTGTATCAAGGCTCTCAAAGAACGAGTAGAGACTGTAAGGATCGTGGAAAGACTTTAGGGGGCGTAGGGAAGCTGAAAAATGGTCGAGGATTAGGTATTTGGAGAGGGATACAGGAAGGACGCAAGGGACACGGGAGAATATAAACGGACGTGTGGAGGCACACAATTGTCTAGAGAAACTATCCGAGGCGTGCTTAGGCTGTTGAGACGTGGGAAGGCCATCAGGAGGCTTGAGGAGAATGTCAGGTGGCGTGAGTAGCTTGTCCCGCGGGTTACAGAAGACTCGAAGCTGAGGGAACAACGTCGGTGTAGGTAATAGCAGTGGGCGGCTTTAGGAAGCTTTAGGTGGGTTTGGGTGGCTTTTGGCGGGGTTATAGAAAAAAGTTAATCCTACCGCTGTTTCTCGCTGTTTCTTTACATAGACAACACTGGAGTTTGGTCAGTGCAGTATGGCAAGGGTTTGTTGGAGTTTAGTTTAGTAGTAAAAGAGGTTTGTTAGAAATGAGGCTAAGTGATGGAGGCCTTTTTTGGAGATGGTGTTTATGATAAGAGATTTATTTGTTTTTTATTATAATTTTATGCGATTTGTGGTGGGAGGCGTTTGATAGAAACAAGTATAGTGGTGGAGGAGTGTGCAGGAAATGAGTTATGTGGTATGAGGGGTTTGTTGGAGATTAGGTTAGTGAAGAGAGAGGTGGTGACATATTGGTCGGGTGTGGATCAAGCAACTTCGGGGGTGTTCTTAATGCTGGTGGTAAAAGTGAAGGCGCTTTTTTCTACTCTACATCTGAATATCTCTTCTATATTCATTTAAATCTATCCACTATGTTCCTTTTAGTGAAATCCCTTCATTTCTTCATGTCACATCTTTTTCTACCGCCTTGTCATATTCCCTTTATCTGTCCTTCTTATTCCTCTCTACTCTTTCTCTTCATCTTCTTGTCATCCTCTTAGTCTGTGATTCGACTACATTCTCCTCTTTACACTCATCCTTCACCCATTTTATCCTCTC
>NC_134804.1:20505399-20510399 GCF_046742065.1 Oratosquilla oratoria | reverse complement strand
TGCGTTCCTTTTTGACCTTCTTCACTTGTCTTTTTATCTCCTTTGTTTCTATTCTTCCATACTTCTTCGTCCTTTCGTTCCGTCTCTTCATTTTCCTTCATTTCACTTTCTATTTATCGTTCTTTCTCTTCTTTTCGTTGTTGTTCTATCCACATTTGTTAAACTTCATCTCTCTCCTCCCTCTTTATTTTTTTCTTCCTTTTCTTTTTCTTAATTCTTCTCTTCCTTTAGTTTCCCACTTCTCTGATCCCACCTCATAATGCTCCTCTTTTCAACTTTTTTATTTAATTTTTTCCTCAATCTGTGTCGCTTTTCTTCCTATCCTTTTCCCAAACCTTCCCCGACCTCCTGTTTTTTTTTCATATGTTTTATCTGGTTCGTGTATAATCTCTCTCCCTCCCTACTTCCTCTCCTTTGTCATGTCTTTCTTCCTACTCAACTTCTTTACTTTTCCTTTATTTATCGTTTTATTTCGCTTATTTTCCACATACTCTTCCACTTTCTTCCACCTCCCTGTCTATTCCTTAAGCAATTCCTTTCCTTTCCTCAATTTTCTTTCCTCATTCTCCCTTTTCCCCTCTCTCCGTTTTCTGTTCATCACTTTCATTCCTACTCTCTCCCTTTCCCTCTTCCTCCTTCTCTTTCCTTCTCTCTTTACTTTTCCTGGCATTCTCCCCTTCCTCTTTATCACATTTCTTCACTAATTTCTTTTTAATAATATTTTTGTTAACCTCATAGGCTTCCTTCCCCATCTTCCTTCTCAGTATTCCTCTTTTCTTATTTTCCTTTCTTTACTTTAATTTTGCCTCCTCCTCTTTTATTTTTCTTCATTACTTCTTCCTCTTTCTCTTTCTTTTCTTCTTCTACTTTCACATTTTTGTCTTTCGTTCTCATTTTACGGTAGGACTGTCTCCCTTGTCCATTCCCCTTCCCACTTCCTCCCCCATCACATTCACCCTCAACCTTATGCACACATACATCCTTATCCTCACCCATAACCTCACTCTCACACTCATCCTCACTCGCATTCTCCTCCTCCTATTTCCTTCTCCCTGTCCTCCTTCTCCCCATTCCCTTTCCCTTTCCTCCCTCAATTTCTCTCAATCTCAAATCTTTCTTTCTCCCTCTTCCTCTTCCACTCCTTCACCCTTCCTATACAACCTCCCTTCCCTTTCCGCCTCCCTTATGCCATTCCGTATCTCATTACCTCACTCCCTCTCTCATCCATTCCCTCTCCCCTTCCTCCTCATCCTGCCACCACCACTCCCCTTCTCCACCAGCTCTTCTCGACACCCCCACCATGCGATGCATTTTCATCTGGGTGCATTGCAGTGCCCAAACCAATCTCCTTCAATCACATCGTGGAAATCTCCTTCCCCCACACTCCACCCCGCACACTGCACTTGGGGGAGAGCAAACTCCTCCCAGCAAGAAGGGTGAAGAGTAAGTGTTGGTGATGTGGGTCATGGTTGTGATTGTGACTTATATGATTTTTGTGATGGTTGTGTTTGTTGGTAGGGGTGGTGATGGTGGTGATGGTGGTGATGGTGGTGATGGTGGTGATGGTGGTGATGGTGGTTATGTTGTTAGGGGTTTTGTTCGTAAGGAGACGTGGTTATGGTTATGTTGTTGGTGATTATGGCACTCGTAAAGGTGTTGGTCATGGTTGTGGTGATGGTGGTAATATTGTTAGTGGTTTTGTTCGTAGGGAGACGTGGTTGTGGTTATGTTGTTAATAATTATGGCACTTGTAAAGGTGTGGGTCGTGGTTATGGTGATGGTGATAGATATCGTGGTGGTAGTGATGTTGGTGGTGGTAGTGATGACAGTAGATGATGTTGTAGTAGTTGTGGTTGTGCTGGTGGTGACAACTGTCGCGGGTGTGGTGTTGTCAGCGGGAATGGTGGTGTTGGTAGTGATGGTGGTTTAGGTGGAGGTATTATGGAAGGTGGAGATGCATAAGACGGGATTTTGGTGGAGAATACCGAGGTGGATTAAAGGGAGGAAGGGTAGGCTTGGTGGAGGATCAAGAGTCTATTTGAGGTGGAAAGAAATGGAGGAGGAAGAGAAGGAGGAGAAAGGGAAGGAGGAGGAGGAGGTGAAGTGTAGGAGGGAAAAAATAGAAGGGAGGAATGGAGAAAAAAATAAAAATAAAAGGATAACAGTAAGAGAAATAGAGCTGAATCTGTTGGTGTTTCTGGTGGAGATCAAGTAAGTTTGGAATGTTGGAGAAACACACCAGTGTGGTCAAGATTGCTTTTGTTGTCATATTGGAGTTGTCGAGGCTCATGTTGGGAGGAGTATTTGTTCAACCTTTCCCTCTGCTATCTAGAATATTCTGATAACAACTAAGAAGACTTGACCCAAAATGAAAGGAAAAGGCAATGGTAATGATTTTTGAATAAAGTTTTACTGATTGGAAATTTACACTCACACATAGCTGGCAGCTCTCCTTGCATTCTTCCATTGCTCTCTCTGGGAAGAAACTCTAGACCGTTGTCTGTCTTTTATCACTCCAGGACTGTTTTCATGTTACCGCTTATAGCAGTAGTGAAAGAGGCGCAGTTGCCAGTTGCCAGATCTCGTATATTAAAAAAAGAAAAGAAAAAAGAGGAAGAAAAAAATAAGGGGGTGGGGGGGCGTTAGAGCGGATAGCGAGAGATCTTGGGCCCGATCAGGAAACCGAACGTCAGTCCCTTGAGGGTGCATTTCCAAATGGATATGAGGGTGTTTACGAGTCTTGAAGACACACGATAGGGAGATAATTTTTCTAACGCTATTCCCCCATAACCTCCACATAGTAGTAAAGGCAACTTGGCTTAAGATGTACTTAACCTTTTTCTTGAGGAAGTGGTTTCCTCTCGACATGATATATATATATATATATATATGTACATATATATATATATATGTACATATATATATATACATATGTATATATATCTATATACATGTATACATATATATATCTATATATATATATTTATATACATGTATACATATATATATATATATGTATAAATATTTGTGTATATATATATATATATATATTATTCAACCACAAACAACTTTTAATTCCATGCCATCGCAATCGAGACTGAAGAATCGCTCGATGGAGACATTTTGTTGGAAATTGAAACGTGGACGAGCCGAGGATTCGAACCCAGCTAACCCGTAACAAAGTTACAGTGACTTAAACCAATATCTCTCTTGATAACTTATTGGTTTAAGTCACTGTAACTTTGTTACAGGTTAGCTGGGTTCGAATCCTCGGCTCGTCCACGTTTCAATTTCCAACAAAATGTCTCCATCGAGCGATTCTTCAGTCTCGATTGCGATGGCACGGAATTAAAAGTTGTTTGTGGTTGAATAAAGATATCAATTGATCGCTGGGAACCATTCAGTGTAGATGTATATATATATATACAGTATATACATATATGTGTGTATATGTATATATATATATATATATATATATATCTATATATATACTGAATTAAAATGCAACATGGAGCGAAAGAGTTAACTTTTGATTATAAAAAAGAAGCACCGATGGGCTGGTAAAGGAGATAAACCAGAACATTTGTAGCCCGCATCTTTTAATGCATCTTCGCGAGCAACCCACACTACCCATACCACCTCTTTTCCTAACTCTTCTCTCCATGTCTTCCTCTTTCCTTTCTTTCCTTCTTCCTTGGGCCCTCTCTCTCTCCTTCTTCATCTCTACCTTTGTTCCCCTATCCCCCTGTCCCATTCTCATCTTCTCCTTCCTTCTCTCCCTTTATCACCTCTCCTCTTTCCTCTCTCTTTCCCACTCTCTTCATATTCTTCTTTCCCGCTGTCGTACCTCTCCTATCCCTTTCTTACTCCTCACCTTTCTCAAATTTCAAACTTGCTCCACCCCCTGTCCTTGTCGTTTGTATGTCTCTCACCATGAGTCCTCGGCCACTTGAATCCTGTGCGAGTTCAGAGTAAAAAAATGAATGAGGCACTAGTAGACGAAAAGTAGCGATGTATCTGTGTGTGTTTATGTGTAAAATGGGGCTGATGAGTGTCCATATATCTGTGACAGTTGGGTAGTAGGTGTCAATCAGGTCAGGTCAAACTGGGATAGCTACTGTAAACACAGAGATGGCGAATGGTTGTGATTCAGAGCCTAAGTGCATCTCTACGCAATAGAATTATAGCCTTAGAGGAGAATGTTGCAGGCCTTATAGAAGAGATTCGAGTTCTTTGCTTTGAGACCCAAAATAAGGACAACAAACCGTGTTCGAAACCTGAGTGGGAGTAGGGGGAAATTATCGGAATCTAGTTTAGGTAATAAAAACAGCCCAAAGAGGAACTGTGAAGAGAAGCACTTGAACAGGTGAAGGTAGGATACACTGAATATTTACTGTACAAACAGCAGAATTGTAACAAATAAAAAATATTTGTTGAGAGGTAAAGCATGCATAGAGATATTTTATTTTACAGCTATTGTTGAATCCTGGATCAATATGACGGATAGACAATTCCTTACGGAAATCAAGATAGAAGATACAAACTACATTCTGTTACATGACTTCAGAAGGGACAATTTTGAAAAGTTGAGGAAGTATTTAGGACAATTAGTCATATACGAGGCCAGCCCGGAGGACAATGACAAGGTCAATTGTCTAGATGAAAAGTATAGTGAGGTCAGGTACACGGAAAACGTCATTAGCGCATTCAGGGGTCTAGACCAAGGTCGGGTCATGGAAGAAATTATGCAATACACAGGTCAGGTCACATGCAATCCTGAGGTCAATAGCAGGGTCAACGATCTAGACGAAATGTGCAGTAACCTAAACCTCAAGGCTATACAGAAGAATAGTATTGCTCCCAAATGGATGACGGGGATAAAAAAAGAGATTGTAATATAAAGAGGGTTTTATGTTAAAAAAAAAAATTGGGGATACACAAAATATAACGATATGGTTAGACCAGTTAAAAAGAAAGCCCACATAGCTAGAGGTAACTAC
>NC_134804.1:20482899-20487899 GCF_046742065.1 Oratosquilla oratoria | reverse complement strand
GTTTGCCCTCATTTACAACACCGGCGTTTTGGCTTTAAGTCGGTCAGCACGGGCGTGGCCACCGTCATCACGACTGCCAACAAGAACAACAAATGCAGTGTTTCTATCATCACCACCACTACCACCACGACCTCCAACAACAGAGCAGTACTTCCATCCCTATTACCACCACTACCGCCAACACCACCACTACCGCTAAAACCACCACTACTACTATCACCACCACTACCACCACCATCGTCCATACCACCACCACAATCAGGACCAGCACTACTACCACCACCACTACTACCACCACCACTATTATCACTACCACCACCATCATCACCATCATCACCACCATCACCACCATCACCACTATTACCAGCATCATCACCACCATCACTATCACCGTCACCACCATCATCACCATCATCACCACCATCATCAAAATCACTTCCACCATCACCACCATCATCACTAATACCACCATCACCGCCATCACCAATACCACCGCCACTACTATCACGACCACTCACACCACCACCACAGCCAGGACAACCACCACCTCACGTCAGCGCCTCTTGTAATATGAATAACGAACCCAACAATACCGGAGAATCTAGTCCAGGAACATCCATGCAAGTTTGTCTTTGTGGAGCAGACAGGCTTCTGCGTCCTTCAATTAGAATAGAAATGACGAAATGTACTTAGCTGCAGCTATGGGAAATCGACCACCAGAAGGAAGCTCGAGGGCGAATGACGTCTTAAGAGAGGCAGACGACCGTGACGGTTAGGGGAAGGTGGGAGGGAGCGGGCGGGAGGGAGCGTCTGGGAGGAGCAGTCGTAAAGTGAGCGACACAGGGAAAGAGTTTGTGTCTGAAGAAGAGAGAGGGATGGGGGAGTCGGAAAAAGAGGAGGGAGCATAAAGCGACATCATGGAACAGGTTTTTGGTATCGGGGGAGACGGGGGAGATGGTTTAGAAATTATGGTGAGAGGATCAAAGTTTACATAAGAACAGGTCATTTTACTTCGTAAAGAGAATTACGATGTAAGACGTCTTTGGAAAGCGCGACAGTCGACTGCGCCGTACATTGAGTCATTGTTAAAGGAGGCAGGCTGTTTTATTTATTTTGTCTCAAAACAGAACGCCATCTTACAACCTTGTAGCGTTATTTTTCGAAATTAAACTATCAAATGTTATTTCATCATATATGAGTAGAAAAGTGGTACCTCTAAAGATGTCAAAAGAAACATCACGTGAAGATGAAATCTTTATTAGAACAACGTTTAGCTTGTTGCAGTTTTACCAAGTACATGCACTTGATAATTCTGTAACGAGCGAAACGGAATCTGCTAATTTCATAAATCTCTAAAGATGTTGCATAGAAAAATGAATGCAAGGAATAGGGTGGAAGAGGGACTCAGAGGGAAGAAGGAAGTGTTGGGGAGTTTTGAATGCTTCAGAACCAGAAGGAAAAAGTAACGCAAGTACGAACGCATGAAGACGCAATCTGACAACAGGGTACTTACGGAAGAAGAATGAAAATGGGAGAAGGAAGAAAGAAATCGGGAAGATAGATGAGGAAGGTGGGGAGAAAGGAGTGATTTATGAGAGAGAGGAGAAGAAAGGACGGGCAGGGGTAAAATGGGTTGGGGGGATATTTAGGGAGAGGGAGGAGGAAGGGGAGAGAGAGAGGGAGGAGAAAGGAGGGAGATAGAGAGGAGGATGCCAGGGAGGAGGAAGAAGAGGAAAACGGAGAAGGGGGAGAGCGAGGAGGATCAAGTGGAATAAGACGGGGGAAACCAGGGACAGTAGAGGAAAGTAGAGGGGTAAAAGGGACAACGATGATGAAACGTCGGCAAAGTTGTATGAGAAGATGGCAAAGGGATACCAGAAGCATTTGCCGTCCCTGTTGTTCCTCTTCTTCCTCCTCCTACTCCTCCTCCTCCTCCTCCTCCTCCTCCTCCTCCTCCTCCTCCTCCTCCTACTCCTCCTCCTCCTCCTCTTCCTCCTCCTCCTCCTCCTCCTCCTACTCCTCCTCCTCCTCCTACTCCTCCTCCTACTCCTCCTCCTACTCCTCCTCCTACTCCTCCTCCTCCTACTCCTCCTCCTACTCCTCCTCCTCCTCCTCCTTTTGCTACTACTACTACTACTACTACTACTACTACTACTACTACTACTACTACTACTACTACTACTACTACTACTACTACTACTACTACTACTACTACTACTACTACTACTACTTTTTTACATTACTACTACTACTAGCACTACTACTACTTCTACTACTACTACTACTACTACTACTACTACTACTGCTGCTACTACTACTACTACTACTACTACTACTACTACTACTACTACTACTACTACTACTACTACTACTACTACTACTACTACTACTACTTTTTTACATTACTACTACTACTACCACTACTACTACTTCTACTACTACTACTACTACTACTGCTACTACTACTACTACTACTACTACTACTACTACTACTACTACTACTACTACTACTACTACTACTACTACTACTACTACTACTACTACTACTACTTCTACTACTACTATTTCTTCTGATATTCTAATTCTAATCCTCCTCCTTTACGTTCTCTTTCTCCACCATCTATTCTTCTTCCTCCTCCTCCTCTCCCTCGCCCTTCATCTTCTCTTCCTCCTTCCCCGCCTCCTCCTCTTCCTCCTCCTCGCTCTCCTCCTCGTCCATATCCTTTTCTCTTTGTTCCTCGACGTCCTCCTTCTCGTTCCTCTTCCCTTTCTTTTCCTCCTCCTCGTCTTCCTACTCCTCGATCTGCTCCATGACCTCCTCTTTCTTCTACTCTTTCTCCTCCTTTTCTTCCTCCATCTCCTCCTCCACTCTTACTTTCACCTCCTCTCTCTTTTCCTCTTGTTTTCCTCTTCCTCTTTCCTCTCTTCTTCCACCACTTCGTCTTTCTACTCACTTTCCTCACTGCTCTACAAGTAATCTTGTACTACCTGCTCCTTCTCTTCTTACGCCTTCTTTATCCCAAGAACTTTTTTATCTTCCTGTCCTTTTCTTATCCAGCATCTTATTGCTGCCGTCGTTATATGTTCTTGTACTTCTTTTTAGTGAGTTCGTGCACTTCGTAAATGTGTTTGTTTTCGCGAAGGGCAAATATTATGAGATGAAAGAAGCTGCATTCTGTTGATGTCGTCAGGGGAGGAGCCAGACGACGGAGGTCATATTATGAGAGCAATCGTAGCTCAGATTAATTGCTCACACACAGAAACACTCGTTTCACAGGTGCCACCGCAACTATCTACTGTCTAAAATGTTACAATTTACTTGCAAATTAATTTTACACAATAACCCAATAGAAATAACACAATGTATTAAATGTATGGATTTGAGTTTATCTTCGTAATAGTTGAATTAGGAAATGTCGAAAATATCTAGTAAAGAGGAGCGTATATGTTACACTCCTGTAAAAGAATTACAGTGCAGCTGTTATCTGGATTAAATTCTCAAGTATGATGAATTTCCCTTGACTGAATAAAATGGTTGATATTTTTTATTTGTTTATTTATTTCTATCTAATTATTCGTTTATTCATCCATTTATTTTACAACCTGTCAGGCCGGTCTTCCACCTCCAACTTTGATGAAGGAGCTTTGTATAATAAATGGGAAAAGAAACATTCAGATATAATTATGGTTTATCTAAAGTGTTGAATAAGAAAATGTATGGTACCTATGTAACTCACTCAAAGGTACAAAGACTTTTTATAAGGGGGGAGAAAACAAATAGCAAGTTCTCTGATCACCACGAAATTAGACTCGCAAGCCTAGAAACTAGAAATCCGGTCTCTCGTCTTCGGTTAAGAACCTGTTCCTAAAACAACAACAACAACAACAACAACAACAACAACAACAACAACAACAACAACAACAACAACAACAACAACAACAACAACAACAACAACAACAACAACAACAACAACAACAACACCAACAACAACAACAACAACAAGAACATCAACAACAACAACAACAACAACAACAACAACAACAACAACAACAACAACAACAACAACAGCTACAACTACTACTACTACTACTACTACTACTACTACTACTATTACTACTACTACTACTACTATTACTACTACTACTACTACTTTTATTACTACTACTACTACTACTACTACTACTACTACTACTACTACTACTACTACTACTACTACTACTACTACTACTACTACTTTTTTTTTTATTAACACGACCTCCATCCTCGTGGAACTGTGTGGTGGAAGCAGCAGGATCTGTCTCCCACAGACACAGTTCATTGGCCCCTCTCCCGCCAATGACTGTGGTCGACAACCCTTTTATCTGTCGATTTAATTTTTATTAACAATGCCTAATACAAAAGTTCATTTATCCTACTGTCAACCACCGTCTGCTCAAAATCTAGGTTTTGTATATGTGCCGATTTGGGCGGTGGGGACCTTGTACCTCTCAGGCATAGGAGGGCTGATCTTAGGAGTGAGAATGACAGTCTACATCTCATCCATGAAACAATGCTGCTTTTGGGTTGTTGTTTCTACTACTACTACTACTACTACTACTACTACTACTACTACTACTACTACTACTACTACTACTACTACTACTACTACTACTACTACTACTACTACTACTACTACATCATATATATTGAATACGACCTCCATCCTATTGGAACTGTGTGGTGGAAGCAGCAGGGTCTGTCTTCCACAGACACAGTTCATTGGCCCCTCTCCCGCCAATGACTGTGGTCGACGACCCTTTCATTTGTTTATTTATTTATTTATTTCTAATAATGCCTAGTACAAGAGTTCATTTATCCTACTGTCAACCACCGTTTGCTCAAAATCCAGGTTTTGTATATGTGTTGATTTGGGCGGTGGGGACCTGGTACCTCTCAGGCACAAGAGGGCTGATCTTAGGAGTGAGAATGATAGTCTACATCTCATCCATGAAACAATGCT
>NC_134804.1:20462899-20470399 GCF_046742065.1 Oratosquilla oratoria | reverse complement strand
TAAAGGGGATTACGGGATTCATGTAAGAGCAGTGTCGAGATGATTTCTCATGATAGTTTTATTCCAAGACAAAGACAAGCACGTGATGGTGACCATTTACAACATGGTGAAGTAATTTTATCCTTTCCTTAATAATTGTAGTGTAATTAATTTCTCTACTGTATTGATTGCTTATTTAATTGTTTGTTTATTCTTTTACTTACTTATTTGCTTCTTTATTTGTTTATTCATGAATTTATATATACATATATATATATATATATATATATGTATCTACGTATGTATATATATATGTACATATGCATGCATATATAGATATATGTACACACAAACACACACACACACACACACACACACACACACACACACACACACACACACACACACACACACACACACACACACACACACACACACACACACACACACACACACACACACACACCACACACACACACACACACACATATATATATATATATATATTTATATATATATATATATATTTGTTTATATAATATGTATATATATATATATATATATATATATATATATATGTATATATAAACCTGGCTCCCCCCTCTCTCTCCTTCCCTCTCCCTCCTGAGCAAAGGGTCCAACCACGCAGGTGGTCAACACGAACCTTTCAGGTTTTCCAATTGTGTATTATGTAGCTGTGAAAGACTGTGACTTACTCCTTCTATACTATCCTGAAGACAGTTCTCTGAAATCGAAACGTCATTTAAAAATGGAAGACTATGGAAAGCTTCTAGTTGCCCTTACTCCTGAAATGAGATGTACTATTAGAACAATTAAAAATATCAGTAAGAAAATTAAATAGTGTGAAAATGCTGTTGAGTTTAACTCAGCGTTTATATATATATATATATATATATATATATATATATATATATATATATATATATGTATATATATATATATATATATATACATATATACATATATACAAATATAAGTATAAATAGGAATAGGAATACATATGTAAATGTAAATATGAATATTAATATATATAAATGAATATAAATATAACTATAAATATAGATATAGATATGAATATAAATATAAATATAAATATGAATATAAATATAAATATATATATGTATTATATATAATTATATGTATATATATATGCATATGTATATATATATACATATATATATGTATATATATAAATATGTACATATATATATATATATATAAATATGTACATATATGTATATATATATATATAATATATATATATATATATATATATATATATATGATCAAGGTGGAAAAAGAAGTCATCTGTCAAGTTCCGAGTTTTTTACTTTAGTCATGACCGGTTTCGCTCTATGCTTCTTCATAAGCATGGGGTGAAACCGGTCCAAGCATATATATATATATATATATATATATATATATATATATATATATATATATATATATATATATATATATATATATATATATTATCTGTGGTGTGTGTGTGTGTGTGTGTGTGTGTGTGTGTGTGTTTTGTGTGTATGTGTGTGTGTGTGTGTGTGTGTGTGTGTGTGTGTGTGTGTGTGTGTGTGTGTGTGTGTGTGTGTGTGTGTGTGTGTGTGTGTGTGTGTGTGTGTGTGCGTGTGTGTGTATGCGTGTGTGTGTGCCTACCATCACCACCAACACCAACACCTTTACCATTCACATCACTGCTACCAATACCAACCCCACCACCACCACATTTTCACTCTCTGCCATCCGTTTTCCTTCTGTCTTTGGCCAAGTTTTACTCGTATTTCTTCAGTATTCACTTTCCATTTTCTTTAAAAGGAGAAGTGTCGGTAATGGTAACGCGGAATGGGAGAAAAGGGGAGATGGAAGTAGAATAAAGAGACGGTGGGAGAGGAAGAAGGAAGAGGAGGAGGAGAAAGAGGTGATAGTGGAAGAAATGTGTGTTGAGGAGATTGATAGATTGGGCGTTTTACAGCGTGGCAACACATATGGGAATTGTAGCCTCGTGTGGAGTAATAAAATAAATGTGAGAGAAAAAGAAGAATGAAACATACAAAAGTAAAACGAAAAAGAAAAGGAAAGGGAGGAGGAAAAATAGTAGGAGTAGGATGAGAAAAATAAATATTTTTGGTGAAAAAGAGGAGTAATGGGGATGAAAGAAAGTTAATGAAAAGGTTTGAGACAGAGGTATAGATAGGGAGGAAAAATAGGAATCTTAGTGATATTAGGACTTATGTGGAGTGAGGAGGCTATATGGATAAAGGTGGGGAAGATGTGGTAGAGATATATATAGAGAAGTACTAGGAATATATAAAAGAAGAGGAATAGGGCAGAGAAGGTAGATGGAGTGAGGACCACAAAGTGGTCTGAGGAGAAGGAAAAGGAGAGGAAGAATGAGGAAGAAGAAGTAGTAAAGAAAGTAGAATATGGAGAAGAAGCGAGATTGATGAGGAAAGACTTCAGTTCCCGTCGTGCGGTGTTGGGTGGCGCTGGGCTCGCTGGACACCGGCCGAGGAGCTGGTTCAAGTGAAGTCTTGCCGGCCCCGGCAAGAGCATAACCGGCAGAAGTAGGAGATAAGGGAATAAACACGACAGAAATAGGTAGTGAAAAGACGTGGTAGAAGTAGGATATAAGGATCAAAAGTGGCAAATGAAAGAATTAAGGAACAAAAGTGGCAGACATTTTGGGAGCTTGGGTGGCGTAGGTAGTTGGTAAGGAGAAGAGGTGGAAGAAACAGGAGGTAACGAGTCAGGGCCGCAGAAAGAGAGGGAATGAGGTTAAGGTGTCATGGTGGTGGAATCAAGGGACCAAAAGTAATTTGATGGAAGGAGCAAGGGAGAGTAAGTAATGGACAAAAGAAGGAGGTAAAAAGAAATACAGAGGCAGGAGGGAAAAAATATTATTGGAATATGTTACATTGAGAAGAATTATATAACTACAATGTTGAATGTAAGAAAAGTAGAACTAAATGTAGAAGACACGTGGCGAAGAATATAAAGAAGTGGAGATGTGTTAGAAAAATGAAAATAGTTCTATAGATGCAGTCGGGAAGTAAAAGAGTTAAGAACAAGGATGTTTGTCGTGGCAGAAAGGGTGAGATGGATTAGAGTTTTATGAAGTAAATATCTGTACCAACAAAAGATAGGTTCAGAAGCAGTCAATATCGATAAAGTGAACTTCATTAATAACGAAACAAAGAGTAGGAAGCAAAAGAGGTTGAAAGGAGTAAGAACAGTTGCAGCTCCAGAGAGATACAGAGGAGTCTGAATAAGAATTTGGTGGTAGATAGATTTAAGATGACGGGAACTACATCAACACGCCCAATTCGGCAAGTTGACACCAAAGGAAACATCGTTGAATTTCAGGACCCTATCAATGACGGCAAAACACAATCTATGACGTCAGAATAATTGATGACGCCAGAGCGCTATCGACGATATAAAAAACTGATGACGTCAAGAATAATGATGGCATCTGAGGAACACCGTGGGCGGGGGAGGGGGGGGGGTGTTAATGGAGAAAAATTGTGCGAGTCGGTGGGCTAGATGTTCGTAGGAGAAAGTATATAAGCCATATGGATATGGTCCAATACATAAGACCTCAATACCTGTTCTAGGCAGTTCCATGTCCATTACCACCTAACATCCATATGCATATTATTATCTAATATCTTCTTAAAACAATCAGTAGTAAAATAGTCTTCACCCTCCCAACTTTCACAACCAGTATTCCAGTACCGATCTTCACCAGAACAGCACACTGATCAGTGATTTTTTTTTTTTTTTTAATATTTAGTATCGAGTCCCTTAACTCTACCTGTTTCCTGATAAAATTAACACCCAGAACAGCAATCGCTGTTTTCCACACTTATGTGTTACATCAGCAACAATCTTGACTTAAGAAATAAAAAAAATGACTTAACAGAAAAAAGTCTTCACACACACACACATCCAATGGGAGTCAGCATTACCGATACTTCCCAGGACATGATTATCTACCTAAAAATTAAAGGCATAGGCATATACTGTGCTAACACACTTTGCCTTAGTTGGGAGCACACGAAATGCTGGAAATGTTGATTTTAGCCCTTTTACTGCAGAGCGAGTTTGCTCTCGGCCATATAGAATTGCCTGAGTTTTAATATCTGACTAAAACAAATATCAAAATCATAAAACCCAAAGAAGAGGTTAATTGAGATACACTCGAGGTGTCCCGCTAGAGAAATGGTATTTCCTTCAGTTGAACAAAATCACCTAGCCGCATATTGAATAAAAGTTATAGAAGTAGAAAAGGGAGAGGTAAAGTTAGAATATTATTATGGGTTTTTCCATATCGATAGCACCAAATAGTCATACATTGCAGGATTTGTCTGACCACCCGTCTAAGATAGTCTCCCGACCTTCCCTACTCCATCTCTACTACAGACCCCCTCTCTGTCCAATCTTTCATCCTCCACCCTCCCTCTCCCCGCTAAACCTCCTCCTACTACTCTCTCTCCGCTCCCCATCACCCCCCCTCCCACTCCTCTCCTTGAACCTTTTGTCTCCTGTTTTTACACTCCTCTCTCATCCTCCTTTCTTCCCCTTTCCCTTCATTCCCCTTTCCCCCTTTCTCATCTTCTCCACTTTCTTCTTTCCTTCCTTGGTCTTCCTTCTCTTTAATCTTTTCCTCCTCTCTTTTTTGCCTGTCTCTCTCTCCTCACTTCTCTCTCTTCTTACTACTCTCTCCCTCTTCTTTACATTTTTCATACTACACCTTGCCTTTCTCTTCCTTTCCTATCCCTTTTTTCTTCATACTTTCATCCCTTTCCCTCCCTTTCTTTTCCCCTTCCCTCTCCCTTTCCATCATCTTCTCTGCCTTCTTGTCCATCTCCTCCTCCCTCCCTCACCCTCCCTTTCATTTCCCCTTCTCTCTCCCCCTTCCGTCACCTTCTCTGCCTTCTTTTCCCTCTCCTCCTCCCTCCCTTACCCTCCCTTTCTGTGTCCCTCAAAAGATTTTTTTCCAAACCTTTAAGATCTTCTTTTTCACAAGACTTATGGACGCCCAAGCCTTGACGTCACGTACATGTCTGACCACCGAGAGTCCAGACTACTTTACCCCCATTTACTAGGTAGTCGGAAACGTCTTTCCTCTCACCAGAGCGAGGAAATAGTTTCTTGGTACTCTACCGACCCTTCTGGCAAACTCGAGGAAACCTAATTGGCTGGTGGTAAACAGGTAATTACTTGGGAGGGCAGTACACTAATTGTATGGCTGTGGACACAGGTTTTTTGTGGACCTTTATGACACACGTTAATGAATTATTATGCGTAATCATACACGCAAACAGGAATAAAAGAACACACTGGCACGCAAACATTTGCAAACACGGGCAGGTTAATATGGATGCAAGGATATGCGCACGCGCATGAGCACACACACACACACACACACACACACACACACACACACACACACACACACACACACACACACACACACACACACACACACACACACACACACACACACACACACACACACACACACACACACACACACACACACACACACACACACACACACACACACACACACACACACACACACACACACACACACACACACACACACACACACACACACACTCACACACACACACTAGCATATTCAATCAATCAATCTGAATGTAAGAGTTCACTGTTGAACAATGGTCCAAACTTTTTCGTGAATCGCACAATTGCACTAACATCTGACATGTAACTTCTTCAAATTTCTTTAACTCCTCTCTTTACTTTCTGTCCTGTTTTCAGTCTCTACGTTTACCCTAGGGCGGTGTCCACTCAATAATACACATATTTATTCTCCCTTCATTCTTGGTAGCTGCATTCCCTGTCCAGCATATTTTACGGCATTTTATCGCCTCTAAGATAAGCTATATTTAATTTTAATTTGCATCTCTCCAACCTTCATCCTCCAGTGTTATTCTCTCCATTCCTCTCTCTGTACTCTTTAGTTTTGTCCCTATCACCTTCGTCAATTTCTGAGTCTTAGATCCATAGATCATATTTGGAATTATACATCGATTGTAATATATTTGTTTTAAGATATAGGGAGTGTCTGTTATGCTGTCCTTAGATTTACAAGACACTTTCCAACCAATCATTCTTTATATCTTATTTAACTTTCATTATATTTATTGAGTTTTTTTATCTGGCTAAAATAAATACACTTTTCATCATTTTCATGAGCTGAAATTTACTTTAGTTTCACTCCTACTCATCTTCGGACCTTCCCGAATTTTGAGAATTTCTTTTTAGAGGTCACTCAGCATATCTTACAAGTCTTCTGCTGCTTCTCAAATGAGAGTAATGTCATCCGTAAATCTGAGGAGATTGAAATATACTCCATTAGTGCTCAAGCCTTTCCTTTCCCCTCTCAGCTTTCTGAAAATTCTTTCAAGGCAAGCTATAAATAGCTTGAGAAATATTGGATTGCTTTTCTCTACTGCTTTCTCGATGTTTCTTTTTTTATGTATGTTCGTATAGTCCAATTGCAGTTATACCTTTTGCGTAAATTCTTTGTAGATCTTTTACAATGTATTATTTTTCACCGTGATTGCATGCACACACCTACGTGTGTTATTTCCAATAACACATGTGCGCCACCTTTATAGAAAAATCATTAATGTTCGGCCGGGAGTCGTTGGATGCGTACATAGTCGACTTCCACATCTGTCTAAAAGGGTACAAGACCAACAAGCCTCATGGGAAAGCAAACTTCATCCCACAGCTTCTACCTTTGTGCATGGACACAAAGAACAACCACTTGGCAGCTCTAGGCCAGAGACCTGGCCAAAGACGGTCTCCATGTAGGAATAATCTTGCAATTTCTGTGTAAAAAAGAAGCGGACTTAGCATCTGGGGATATACGAACGTTCCTGTGGCGGTCTGGCAATTAAATATTAAACTATGAGCATTTTGCGCGCACTTTTATAATTAAAGAAATATATAAGCTGTCTTGCTACAAAACTACTGGAGAAAACACGCAAATTATTGCCATTCTTAATAATGGTGGAACTACAAAAACTAGAATGAAAAAGAACATATATAAGCTGAAAAATAGAAACAGGTGTGCAAAAATCACCATGACTCAAATACAAAAAGGCGGATTGCGAAAATTGTTAAACAAGTACGAAACAGAGATCAAACCCTGAAACGAATGGCAGCAGAGGGCATGATAAACAAAGAGGAGTAAAAGGTGGTGGTGGTTACGGTGGTGGTGGTAGGGGTGGTATTGCTGGTGGTTGTAAACGAGGTGGCGGTGTGGTGGTGGTTACGGTGGTGGTGGTAGGGGTGGTATTGCTGGTGGTTGTAGTCGTCGTGGCGGTGTGGTGGTGGAGGCGGTGGTGGTGGCTTTGGCAGAGACGGCAGAGGTGGCAGAGGGGGCAAAGACGATGGAAGGAAGAAAGCTTAGCACCATAATGAAAGCGTGGGTCGGTGGACTTTCTTCATGCAAAAAGC
>NC_134804.1:20455399-20457899 GCF_046742065.1 Oratosquilla oratoria | reverse complement strand
TTAAGGTGAGGATATCTTAGGAGGAAGAGGAGAAGGGAAAAGGTAGTGGTGGGGTAGGCATAAGGGGAAGGAGGAGGAGAGGGATACAGAGGAAGAGGTGGGGAAGTGGAAGGAAGGGCGAGGGAGAAGTGGAAGAGGGGAGGGATAGGGTGGAAGAACAATAGGACGGCAAAGGGTAAAAATAGGAGAATTACGGGAAGTGGAGATATTACGAATAATAAGAGGAAGAAGAGGAAAAGGAGGAAAGGAAGAGGCGGAGGATGAAGAAAAGAAGGAGGATAAGGGAAGGATGACAAATGAATAAGACAACTGATAGCTGAAAAGGATAGAAGATAGTGACAAAATAGGACGACAAAGGGTAAAAATAGTAGAATTACGGGAAGTGGAGACATTTGGAATAATAAGAGGAAGAAGAGGAAAAGGAGGAAAGGAAGAGGCGGAGGATGAAGAAAAGGAGGATAAGGAAAGGATGACAAATAGATTAGACGAATGATACTTGAAAAGAATAGGAGATAAAGAGAGGATCAAATGCGTAAAAGGAAGCAGGAAAAGGAATGATAGGAGATAGGGGGAGAGGACAAGAGAAAGGAGAATGAAGGAGCAGCGAGAAAGCAAAGAGGAATAATGGAGAAAGAATGGGAAGTGAGGGGAGTGAGACAGCGTCATCAGAGCCGGTGATGAGAAGTAATTGGAAAGAATGAAAGAAGAGAGAGAAGAAGAGAAAGTTAGTAGACAGGGGCAACACAATTCATACCTACGATAAATGTGAGAGAAATAGAAGATGGAAATAGAGGAAAGGGAAGAGGAGATGTAGGTACAGGAAAAGGGAAGCAGTAAAAGTCCTATAAGACATTGAAATAAAATTCCCTTTTTTATCTATATGCGCATGCATACATGATGAACGTCGTGTACCTGTGTGTCCTTGTTTGCATATGAACATGTACGAAATAGTGGCTGGATGTATTCGTATTGGAAATAGTGACATCTGTAGAATGACTATGAAAAGAAGATTATTTTGTTTTTTCTAAGAAAATATAATTTGATATTTGTGTAAATAGTGAATAACTGGATATGAATTTTCTTTTTCATGAATTTTGAGCACACAATGATAAACGCAATATTTACATTATAGGCAACTCACTATTTTACATTTGTTCTGGTTGCTCTCTGTCAATCTTGGATATAGTAAAAATTGGAAATAGTGACATCCATTCAGTGACGATGAAAAGAAGATTATTTTAGTTTCTCTAGGAAAACATAATTTAATATTTGTATAAATAGTGAATAACTGGGTATGATATTTTCTTTTTTTATGAATTTTGAGCACACAATAATAAACGCAATTTTTACATTATAGGCAACTCAATATTTCATATTTGTTCTGGTAGCTCTCTGTCAATCTTAATCAGACAAGAATTGCCCCACTTTATAATCGAAAGGATTAGAAATATTTTATTCGACTGTACATAATCGCCCTGTGTAATTGTTTGATATATATTTTTTCTTAATTAGCTAATACAGGGAAGGTGGTTGTATGATATATTTAATTCATAACAAAAATAAAATATATCACTGGTTGGGTCTATGATCAACTGATCCTATTTTGCTTTGTTGATTAAACACTGTGGTAACAGTTCTGTAATTTTTGGTATTCTTGGTTTTGCTCGAGTTGATGGAGATTCATTTTTGATTACATACGCGACCTTTTTTTTTCATTCCTTACACCAAAATTATCATACTATTGGAATTGCCGTTTCTCGTTTCTATAATATTTTACTTATCTGTATGGGATTTTTTATTTTGTTGGTGTATATGTTATTGACAGAAGACAGCTAGAAAATATTTTTCTTTGGTGTTAATTACATTTACGCGCTCCTATTCTAAGTGTACCTAGGCGAGTGTATGCTTACTTATACTATAGAACGTGTGCGCATTCATACATAAAACACCTCGCAAACTCGTACATATGTACACACGCCTACACACTAATACATACACAAACACACTCGCACACATCTATACACAAGCTTTAGGGCAAATAACAAATTAACTGTGCTTCCTACAGGTTTGAAGTCGTACTACCAATTTCCTATGCATTATTTATATTTTTCTTTTTTCATCCACTTGCCTTCTCAATCTGCCTTATTTTTTTCGTATACTGTTCCTACATGTACCAAAAATGTTACTTTCCTATAGTCCAAGCAATATATTTTGTTACACTTTTTCTTGTAAGTTGGGTATATCACCACTCATCATTTTTCTCTTCTTGTCTGTAAGCCTGGTTGATTATATCAATTAGCCACATCAATTCGTTTCCACCTGCCTTATACATTTAAACTGTTATTCGATTTGAACGTGTTGTCATTCTTTTCTTTATTCTGCTGAGCATTACTTAAAAAAAAATAATAATACATTTTTTTTCTCTCTCTGGCGAATTCATCGTACTTTATCTCCTATACTTTGCCAATCTTTCAAAATGATTCTTCGAGCAATCTATAAT
>NC_134804.1:20445399-20447899 GCF_046742065.1 Oratosquilla oratoria | reverse complement strand
CTCCATTTCTCTCTCCCACCCCTCTTCTCCTTTTTCTTGCTGTTCTTCGCCTTCCCTACGTTGCTTTTCCAAATTTTTGCTTTCTGTCACCAGAGAGACTTTTATGTTCTCCTTTCAATTTTATTTTCTCTTGACATCATCTTTGCTCTCTCTCTGTCTGTCTGTATAACTACTCTCTCTCTCTCTCTCTCTCTCTCTCTCTCTCTATATATATATATATATATATATATATATATATATATATATATATATATGTATATATATGTATATATATATACATATATATATAAATATATATATATATATATGTATATACATATATATATGTATATATGTATGTATATATATATATATATATATACATATATATATGTATATATATATATGTACATATATATATATATATATATATATATATATACTGTATATATCCCTCTCTCTCCCTCTCTCCTTCTCTTTTTCCTCTCTCTCATAGACAATTATGATGTTTTTGTTCTCTCATTATTTGGCCTGATATAAATTCATAGGCAAGGATTGTATATAAAGGTATAATCAAGTTAATTTTTACTCAATATGGTTTTGCGGAAAAGGTCAGAGAGGTTGATATCTCCCGTGCCATTTCAAAGGTGGTAGAGGTCAGAGATGATGCTGGCTGACCCTAGTCTAACCTAACCTAACTTATCCTAACTTAACCTAACATAACATAGCCTAATATAACCTAATCTAATCTAATCAAATGAAGCCTAACCCTATCTAACCTAACCCAACTTTACCTAATCTAACCTAACCTAACCTAACCTAACCTAACCTAACCTAACCTAACCTAACCTAACCTAACCTAACCTAACCTAACCTAACCTAACCCTTGGCCATCCGCCGCCGTGGTACCTAGATAAACCGCGTCCGTGTACTTCCAGTAATATTGTTAACTTTATGTCTTCACTTCTTCTTCCATCACTCATTTTTCTTTTTCTTTTTTCCTCCTTCTTCTCTCTCTTTTTTTCTAACTCTTTTTCTTTTTCATCTCTCATTCTGGCTCTTCTCTTTTTTTTCTTTTTTTTTTCTTTCTGTTCGTTCTTCTTTTTCTCTTCCTTCTTCCTCCCCATCTTCTTTCCTCCTCTCATGTTTCTTCCTCCCTTCTTTTCTTTTTCTTCCTCTTCCACTCTTCTCTTTTTTCTTTCTCCTTTTTTCTTTTCCAGTTTCTATCTTTTCTTCTTATTTCTCTTCTTCTTTCTTCCCCCTTCTTCCCTTCTATCTTTTTTCTTCTTTGCCTCTTATTTTCTTCTGGATCTACTTTCTGGTATTTATATTTCCTTCTGTATTCTCTTAACTCATCTTTTTTTACTTCATTTTCCTGCCAATAATACTTTCTTTCTTCATCTCCTCTTTTTTCTTCCTTACATTTTCCCTTCCTCATCTTATTCCTCTACTTTTTCCATCTTTTCTTCTTTATCCCCTGATTTTCCTCCCCTCATCTTCTTATTCTTTCTCCCTTCCTTCTTCCTCCTCTTCTTTTCCTCTCCTTTTCTTCTTCCTTCTCTCTAATTTCTCTCCTCCTTCTTCCTCCTCTGTCTATTCTTCTTCTTCTGTTTTCTTGTCATCTTCTTACTATTCTTCCTCCCCATCTTTAATCCATCTCTTCTTCTTCCCTTCAATTCTCCTCCGTTTTCTTCCCCCACTGCTTCTTACTCTCATACATCTTCCCCTCCCTTCTCCTCTTCTTCCTCTCCTACCTTTTTATAATTTTCTTTATTCATTTCATGTCCCTCTCTATCATTCGACTTTCCTCCACCCTCTCCTCTTTTCTCTCCGCTCTTTTGTCCTCCTCCCGTTCTCCTTCTCCAAGTGGATCAAAGGCTTTAACAAGGGTGATGCAAACAAGGTCATCATATTAAAACAACAAGGCAGGACTCGCAGTAATGGATAACTGGACAAATGTAGATTTAAGAAGGAAATAGGCAAGAATTGTTTTACTAATAGGATGGTCAACGAATGGAATAGACTTAGTATCCATGTAGTGAGCGCTGAAACTATCAGTTGTCTTAAGAAACAGTAAGACAACTTTATGGATGGGGATGACAGGTGGTGATGAATATGGAGTTGCTTAGTGTAGGCCTTATGGTCTCTTGCAGTCGTCTTCATTCTTATGTTCTTATGTTCCAACCCTCTTCCCTAATCTGCTGCTAACGCTGTGTTCCTTTTAATAAGATAGACTTATCCAATAGAACTTATAATAAGCAATTAACTTCTACACTGAATCGAAAGTGATGTTAGAGCTTTTTGGTGTATATCATGTAACAGACACATTACAAAAAGCAGGAACCTGATTGCTCATAGAGCCTCATACATCAAGGAGATCATAAAGAATATTGGACTATTAGTGTCACTATGATCACACGTTGTGATTGATCTAACAAAGAGAGTTTTCTATCAGATGTCGCGTAGCCGGCAGCCTCTCTGAGGAATGGTCTCGGATATGCTAACCCAGGCAGTGGAAACT
>NC_134804.1:20432899-20435399 GCF_046742065.1 Oratosquilla oratoria | reverse complement strand
ACCGCAACCACAACCACAACCACAACCACAACCACAACCACAACCACAACCACAACCACAACCACAACCACAACCACAACCACAACCACAACCACAGCCACAACCACAACCATAACCACAACCACGACTAAAGCCAAAGCCCCTGCCAAAACAACTACAACCACAACCACAACTACAACCACAGTCATAATCACAACCATAAGTAGAATCACAAACACTACTACAATCACAGCCTCTATCACAACTACAACTACAATCACAACCATAACCACAACCACAATCACAACTACAAACACAACAACAACCACAACCATAACCACAACTACAAACACAACATAGCTACAACCATAATCATAACCACAACCACAAGTTCAATCACAATCATAAATACAACCATAATCATAACCATAACCACAAATACAATCACGGCCACAACTACAGGTACTAGTGCAATTACCACCACAACCACCACGCCAACCACCATCACCACCATCTACCACCAGAACCACAAGTACAACCATAACCAGTACTACAGGCACCAGTACAACTACCACTACAACCACTAGCCCAACCTCCACCACAGCCGTTATCATAACTACCATCACCATAACTACTGCTACAGCCACCACCACAACCGCCACCACCACCATCGCCGCCCCCACAACCGCGTTATTGCCCCTACCAGCACCGCCACCATTACTGCAAACATCACTTCTAGTATCTATATCTACACTCCCAAGATGACCTATATGTTACCCAAAATACCCATTTCACATTGTCCCAACAGACATTAGTCCCTTGTTGCTAGAAAGAGTATATGACCTCCCTCTGACTCTTCTTCTTCTCTCCTCCCTTTCTCTCTTCCTTCCTACTCTATCCCCTCTCCTCTCCTCTCTCGTCTCCTGTCCTCCCCTCTTCCCTCTCCTCTCCCCTCTCCACCCCCTCTCTCCCACCCATTGCGGTCCAGCTTTCAGTTTCAGATGGCGTTCAAAGCGGCCGTCCTGTTTTACATTTATTTGTACATTTTTTACTTTTCGCAGTATTACATTGTGCAGTACAGCTGTCGTTTGCGTGATGACCAAAACTTATCACAGAGTATTCCCGGTTATCACGAAACGCAGCACACGCCGCTAGCCGCGTGAATGATTTGTGCTAATAACTTTTGACAACGACATGCAGCGGCGGCTGTGCTGGTGATGTCACCGCGAACCCGTTTCCATGAGCGCTAACATGGTGTCGAGGTGGATAATTCGGTAACGCCCGTGATGTGGCCAGTAGTGGGGTGATGTGAGTTTGAAACCACGAGTTATTTAAAAGGCTGTGATTGTTCACCACATGGGTCCATCATAACCACTATTTTCATCAAGAGATTCATCAACAATGTCATCATCAAAAAGCATTTTGATGATGACAATACCAGGAATTATTCATGAAATTCTTGAGGTACAAAAAAGAACATTCTAGAAACTTCCTTTATGCTAACTATACTGCACAAAAAAAATGTAATGAAACAACTATCACACCGATTTGATTTGAGATATCAGTCTTCAAAGTGATTAACATTCAAAAATTGCAACTAAATTTTGCTCAGGCATAATTGTCAAAAAAAGAAAAAAAACTGCATATGTAAAATGCATTCATTTGTACAATAAAAACGATAGAAGCTAATGGAGATTTTTTTTATACCTACACCCACATAGATATTTCAGATGCCAAGGGAAATTGATTAATTCATAATCGAGTGTGGAAAAATATGAAATTCCCACGACAAGAGAATGCATTCCTTTGTAGTTCAACGAGAAGTTGAGAGAAATCTAGCTTGATTTCCCAGGTGAAAACGTTGATCTCTTGTTGAATGACTAATTGATTTATAATTATTATTTTACATTTCATTAAAGTTTTTTCATAATTTCCTTCCAATGCATAACACATTTTTTGCTATTAGATACTCCATAGGGTAGAATAATGACAATGAAAAAATAAATAAATAAATGTCAAGAGATTTTTGGTAGGAGAGACTAAAGTGGCTGACAGACACACAAACAAATAGACTGAAAAAAGACAGACAAATAGAGATCTGGTAGCTCAAGAGATAATCAACAAGAAATAAAGCTAAAAGAGAAAGATGATAGACAGACAAACAAACACATACAGATATTGTAGACGTAATAACTAAGATTTAATTAGAAAAAGGAAGTCATTCCGCGCGCACAGTATAACTATATAACTATATATATATATATATATATATATATATATATATATATATATATATATATATATATGAATATACATATATTTATATGTATATACATATGAATATATATATATATATATATATGTATATATATATATATATATATATATATCTATATATATATATATGCAAATATAAATGGCGAGTTAAACACCATATGAGGACGGAGCCTTTGTACGACGTTTCGCTTATTACAGCTTTTTCAAGTACTTGAAAAAGCTGTAATAAGCGAAACGTTGTACC
>NC_134804.1:20420399-20422899 GCF_046742065.1 Oratosquilla oratoria | reverse complement strand
TGGAGAAAACAATTAATAAGTTTTATTTGTATCTTTTACAGGTTGGTGATGGTGGAACTTTCTCGGCTTTGTAACATGAGGAATGTAAGTAGGGTGATTAGAAGTTTTGCTAAAGGGCTTCATATACACACACATATATATTTTTTTGCTATTCAGGAGGAATTTCAATAGCCAATTCTTAAAGAAAAAAGAAACCTGGCTGTGTACCCTGTCTTCAGTACTTAGTAGTAATTAGTACACACACACATACACACACACACACACACACACACACACACACACACACACACACACACACACACACACACACACACACACACACACACACACACACACACACACACACACACACACACACACACACACACACACACACACACACACACACACACACACACACAGACGCACGCACACACACAGACGCACGCACACACACACACACACACACACACACACACACACACACACACACACACACACACACACACACACACACACACACACACACACACACACACACACACACACCACACACACACACATACACACACACACACACCACACACACACACACGCATGCACACACACATACACACACACAAACAGTGGAACAAATGATAAAAATTGATGTCACGAAATGCACTGGCTGGATGGAATTGCAAACTGGATATTAAAAGAACGTATAGATAAACGAGTAGACAAAAATGTATAAGGTAATTAGCTGCTCACTAATTAAAGAAGGACAAATACCGGAAGACTGGGAAAATGTAAATATCTTACCAATATATAAAGTGGGAAACAAAAAAGCCCCAACCAAAAATATATGGACAAAACATCTACAGGAAAAGAATATACTTAATCCGAGACTATTTAGATTTAGACAGGGAAGATCATGTGCCTCAGATTTTATCTGTTTCTTATTAAGACTAATATGTAGAGTACAAGAAAGGAATGGATGGATTGATTGTGATTTCCTAGATTGACAAAAAACTTTTGATAAAGTTCCACACACACACACACAAAAAAAAAACTGGAAACCATAGAAGGGATACAAGAAAAAATATTAAAATGAATGGAGGATTTCTTCCATAAAAGAAAAATGAGAGTGGTGCTCAAAGTTAAGAGTTCTACTTGGAAAGAAGTGATTAGTGATGTCCCACAGGGATAATTATTGGCTCCGACAATATTTGCTATTTATTTAAATGACATGGATGAGGGTGTACAATGTTACAGGATCTTCAATGCAGACGACACAAAGCTAATGAGGAAAATAGGGGATGGGTTGAGCATAAGGTTCGTGTATATGTATGTAACTCGAGCATACAAATATAAGAAATTGTGCTCAACTTATATCTCTCTTGATGGTGCAGTGGTTAGTCACTGTTCACTCTGGTACGTCTGAGCTGGGTTCGAGTCCTTGGCTTCACTTCGTATCAGTTTCCGCATATGTCTCCGTCGAGCGCATTGTCAGTCTCGATCGTGATGACATGGAATTCAAAGTGAAAAGTTAATGTGGTTGAAAAAAGATATATCTGCAATGGGGACAATTCAGTGTGTGTGTATAACACTTGCCCACGCGCACATACTGCCATTGTACCATCATGGTGGGGATGGGTTGAGCATAAGATTCGTGTATATGTATGTAACTCGAGCATACAAATATAAGAAATTGTGCTCAACTTATATCTCTTGATGGCGCAGTGGTTAGTCACTGTTCACTTTGGTACGTCTGAGCTGGGTTTGAGTCCTTGGCTTCACTTCGTATCAGTTTCTGCATATGTCTCCATCGAGCGCATTGTCAGTCTCGATCGTGATGACATGGAATTAAAAGTGAAAAGTTAATGTGGTTGAATATATATATATATACATATATATATATATATATATATATTTGTGTGTAGCTAAGTAGTATATTCTCCTGTAGACATACGAGTTGTCCTATCTTAAAAATTTTACCGAATGTTGCCGACGTTTCGAAACATCCTGGTTCCATCTTCTGGGCTATTGATGGACTATGCCCAACCTAGGACAGACCACTCGCTCCCCCGAGATTGGTAGTTGTAGGAAGGGAAGAGATGTCTTTATGAAAACGAAAAAATCATGATGGTGATGATATGGTTTAACGTCACATATTCCCTCCCATCGGAAGGCTAGGACGGTGCCCTTCACAAAGAACTTTGTAGCGTGGAATTTAATTAACCATACCCTTGTTCAACTTCGCCGATGGCAGGATTCGAACCGCCATCGTCTCAACCTTCGCCGCATGTAACAACGTCTTAGCTCCCTCTGACAGCTATTACCACCGGGCGATTATAGGGATATTTATTTCGTGTGTTCATGGCATAGGAGGGGTGGGCAGGAGACTTGGAGTTGGCTTTCTTATGTACAGGACCTGTGGAAGTCTTATTTATACTTCGAGCTCTGGTCATTGAGTTCCCTGCGGGAAGAAGTCTTCTTTGATTGGCTGACTTGGGCCAATAGGTGATACGGGTTACTGTAG
>NC_134804.1:20400399-20402899 GCF_046742065.1 Oratosquilla oratoria | reverse complement strand
GTGTGTGTGTGTGTGTGTGTGTGTGTGTGTGTGTGTGTGTGTGTGTGTGTGTGTGTGTGTGTGTGTGTCTGTCTGTCTGTCTGTCTGTCTGTCTGTCTACCTATCTGCCTGTCTGTCTTCCTGTCTGCCTGTCTGTCTTCCTTCATATATGTGTGTGTATTTGTGTATGTGGGCGTGTGTGTGCCTATATTTGGACGTCTGTCCTCACCGATATGTGTAAACTTAATTCTTATCCCTACAATCGTGCACCAGTAGATATATGAGTCTCCATACTGTATATCAGAACGTATGTCCTTGTCTTTTGTGCGTGTGTGCGTCTCTTGTCTGTCAGTCCCACCGAATGTAAACAAGAAGTAAAATGAAATCCACCTCTTTTGCCCACCTAACGATGGGGTGAGGGTGGGAGTGGTATGTGACGATATTCAAATAGAATAAAGTGCAAATGCTCCGCGAAAAGTGAGTATCACATGGTAGGAGGGTTGGGCAGATACACTGATAAAAACAAGTGAAATGCTTGTCAGGGAATGCACTGGGAATGATGGGAGTTGGAGAGGAGGTCTTATAGTGAATCAGTATTGGTGCGCTTGAGGGGGTATACGAATGTAGATGAGGATCGGGAGAGTGGGTGAGTTGGGAGTAGAGGGAGAAATCGTCGCGTAAAATTTATGGTGTAGAGAGAGAGAGATACAATAAAATTATACGGTAGAAAGGGAGTGAAATGATATACCACGAAAGTAAAAGAAGAATAAAATAATGTGAAGCTCCAAAAGGAACTTTAGGACGAGATATGAGGTCAAAGATGGAAGATGAATAAAACAAACAAAATATATCACCCGTAATGGAAAGGTCTACATGAGATCAGCTATAACTTTTTTTCCTTTTCTCCTTCTTCTCCTCCTCTTCCTCCTCCGCTTCTTCCTTCTTCGCCTCCTCCTCCCCTCCTTCCTCTCCTCCCCCTTCACCTCCTGCACTTCCTCCTCTTCTTCCTCCTCCTCCTCCTTCTCGTCACACACACACACACACACACACACACACACACACACACACACACACACACACACACACACACACACACACACACACACACACACACACACACACACACACACACACACACACACACACACACACACACACACACACACACACACACACACACACACACACACACACACACACACACACACACACGACACACACACACACACACACACACACACACACACACACACACACACACACACACACACACACAAAACGTTCTGTGTTCGAGTTTCCACCCAGGGCTGAAAATCATTACAGTATTGCAAGCTGACAAGCCAGACCTTGGGGACATTTTTTGTGTGTTTAAAGCTAAATCATTACCTATAGATCAGGCCAAATATGAACTCTGGGCTCTTATCGTGGAGGGTAATAATCGCCTATCACAAGTGCAACACATTATAGAAGATCATAATACACCACAAAAAAACATACACATGCAAAAGCACAAAAACAAACTCACATAAAACTAAAACAAAAAAAGAGAAGAGGAAAGAAAAATAAAGCTAGAGAAATAGATTTACAAACTAATTACATGCGGAATGAAAAAGTCATAAGAGGCTATTGATTGGGCGCTTATGTAAATGAACCCAAACACTTGAAAGTTTAGTAAATGGAGACTCTCTTTTAAAAGTTTGCATCATTGAACGATTAATTGGGAGGTCGAATGATTTATGTCCATATCTCAATCAATTATTCCTCTACGAAGTGGCTTTCCCTCGACATAGTAGGGTCTTCTATGAAACAACGGATGAATCATTAAAAAAAAAATAATGCAAAAGTTTTCCTTATATAAATAAAATCACTTGAGTACAACCCGAACAGCAGTGCTGTATATCATTAATAGTAATAAAAAAAATATCTTGAAAATCTAAAATCAGCGTAGACCGTGCAAATTTTAAATTTACCTTCTAAAGCAAAGTCGTCACTTAATTTGAGGATAATGAATATTTCTTTCAAATGTAGAGCTTTCCGACCCAAACTCAAAGATCTTTTGAAAAAGAACAATTCAAATTTTTTTTGTCACAATATTCAAATTGTTGGAATCTGTTTAATACCTTATCAATACACATTTCTGAAAACTTCATCAAAGTATGAAAACTTCATACCATATGACAACTATATGTTCCAATTGCAGATATAACAATATTCTAGAAGTATTTATGGAATACCATCAAGAATTTTTAGGAAGTAATTCGAACATAATATTTTGCATGACAAAGAAATAATGATTACAACTTGACAAAAATTTAGGAACTCAAACAAGAGCACAGCTTATAGCACAATGCTGGATCTTATTTATCAAGAAAATTGTAGGTAATAAAAACATTACTTTTGCATTTCATTGTAACAATAAGGATATATAGAAGTACATGTATACAATTATTCGGTAAGTCTTATGGATATCTGAACATCCGTAAGAATATGTGCATGCATAGATATATATAGGCAAGCACAT
>NC_134804.1:20398886-20399899 GCF_046742065.1 Oratosquilla oratoria | reverse complement strand
TGGATGTAGTGCCAGAGACCTTGCCTGAGGGTAGAATTACAATTGGTTACATTAATAGATAAAAGAAAACTCCCTCAGTAGATCTTTTGGGATGCTATGCCAGTACCAAGGAGGTAAGCCCGGCCAACGCCAAGATATATTATTAATGTTAAAGAAGTCTCCCTATTGGTTAACTAGAACAAGTCACAAGCCATTTTCCTGCTGTAACCAAGTGTACCATAAACACGAATTCAAATGTCGACGAATGGAAATCAAGGGGATAGAATGGGAGTCAACTTGTTTGTCTTTGGGATGACAAATTGAGTATGGAAATGTCTATGTGTATTCTAGAGTCGGTGCAAAGTACAGTACAGGAGGGGGATATTGGAGTGGAGAAATAAGAGCAGAGGAAGGTGAGAGAGAAGGAAGAGGAGACTGTGTAAGTAAAGTTAAAATAGGTGTAGAAGTGCGATTAGAAGATAAGTGACAAGAAGACAAGGCGGATGAGATTGTTAAAAGGTAGAAAACTACCAGGAACAGGCAGACAAAATGGTTAGGGGGAATATTCATATAAGGAGGAAAGGGATCAAGAAGAGAGAAATAATAGAAAGGTAATAAAAGGAAAGTACTATGAAAAAAGAATAAGGTAGATGAATATGATGAAAAGATAAAGTGGAGAGGGAGAATGATGAAAATGAGGAGGTGGAGAGGTAGGAGAGAGTTAGATAGATCACGGAGTTGAAGCTGCGTTGCCGTTTGGGCGTTTGGATGAATGTATTAATGATTGAGCGCCAGTTTTACTCCTCATCATTTGTTGAACATGTACTTCCTTTTCTTGAACTCGTCAAAGACGCGGAGCTTTGATGGCCATGCCAACACTATCATTATTCACAGAGGTAATACAGGATAGTTATACAATGCAGCAAGATTATGAATTAAAACACTTTAGAAGCCATCTATATAAAGGAACAAGCTCCAGTTATAAATATTCAATCATATATGACTACAGCCACCCCCCTGCACAATTCCTATAC
>NC_134804.1:20383886-20388886 GCF_046742065.1 Oratosquilla oratoria | reverse complement strand
TATGAGTGTGCGTTTTGCCTCTAAATGAGGGCAGTTGTGGGGAAGGTTACATTGAGAACATTATACTTTTTTGAGATCTCATTTTTGTATCGCGTAGATCCCTGGTACCCAATGACCTTCTTCACATTCCCTCTCCTCGTTCCTCCTTCTCCTTCCTTGGTCTTCCCTTAGTCACTCGTAATTCCGTCTTCGCCGCCACTTTCGTTATTTCCTTCTTCCCCTCTTCCTCCTTTTCTTCGTCTGGCGTCTCCTGATGTGCCGTCGTTTTCTCTCTTATTCTGCCTCTTCAATTCTTCACTCTTTTCTTCTCACCCCTTTACCTTCCCTTTCGGCCTTTTGTTCTCGTTCTTAATCCCTTTCATATTTCCGCTTTCGATTTCTTTCCATATTCACCCCCTTCAGTGTTTCTCCTTACTCCTTCACAGTTGATCACTTTTCTTTCTTTGATTTTGATTCTCTCCCAGCTTCCCCACATCCTTCCCGCTTTACTTTCTCCCGTTCCTCTGCTATTTCCTATCTTCTTTCCATATTTCTTTCCATATTCACCCCCCTCAGTGTTTCTCCTTACTCCTTCACAGTTGATCACTTTTCTTTCTTTGATTTTGATTCTCTCCCAGCTTCCCCACATCCTTCCCACTTTCCTTTGTCCCATTCCTCTGCTATTTCCTATCTTCTTCCTATGTTATTCGTCCCTTAGTTCACAACTAACTCTTCCTTCTTTAACTCATTCCATACGAAGTCTTTTCTTGAGTTAAATAGAATAACCTGGAGTTAGGTATATTAGGATCTGCAAATCAGGTCATCATCATGAAATACTTCCAACTAAAGATACGATCATTTGGGGTTCAACGGAATAAAATCCGTAGATTGCGTCATCTCAGTGAAGAGTTTGAATAAAATCACCTGCAGATAACAAGAACAAAATGTGTAAAGTGCTTAACTAAGGAAGGGCTGGCTCGCCTTATCGCTTCCCTTGCTTCTTTCTCTTCTCTTCAATTCTCTCAGATTCATTCCCTCCTCGTAGCTCCTTGTGCCCCACTAACCTTTCTTAACAGTAATTTATCACTCTCTCTCTCTCTTTTTTCCCATTTTTCTTATCTTTTAATTTGGCTTTTACTTTATTCCTTCTTTCGCTCGGCACGTTACTTTTGTATTTGTATTACCCTACTCATTCTTTCTACCTCTTTTTCGTTCATTTCCTCTTTCTCTGTTTCTTCCCTCCGCTCATTAGCAGCTTATCGCTTTATCACCTCTATCACTGTCTCTCCACTTTGAAGTGTTTTGTCTCTTTTCCTCATCCTCTTTATTTCTCTCGTCTTTCTTTCCGAACTTTAGTGACAACCACTATGAGCTATAATCACGCAATATATATATATATATATATATATATATATTTATATATATATTATATATATATGCACATATATGTGTATATATATGCAAACACACACACACACACACACACACACACACACACACACACACACACACACACACACACACATATATATATATATATATATATATATATATGCGGGTGGGGAAGGGCAAACGAAGATGTGTTAGGAATAGAGTTTATTGCCCTAACGTTGCGACCAACTTGGTCTTCTTCAGAGGACTACAGCATTACAGACGGATCACAATTCTTATATTCGTAGTGAGAGGGAACCCGCCAAGGTATGAGCGTCATGTTTTCCCTTTGGCTAACGATTTAATTATTAGGACACTTGCTGCTTTCGAGAGGCATTTAAATCCGTCTCTGTCGTTGTTGTTCTTGTTGGCGGCGATATGTGCAGCTTCCACAGTTTTTCTCATTTTATTCTCAAATCCCTCGTGTAGAATTTCTTCGTTTTTCCAATCAGGTAGATGTCCACATTTGTCCAGGTGACGAACCAGGGAGTTAGATGTTCTATGAGCCCTGAGATCGTTTTTGTGCTCATTCAAGCGTTTATTGAACCCTCGACCTGACTCACCGAAATAAGATGATGGACAACCGTTGCATGGAATACGGTAAATGACACTGAGATTATTACGCATATTATTATGTTTCTTAAATATTTTTCCTATTTTATTGGAAGATATTTTTGCTATATTTATTCCACCTTTTAACAAATAATCATCAATAGCTATGGTGTTTGTAGAATTAGGGACAGAAATAAAATGAGACTTATCCTTTCCCGGGGTCCGGACGTTTGAGCCATCGTAGATCTTCTTGGCTTTCCTCGTTGTCCTGGTGATCAAACCTCCGGGGTATTTCAGCTTCCTAAAGTCGCAACGTTAGTCGCAACGTTAGGGCAATAAACTCTATTCCTAACACATCTTCGTTTGCCCTTCCCCACCCACATTCTCTCTCATTTGTCTGAAATAATCTTAAATATATATATGTGTGTGTGTGTGTGTGTGTGTGTGTGTGTGTGTGTGTGTGTGTGTGTGTGTGTGTGTGTGTGTGTGTGTGTGTGTGTGTGTGTGTGTGTGTGTGTGTGTGTGTGTGTGTGTGTGTGTGAGATGAGGTGTCTGAGAAGTATGATGGGGGTTACTAGGCTAGATAGAGTGAGAAATGAGGAGGTGAGGAGGAAAAAAGGGGTGGAAAAGGAGCTGGGAGATAGGGTTGATGAAAGATAATTAGGATGGTTTGGACACATGGAAAGAATGAGTGAAGAAAGACTAGTAAAAGAGGTGTGGAAGGCAGATGTGGAGGGAGTGAACATTAGGGGACGTCCTAGGATGAGGTGGATGGATGGGGTGAAGGGGGCTTTGGGGAAGAGGGGAATGTCTGTTGAGGAAGAACGGGAGAGGAAAGAAGACAGGGGTGAATGGAGAGTGGTTGTATATGGATGATGTTGTGATAGCATGAGGTGGAAAGGGTGGGTGGATGGGGGGTGATGTAGTATGTGTGAGCAAAATTTGACGCAGCCCGAAGGGATTTCTCCCCGTCTTCTCATTTTATCCAATGGGGGGACGGAGAAGGGGGTCGCCGATTTAATGAAGCGGCCTTGCTGTGGATGTGCTGTGTCTTGCGACACTGCTTCTGACCCAGGGCAGTGGACAGGGTGCAGGGATGACCCGTCATTCAGGAGGTGCTAAGATAAGAGGGAGGGTGGAGGGGTGTGGAGTGTATTCAGGGATGGAATGGGTGGGAATGATTTTATGCCTTTTTCTTTTTGGCTACCCCCCTTGTAAAGGGAAAAAAGCCTTGGTATATGTATGTATATAATATTTATTCTATTCCCTCTTTTCTTTATCAGTTTGTCTTCCCTATACATATACAACATCTCTTAGAAATGAATTTTCCCCGTTTCCCTATATTTTTCAGTATTCTCCCAATTATTCCCCTTCCGATCACCCCTCACCTTATATCCCCTCACATATTCTCCTAAACTTCTAACTCTCATATCCACCTACCTCACCCCTCTCACCCTCCGTCCCTGCGACCGATTCTCATTTACGCCAGCCCCACCCACGCCTCACCTAGCCCTTCCCCCACCGTGCATCTCCCGACCTCGTCTTCATCGCGAAGAAACACTACTCCCACAAATATAAACAAAGACTCGCACACGGGCCATGGTCCCCATCACCTCCGGCCCCCAGCCCCCCACCCCCCATTACCGCGGCGGACCCCCCAGGAAGTCCGCGAGGAATAACGATGGTCGTAATCAGACAGATGAAGGAGGTTAATCAGCAATTTCTTGCATTAACGACGCGAGATCTGTTCCTGTGAATGTTTTGTGCAAACTTCCGCGAGGCCCTGTCTCCACTCCATCCCACTCCTCCTTTTCATGGTCCTCACCACTCCCCTCGTTTCTTCTCGCGTCTCCTATCCCTCTAACTCTCATCTTTCCTGTCTCTTTCTCTCCCCTCTCTTTCTTCCTCCTTCACACTCTATTTCTATCCACATTCTCCTCTCTCCTCCCCTCATCCTCCTTCTCTATTTTATCCTACTTCCTCACATCTCTAAACTTTTCTTCCTTAACCTCTCCTTTCCTCTCCCTTTCTCCTTACCTCAGTCTTACCCTCTCCCTCTCTTACTTTCCTTTCCTTCCCCTTCCCTTCGCTCTTCTACATTTATCTCCCCTTTCTTTTTTATATTTACAGGAAAAAGGCTCTGTAATCTGTGGAGAGGCGCTGTGGGCTATTACGACAGTGAGGTCTTTATTGTGACGTAGATGGAGAGGTGATGACGTGAGCAGGAAGAGTATTGATGACGTAGAGGAGGAATGATGGGGAAAGAGTGTTCTTGTGGATGGGAGTGAGGGAGAGGGTTTGAGGGTCGAAGGAAGAAACACGATGTCCTTTGAGTGTATACAAAAATTTGTTATGCGTAGAGATGTGAGGGCGTGAGGAAAATAAAAGAAAGTGATAGGTTGTATAATGGAAGAGAGAAAGTAAAGAAACAAAAGGAAAAGAAAGAGGAGAAAGAGACGAAGGAGATAAACCTACCGTCAAGAAAGGAGAACAGTGGCTGGCTCCAATGAAGGAGAGGGACAAGTAGAGATAAAGTTTTGAAAAGAGTAGACGCAGCGAGGGGAGCTGGAGAACGTAGACGAGGGGGCCGAGGGGTTAAGGAGGGGAAAATGAGAAGGAAAAGGGAGACGGTGGAGGAGGGAAGGGAGCATAAAGTGAGAGGGGAACCTGAGCTGTAATATTAATCAGACTTACGGTAGAGTTGTAGGTAATTCTCTTAAGGACGGGGAGGGCAGAGGAGGAGTGGGGGGGGAGGTGGAACGCGAGGAGACGGGGAAGGACGGGAGGGAGGAGAACAAGAGAGAAAAGGAGAAGCAGGGTGGAGGAGGAGGAAGAGGAAAGGAAGAGTGAAGGCAGAGCAAGGAGATCAATGATAAATGTGATGGATATGTTGAAAGAGAAGGAGGAGGAAAAGGACAGGAGGAAGAGGAAGACGAAGAAAAGGAAAGTGGAGTTAGGAGGAGCATAGAAAAAGGTGGACGAGAAAAAGAAGAGAGTAGGAAGATGGAGAGGAGGAGGTAAAGGAAGACATGCACTAA
>NC_134804.1:20371386-20378886 GCF_046742065.1 Oratosquilla oratoria | reverse complement strand
TGTATATACTTTATATATATATATAAATATATATACATATATATATATATATATATATATATATATATATATATATATATATATATATATATATATATATATTGTCTCCCACACTTTGGATTCCTAGTTTATCGTCCATTTCCTTTGGTTTGTATTATTCTGAGAGTACCATTTCTACATTGTGCCATCCTCCACACCCATTTCTTCCCTCATGCTTCATTTTCACCATATGTTACCACTCTGTGATGTACTTTGACTTCTCAATTATTTTTCTATTATGTGTTTGTATTTCTATTTTTCATTGTCCTTCCACATCAAGTGAACATTAATATTTCAGCCTCTTCTTTCACCTCAATTCCTCTATCCATTTCCCTCATGATTTCCACTTTCGTTTCCTCTGATTTCCTTTCAACTTTTCTCTTTCCTACTTTCTATTTTCCCCTTCCCTTTTCCCCTTCCCTTTCGTCCGTCCTCTTTCCCACCTCACCCTTTCCCCCTCTTTATATGTATCTTATTTCCCTTTCACTACTTCATTTTCCCCTTCCCTCTCCCCTTCTCCTTCCCCTTCCCCTTCTCCTTCTCTTTCCCCTCCCCTTCCTCTTCCCCTTTCTTTTCCCCTTCCCCTTCCCATTCTCCTTCCCCTCCCCTTCCTCTTCCCCTTTTCTTTCCCCTTCCCCTTCCTCTTCCCCTTTCCTTTTCCCATCCCTTTCCCCTTCCCCTTCCCCTTCCCCTTTCCCTTCCCCTTCCCCTTCCCCTTCCCCTTCCCCTCCCTTCCCTTCCCCTTCCCCTTCCCCTTCCCCTTCCCCTTCCCCTTCCCCTTCCCCTTCCCCTTCCCCTTCCCCTTCCCCTTCCCCTTCCCCTTCCCTTTCCCCTTCCCCTTCCCCTCCTTTTCTCGTCACCTTTCCCTTTTATCTTCTCCCTTCCCCTCCCTTTTCTTTCTTTTTCTTCTTCTTCCCATTTCTTTCCTCCATTTTCTTTTCTTTCATTTGTTCCTCTTCCATATCACTTTCTTCAACTTATTTCTGTCCGTCTTCGTGCTTCCCTGTTATTTTTCTTCCTTCTCCTCATCCCTTTTCCCTTCCCTATTTTCGTATTCCAGGTCTGATTTTATTTCCTCTTTACATCTAGCATAATTTCCTCTATCATTAATCGTCCTCTCTTCCTTTCTCTTTTATATTTTTATCTTCCTTTTTTTTTTCTTATTGTCTTCTCTCCCATATTTCCTTAACTACCTTTCCCCCTTTTCCACTTTGTCCTTCCCCTTCTTCCGATTTCTTCCTTCACGTACATGTCTAATACAAAGGAAAGCTTCATTGTCTGGTCAGCACAAACGGTGGTGCCTTTAGCCTCTTCTTAACCTCCGTTTAATCTTTTGTCCTCACCTTTTCCCCCTTGTCATCTCTCTTCTCAACGCTCTTTTCCTCCGCTCTTCTCTGCTTCCCACTCTTTTTCTACTCTTTATACATGTCTTTTTTCCTCTCTTCTCTTCTCTTCTCTCTTCTATTATTTATGCTCATTTCTTCTGGATTTATCTGCGCTATTTTTTTTTTATTTCTTCTATCTCTCTTTATCTTCTCTTCTCTCCTCTGCTCTCTTTCCTTCTCTTTTTTCATTTTTCTTTTCTTCTCTTCCTTATTTCCTTTCATCTCTTTATCTCTCCTTTCCTGTACAAAAATCCTCAACTGTATCTCCTCCCCATACTCCACGTTCCACATTCTCTCCTCCTCCACCTAATCTCCACCTTCTACCTCCACCTCCACTTCCCCCTCCTACACCTTCCCTACCTCCTCAATCGTATCTCCTCTCCATACTCCACGTTCCACATTCTCTCCTCCTCCACCTAATCTCCACCTTCTACCTCCACTTCCCCCTCCTACACCTTCCCTACCTCCTCAATCGTATCTCCTCTCCATACTCCACGTTCCACATTCTCTCCTCCTCCACCTAGTCTCCACTTCTATTTTTCCCAATCCTCCTTCACTTCCTCCATACAAGTCGTCTCATATATATTTATACGTCATCTCTGCCTGTTGTCTGTTTATTTTAGCTGTGTGGAGACTTGTAAGAGAAAAGATATTTCGACTCTTGGAACAACAGCCCTACGAAACGACACGCATTATCATGATTAAATTAGTTTCAAAGTATCAAAAACTAATGCGCATCGAATAAGATGTGAATAAAATGCTCACCAGTTTAAGATAAATGAATGTCTTAGCACAGAGTCCAATGGTGGCAACCCTCTCCTTCATCTATGCTCCTCCTCTCTCGATTTGCATTCTTATCACCATTTTCCCCTTCTCCCTCGTTCGTTCTCTCCCCTCTTCTTCTTCTTCCTTCCCCTTCCTCCTCCTCCTCCTCCACTTCATCCTTCCCTTACATCCTTTCCCCCCTTCTTCATCTCTGCAATTCGTCTTTCCATTTCCATTCTTATCATCGTCTTCCCTATTTCCCTCTTTCGTTTCCTCCCCTCTTCTCTGCGATCCCTTCTTTCTTCCCCCTGCCTTCTCTTCCATTTCTCTTCTCCCCTTCTTCCTTCTCTTCCTTCATTCCCTCGTCCTTTCCCACTATCTTTGCAGTCTTCATCTCTACAATTCATCTTTCGACTTCCATTCTTATCATCGTCTTCCCTTTCCCCTCCATTCGGTCTTTCCCCTCTTCTCTTCAATTCTTCTTCTCCCCTTCCTCCTCTTCACCTTCCTCCTCTCCCCTCATATTTGGCCCCTTGTGTCCAATTAATACTGTCATTCGCGTTTGATTTCTGTTTTACATAATTCGCTTCATCTCGTCTCAAACTTTTGAATTGGTCGAATTTCTTTGTTGTTGTTTATTGTTAGTTCTCTTTTATTCATTTCACTGTTTCTATTTTTCCTCTATTTCTTAATATCTAACCTACTTCTATTACTCTGTCTTCTCTTCGTCTTTTTTTGTATTTTTCTCATATTTTCTTTCATTTCCAGTGAGAATTGTGTCTTGTCTTCCAGTCTTCGGGACAGATTCTGCTGAATTGTACGAGTATAAGCCATCTAATTACTATACCGCACCGAACACTAGATTCCGTCATGAAAACATATATTTTCTTATTTCAATTGTTTGTTTAATAATACATTTTCGACTGATATTTACTCCTCCTGACCTGGCTGTTTAAGTTCCCTTTAGGTCCCGACGTCCAACTCTCAGTGGAATCGAATTATGCGGTTTCGGTCATATCGAAATGTACAAAACGCGTCAGGTTATTCCAGGGGAAAAGACTACCCAGCGTTATTTACCCTCCTCCTCCTTCTCCTCCTCCGCCTCCTTCTCCTCCTCCTCCTCCTCCTCCTCCTCCTCCTCCTCCTCCTCCTCCTCCTCCTCCTCCTCCTCCTCGTCCTCCTCCTCCTCCTCCTCTCCTCCTCCTCCTCCTCCTCCCCTCCTCCTCCTCCTCCTCCATCCTCCTCCTCCTCCTCCTCCTCCTCCTCCTCCTCCTCCTCCTCCTCCTCCTCCTCCTTCCTTCTCCTCCTCCTCTTTCACCTCCACCTTGTCCTCCTCTCTTCTGCTCTTGCTCTCCCTTCCCTTCATCTTCTTCTATTTCTTCCTCCTACTCCTTCGCCTCCTCCTCCTCCCCCCTCCTCCTCTTCCTCCTCCTCCCCTCCTCCTTCCTCCTAATCCTGCTCTTACTCCTATTAATTAGCCTCTACCTCCATCTACTTCTTCACCGTCTCCTCCTCCACCTCCTCCCTCCTGCTCCTCAACTTCCTCCTCCTTCCCACTCTCTTTTCCTCTTCATCCTCCTTCTCCTTTCTTCCTCTCTTGCTCCTCCTTCCTCCCTCCTTCTCTTCTTCCTCCCTCATTACTCTCCTTCTCCCTTCGTTCCAATTTTATTGTTATCATAATTTTTTTCATCCTGTTTCGTATTTTTCGTCTTCCTTATTTAACTCATTAGTATTCGATTAGTGCTTACCCTTCCCATTCTTCGGAACATCTCTTAGGAACATAGGTCTACTTTTAGCTCTCTTTTGACTTTATCACATTTCTTCTCATTTTTGTCCTCTCCAACTTGTTCCACAACGATGATTTTAATTTTCCTTCATTCCCTCCTGCAGGTCTCTCTTCGCTTATCCACTCCTCTTCTTTGCCCCCGTTTCCCCTCACCCTGTCTAGATCTTTGCCCCTTCCTTCTCCCCGTCCCCCTCCCCTTCCCTCTCTTTCTCTTTATCGTTTTCCCCTCCCTCTCTTTATTCCCTCCTGCAGGTCTCTCTTCGCTTATCCACTCCTCTTCTTTGCCCCCGTTTCCCCTCACCCTGTCTAGATCCTTGCCCCTTCCTTCTCCCCGTCCCCCTCCCCTTCCCTCTCTTTCTCTTTATCGGTTTCCCCTCCCGCTCATCTCTCCCCTCGCCCTCTTCCTCCTGGCCTTTGTCCTTCGATCGTCCTATCGGCCTCTTGAAGACAATTAGGTTTTATCTATATGACTAGAGAGTTCTTCATCATCGGAAGGCAAATGGTCAGCCATCTCGCTCTTCTGGACTCGAGAGGCTCTCGTTTTAATCTTACAAGTCCTCCTCCTCCTCCTCCTCCTTCTCCTCCTCGTCCTCCTCCTCCTCCTCCTCCTCCTCCTCCTCCTCCTCCTCGTCCTCCTCCTTTTCCTCCTCCTCCTCCCCCTCCTCCTCCTCCTCCTTCTCCTCCTTCTCCTCCTCCTCCTCCTCCTTCATCACCTTCATTCTCCTCCTTTTCCTCCTTTCCCTAAAACTATACCTTCTTTTTCTCTTTATCTTTATATTCTTCCTTATCATTTTTTTTTCTTATATTCCACCTCACTCTCCTCCTTACATTGCCTTACATCCTCCTTCTCCTGCTCATGCTTCTGCTTAGGCTCCTTCTCCTCCAATTCTTCCTCCTCGTCCTCTTCACTTCTGGATAAGTTAAAAACAAAAAACAAACATTAATAATAGGTTAAGTGTCAGAACAGCCTTGTAAGGATCATTAGATCCGTTACTGTTTGTTTGTTCATATAACTCCTCCTCCCCTCCTCCTCCCCTCTTCCTTCGCCTCCTTCTCTTTTTTCTTTTCCAGTTTTTCTTTTTCCATCTGCTCCTCCTTCTCCTCCTTCTCCCTCCTCCTCCTTCCTGCTTCTTCCCCTCGTACTCTTCCTCCTCTTATTTCTTTGTCCAAGCTTGTGTGTCAGCCTGCAGGACTTTGTCTGTCCATTTTATTCCTTTGTTTTGTATTAGGCGTCCAGCTCCTCCCGCTCTATTTCTCTCACCTTCCTTTCTTCCTTCCTTCCTTCCTTCTTTCTTTCTTTCCTTCCTTCCTTCCTTCCTTCCTTCCTTCCTTCCTTCCTTCCTTCCTTCCTTCCTTACTTTCTTCCTTCCTTCCCTCATTCCCTCATTCTATTTTCCATACCACTCTCATTTCTTCCTTTCCTCCTTTCTTCCTTCCCTCATTTCCTCATTATCTTCTTTCCTTCTTCCCACTTCCCCTCCTTTCTTCCTGCCGTCATTCCTTTTTTCCCCTTTTCCCTCTCTTCCCTCCTCTATTTCCTCCTTCCCTCCTCCCCCCTTCCATTTTTCTTCTTCTCTTTCTTCATCGCTTTCTTCCTTACCACTTTGCCTTTCGTTATTTTGTCCTCTTCCACTATTTCTCCTTTTCCTCCTTCCAACTTTCTTCTTTCCCTCCTCTTCTCTTCCCTTCGCTTCCCTTCCTTCCTCACTTCCATACCACTTACCCTTGTTGCCTTTAACTCATTTCCTCCTCCTCCTCCTCCTCCATTCCCCCCTTCTCTCCTTTCTTATATCCCTGTTCCCATTCTTAGCCCTCTCCTATTTCCCTCCTTCTTTAGTGTTTTCCTTTCCCTCCTTCTCTCCTTTCCTCCTTCTCTCCTTGTTTACTGCTTCCCTTTCCCTCCTTCCCTCCTTCCCTCCTTCCCTCCTTCCCTCCTTCCCTCCTTCCCTCCTTCCCTCCTTCCATCATGTCTTCTTTTTCACCCTTGCCCCTTTCCTCCTGTTCACTTTTCCTCCTTTCTTCTTTTCTCCTTTCTTTCTTTCCTCCTTTATTCCTTTCCTTCTTTCCTACTCCTTTCCTCTTTCCATCTTCTCCTTTCCAACTTTTCTCCTTTCCTCCTTTCCTCTTTCCCTCCTTTCCTCCTTTCCCCCTTTCCTCCTTTCCACCTTTCCTCCTTTCCTCCTTTCCTCTTTTCCTTCTTTCCTCTTTTCCTCCTACCCTCCATTCCTACTTTTCTTCTTTCCTCTTTTCTTCCTTTCCTCCTTTCCTCCTTTCCTCCTTTCCTCCTTTCCTCTTTTCCTCCTTTCGTCCTTTCCTTTTTTCCTCCTGTCCTCCTTTCCTTCTTGTTGCGTGGCCACAAGTCTGTGTTCCTTTGTAATAGATGTACTTTCCATGTTACCACCTGTTTCGGGTACTTGTAGCCACGCCCTAATTTTTTCGTCTTCCTGAATTACCGATCGTATGAAATACAGTATTCTATGTTCCTTTGTTATCCTTTTATTTTAGTTAGCTAGGATATTGTTCATATTGCATATTGTACCTTATTATGTTAATGATCTCTGTATGTGTATTATGTTATTCCACTCATCTTGCCTGTAATAAAATAAATGATAACGGTTTGTGAGTTGGCAACTGCGGCCCCCATGGTGACCGCAGTCACGAGGTATACTACTTCTTACTCCCTCTCTCTCTCTGATTTCTGAACCCGTATAGAGCGGACACTTCCCGCTCCTCTATAATCCCTAGGTTAAGTATGTTAGGTGGACCCTAGTGGTAACAAGTGGTCCGGGTAGGCATAAAATAAGTGTGTGTGTAGTGCTAAGTGAATATGTAAATAATTTATGTTAGAACACCATCGTTTTTGGCTTAACCTTGCCCCTTTGAGTTATCCACCGGTCACCTAAAACTATTGACATACGTGCTTGAAAGTACTGCACAGATTTATATTTGATATGCAGTATATTGTTACCCTGCCATTTAGGCTCAATATGGTTCGTCAAGGATTGGAGGTAGGATTGTTTCTCCAATTAAGATTGGGCATTAATGGAAGGCGTAACATTCTTTCCTTTTTTCCTCCTTTCCTCAATACTATATTTCTTTTCTTTCTTCTCTCATTCCCTCTTTTCCTTTCCTCTTTCCTTCATCTACTTTCCTTCTCTTCTCTTTTCCTTCTTTCTTCCTTTCTTCCTTCCCTCATTCCCTCTTCTTCTTCCCTCTTTCCTTCCTTTCATACTTTCCTCATTCCCTCCTTTCCTCCTTTCCTCCTTTCCTCCTTTCCTCTTTTCCTCCTTTCCTCTTTCCCTCCTTTCTTACTTTCCTCTTTTCCTCCTTTCCTTCATTACTTCGTCCCTTATTCCTTCTTTTCTCCTTTTCCTCATCCCTTCCTCTTTTTCCTTCTTTCCTCCTCTTCTTCCCCTATCCCTCTCCTTCCATTCATTCTTCTTTCACTGTTTTTTCTTTTTCTTTTACTCCCTTCTTTCTGCCTTTCCTCCTTATATATTTTCCTTCTTACTCCTTTTCTTCTCC
>NC_134804.1:20348886-20351386 GCF_046742065.1 Oratosquilla oratoria | reverse complement strand
TTGATAATTACTCTAGCGTTCTGCTGTACAATTCTATATTAGCACAGTAAATTTTGAAATATCTCAAAGCTATTAGATAAAATCATGTATTTTGTTTTCTGAACGTGAATAGACAGTAAACAATAGTTTCATGAACTTTCTTTTAACAAAACAAAACCAAAATCAATGGCAATGATATTTTTTCTATAGAATATCTACTATTCATACAACAACTAAGTTTATATATTCTATTTGTTTGGTCTCAGCCATCTCGTTGCTAATTCTGAAGCGGAATCACACCTTCATTGTGCTTTAATATTGTTGTTGTCATACTAGGTAATGCAATACATTGCAGATAATGTTCAAACGCCAAATGTCTTAGACCCAAAACATTTTCCAGTCAAATTCATCCAAAGCTTCTCCCAAGTTCCGATCGTGTGTGTTTGTATACACAGTGTGTTTGTGTGTGTGTGTGTGTGTGTGTGTGTGTGTGTGTGTGTGTGTGTGTGTGTGTGTGTGTGTGTGTGTGTGTGTGTGTGTGTGTGTGTAAGTGTGTGTGTAAGTGTGTGTGTAAGTGTGTGTGTAAGTGTGTGTGTATGTCTGTGTCTGTGTCTGTGTCTGTGTGTGTGTGTGTGTGTGTGTGTGTGTGTGTGTGTGTGTGTGTGTGTGTGTGTGTGTGTGTGTGTGTGTGTGTGTGTGTGTGTGTCTGTGTCTGTGTGTGTGTGTGTGTGTGTGTGTGTGTGTGTGTGTGTGTGTGTGTGTGTGTGTGTGTGTGTGTGTGTGTGTGTGTGTGTGTGTGTGTGTGTGTGTGTGTGTGATTCACCATGGTCTTGGATTATGTATTGGATTCGTGATCGACACACAGATTCACGCTAACGCTAGTATATAGTAAACGTGTAGAAGAGCCGAAAGTGGTAATGATGGAGACCATATTCAAACCAATTCGATAAGCAAACATTTAAGACGATTTGAATAGTAACCTTTTATGAATAAGTACGAAGAAAATCAAGAGGGAATAAATTTAAAAGATAAAAGATAATATGAAGAGGATGAAAGAAGCACAGCGAAAATCTATAAAGTTTGAAGATAACGGAGGGTAGATACATATAGAAGGTGAGATGTAAGGATAAAAGTTAAGAAAGAGATTGAGAGACCGAGGCAGGGATATGTGATAAAAGTAATGTGACTTTGCTCTATTCCACGACGGACGATCTCATTCAGCTAAGGTCAGGAGTCTTGAGTAAATTGTCTTTGCTCAATTGGCCAAGGAGTCCCAGTTGGGGTGCAAGGCTCAGCCTATTTCACGTCTCCAACTTGAGACACTTTAATTTGTCTCACTTTCTCTGACGTTTTTATTTATCCCTCGTGTTTTTCTCGTCGCGTATTATAAGACGTTGTTGCTCTTATGAGGCGCTGTCATGATCATCCTAGGCTCGTTCTGCTGTTGTTAGTTGTTTATTAAAGAAAACAAATATAGAGGTTATTTGTGCACTTTAGTATTGAAATCACTTAGTAAAATGCATATATGATTAAAAATCATCCACTAGCCATTATCCTGGTAAGAAAACAAACAAAAAACTGTTTGCTTGGGCAGATGTTTTATTAAACTTATTTTCCCAAATGTACAAATTTCCACAGATTCTTAACCCTTTGGCAGTACAGGTGTGTTTTAGCGAACTAAAATTTGTCCACTTATAGCTTCAACAATACACTTAAGCGAGACAACTCTCTTGTCAAGGGTAATCGATCGGAAGCGACTTTCAAACTTTTAATGATCAAAAGTCTCCCCTCCCTCTTTTTAATAACACCAACTGCTGTGATGCCAATGGAACTATGGACTATATATTCATAATTCAGTAATATTTTATATCATACTGTGGACAGCATTAATAATGTCAGTTAATCGCAAGGGAAATACTATGATTCCTACTGATATACTTTGGTAGAAATTACCTCATATTATGGACATTAATATTTATTTTCTTTTTCAACTTTACCTAGTTAACTATAAGACGTTCTGTAGGGAATATTTATCGTTACAACGTCCTGAATGGTTATAACCAGTATATTTACCAGTATAGTGCGAGATAAATTTGACATTTTTCGCCAGTCTGGCGATTGAGCTGCTTATTATATTTGATCTTGGTTTTCCTTACTCTTTCATTGTCTCTACCCTGCGACTTATCGGAAAGTAGTTATATTACCACATGTTTATATGTAGTCTCTCTCTCATTCTCTCTCTCTCTCTGTCTCTCTCTCTCTCTCTTTCATTCCCTTTCTCTACTCTACATATCTATATGTGTATCAATCTAACTATATATATATATATATATATATATATATACATATATATTATATGTATGTATATATATATATATATATATACTCGTATATATACACACCCATACATATATATATATATATATATATATATATATATATATATATATGTATATATATATATATATATATATGTATATATATACATATATATATATATATACACACAAACACACACACA
>NC_134804.1:20336386-20341386 GCF_046742065.1 Oratosquilla oratoria | reverse complement strand
ATATATGTATATATAAAATATATATGTATATATATATATGTATATATATACATATATATATATATATATATGTATATATATATATGTATGTATATATGTATATATATATATATATATATATATATATATATATATATATATATATATATATATATATATGTGTGTGTGTGTGTGTATGCGTATATGTACATATATATATATATATATACATATATATATACATATATGTGTGTGTGTGTGTGTGTGTGTGTGTGTGTGTGTGTGTGTGTGTGTGTGTGTGTGTGTGTGTGTGTGTGTGTGTGTGTGTGTGTGTGTGTGTGTGTGTGTGTGTGTGTGTGTGTGTGTGTGTGTGTGTGTGTATGTATATGTATATGCTCTTAGGTTTAGACTGTTTTCTCTTCTACACTGAAAGCATCACATGTTTCTATGTTCATATTTATTTTGATTTCCTTTGGCATGTTATTTTCCGAAATGTTTCCTTTTCTCCACTTTTCTTGTCAAGGTTTGTTTTGCTAATATTGTTTGTCGTGGGGTGTTTGCTCTGTCGGAATGAGATGATTGCGATTTTTCGTGTTTAAGTTTGAGCATACACGCAAGTTCAAACGTTTCGTAAGGCAGTCACACGCACATAAATACACATATACACAGACACACACTCACACGCATACTCACTCACACATACACACACACACACACACACACACACACACACACACACACACACACACACACACACACACACACACACACACACACACACACACACACACACACACACACACACACACACACACACACACACACACACACACACACACATAAACATCAAGACACAAATGAACGTACATAAATAAAGTTTAGTTATCATGTACTGTTTTATGCATCACATTTTTCAGTCTTGTTTATTTTCAATCTATATTTCATACTATGTTTTATTGCAAGTCTATCATATAATTCATAGAGCACCCTGAACTTTCCCCATTCGTTTGTCTATCTGGAAAGATAGAACACTGTAAAGATAATAGCAGTATGTGAGAGGGATTTAGGTTGAAATTTTTCTTTTCTTTGACTCTACATTCATAATATATATCACAGATATGATTGTATTTTTTCATGATTGAGGTCAAACGATTTTATTCAGCTTGGTAAAGATCCTCTCTCACCATGGTGAGGCATGAAGTATACCTATATCGTGTTACTCAATGCACTAAAATTTGGTCCACAGAGAAACTCCCTTTGTCGAGATCTTTACGATGTATTCTTGGCTTGTGCGTGGGGAGATCGATTGCGCCTCAAAGTAAAAATAGGGCCCGAGGCGTCTAAAATTAGCTGCTCATTCAACGCCTCAAACTTGGCGAACAAAAATCATGCTGTGCATAAGACTCGTAGTAGTTATATGTTGTTGCCAATAGTTGAATTCAAGAACCACGACCAACTTGAACAAAAGTTAGAACCTATAGATATTTATGGAGAATTGTACTAGAGTATACGTTGTGTGTTGAATTTAATTCATTTGTATATATATTCCACGTATATTTTTATTGCTAACTGAACAAATATAGAAACATAAGAACATAAGAATGAAAGAGACTGCAAGAGCCCATAAGGCCTACACTAGGCAGTTCCATGACCATAATCACCATTCAACCCCATCCATAAAATTGTCTAACCGTTTCCTGAAACAACCATTGGATTCAGCGCTCACTACATGGTTACTAATTCTATTTCACTCGTTGACCACCCTGTTAGTAAACCAGAACTTGCCTTTTTCCTTTCTGAATCTAAATTTGTACAGTATAAATCCATTATTGCGAGTCTTGTTCTGTTGTTTTAATATGATGACCTTGTTTGTGTCATCCTTGTTAAAGCCTTTGATCTACTTGAACACCTGAATTAGATCACTCCGCGCTCTGTGTCTTTCAAGAGAGTGTTAGTTAAAGTGCCTAAGCCTCTCTTCGTAAGGTCAATTTCTAAACCATTTTATAGTTTTGGTCATTTTTCTCTGTACTGATTCTAGTGAATGATATCCATTGTATAGGACGGAGACCAAAACAGTATCACATAGTCAAGGATGGGTCTAACTAACGCTAGATAGAGTTTGATAATTACCTCTGCACTCCTGTCCGTAACCGCCTTAGCAATGGAACCTAATGTTCTGTTAACTCTTTTCCTGGCACTTACGCACCGTTTCCTGGATTTAAGGTCAAGACTCACTAGAACTCCCAAGTCTCTCTCGCACTCAGCTTTCTCTAGAAATGTGTTATGTAAGCTGTATATGTTTTCGGGGTTATATAACTCTACGTTCAACACGCTGCACTTTGGGATATTAAAGTCCATTTGCCATTTCACCGACCTTGTGAACAATTTGTTAAGATCTTCCAGCAGAATTTCGGTGTCTTACCTTGACCTTATTAGATGTTCTATTTTAGTGTCACCCGCAACTTATTAACATTACTATCAGTCATTTATATACATAATAAATAATAAGGGATCCAAAACCGATCCCTGTGGAGCTTCACTAGAAACACTCCCCCATTTGGAACACCATTTATGCTGACCCGCTGTTTCATTTCACTCATCCAAGCTCTAAACAATTCAAACATTTTTCCTCCTGGGCTTTGACTTTATTTAGTAGTTTCTGGTGTAACATCTTATCAAACGCTTTGCTAAAGTCAAAGTAAATAGCATCGTCACTATCATTGTTATCTGACGCCTTGTATACATTAATGTAAAAAGAGATAAGATTAGTCACACTTGACTCACCCTTGGAGAAGCCATGCTGTGAGTCACAAAACAAATTATGTCTCTCAATGTGATCTCTCATGTATTAGCTATCATTGATTCAAGCATGTTACCTATAACTAATGTCAAACTGATTGGCCTGTAGTTACATATGGACAATTTGTCTCCCTTTTTGAAAACGCTTGCCTGTCCCAAAGCAATATGCACAAAACCAGTGTCTACCGACTTATTAAACACTTCCTTTAACAGGTTGCAAATTTCAAATTTACAATCTTAAACACTCGGAAAAAATTCGTCTGGACCCGGGGATTTTATAGCTTTAGGTCTATCAATCTGTTTGACTACTTATACCCTAATAATGCTGATGTTAAATAGTCTACTTCCTTCATCCTCACTGAAAATCGGATTGCAGTCAGGTACCATATATACCTTCTCCTTTGTACCGAGAGAAATTATTTGTTAAACGCCACACTCATTTTTACCTCCAACTCTATCATGACATTTTCGTCTTTTTTAATTGGGTTAATCCTTTCCTTATCCTATGATCTGTAGAGATGAAAGAAACCTTTTGGGTTGGAATTCACTTGTCTAATAACCTTAATTTCGTAGTTTCATTTCGCTGTGCGCGTGTTCTTTTTAATGTCTTACCATATCGTTATACTTGGATCTAATATGTGTTTCTCCGTTTTGTGCTTGTTTGTTTGTTTTTTCTAGTGTAAAGTCCTCTTTTTCCGATCTCTTTTTCAAACTGTCCATCATTCATTTGGGATTATTACTATTTTTCCGTATAGCCTTGAGGGAATTGAATTTATTTTGTGCATTTAGAAATAATGCTGTTAGGTTAATGTACATGTCATCCAGGTCGTTGACTGGGCTGGTATCTTATCCCGTCACATCCCCCTAGGTAGGTATCGTAAATGTTTAATTGTACTAGATAATTTCTCATCTCATCAAAATTAGCTCATCTGAAGTCCGGTACTAGAACGTCATTTATACTATTTAATTCTTCCCATACAATATCAAATCTTATTTCTTGATGGTCACTAGATGCTCATTATTAGTTAGAAGTAAGTCCAGAGTATTCTCTCCCCTCCCAGGATCGGTAATATATATATATATATATATATATATATATATATATATATATATATATATATATATATATATATATATATATATATATATATATATATATATTTAATTATCCTGCACCACATCTAAAAAAAATTGCGCTTCTTGATCCCCTAATAAACTTTCTCAGTCATTGTTTCTGTAATTGAAACCCACTATGATCATACTTTTGTGCTGGGACTCCCTACAAATTTCATGAATCAGGGGATCAGCCTGCTCAATACTGAGATTATGAGTTTTATTTAGGAAACCAATAAGTTTTTTATTCTTGCCTATAATCTCTACCCAAATAGATTCCGTACTTAGTCTTCCTTAATCGAATTGTTGATAATATAATTAGCTACATTTTTTACAAAAAAAAAATATATATATATACTCCTCCTCCATTCCTGCCTACCGTATCCTTGTGAAAAGCTTACATCCCTCTATCTCGATTTCCGAGTGGAAATGTATATCAGCATATTGGTCCAGGATTCAGTAATAGCTATAGTATCAAATCTCTCTACGTATGCATTACCTCGCAGCAAATAAATTCTATTTATTACGCTGCTGCTGTCTGTATAGTAAACCTTTAGTGTATTCTCCCTCCACCTGATTAAGTGATCCTTTTCACAATCTTTCTGAGGTGTTTGTATTGCCTAAACTATATTCTGATACTCTCCCCCCAACTGTCATGTAATCTACCCGAAAAAAAAATGCAGGATGCCTACTTCTCGCTCAAGGAATTCCTTGTATATAAATGATTCGTATCGTAAAAGGGATCCCAGTTGTCGACAAATGCCCATCCATTAGCCGTAGGATGGTTTGCCAGACTATACTTCATTACAATAGTCCTGGAATGCCACATGATTCCATCTTTACGCTTCGGAAGGATTCCACATACAACAGAAACCCCTTCCTTACCCCTAATCTTATCTAGCCTATCCCAGAACCGCGCAAATACTTCCTCACTCCCTAGCTTACTTGTGTCATTCCCTCCTGCACTCAAGCAGATAGTGGGTCTCTCGCCTACCACGACCATATACTCTCCAATCCTGCCTCTAACATCACCAATCCCCGCCCCGGGGAAACACACCTCGTCCCTGTGCTTCCTATCTTTGTTGCAAAAAGGTCCTATCTAAAAATAT
>NC_134804.1:20321386-20326386 GCF_046742065.1 Oratosquilla oratoria | reverse complement strand
TTCCTTTCTATTTCTTTTATTACTAATAATTGCTTTGCCTTATCTATTATGTTGTCTCCTCCACTTCAATTAATAGTGTTAGATTTAATACTATTAATTCCTTGGCGCAAACCAGAAGAAATATATAGCTTAATATATTATTTCTATTAATAAAAACTTTGTAGAGTTACTCAATAAAATGAATAGAAGACTCATGAATAGACAGCTTAATGGCTGAGTGATTTTTGTTGAAAATCTGGGCTTGATTGTTTAAAAATGAAGCTCTTGTTCAGGAATGATCCACATTTCCCAAGTCCGGAACCTGCCCGAACGCCAGGACTCTTCCATGAAGGGAGAAGGTTCTCCTCGAGATAGTCTGATTTCATGACCCGTAGTCATTACCACCAACACCATTACCACCATAACTGCCACCACCACCACGATTGCCTCCACCACCACCACCACCACCACCACCACCACCACCACCACCACCACCACCACCACCACCACCACCACCACCACCACCACCACCACCACCACTTTTCCACCTAATCGACCCATCCGTTCTTTTCCTTCCCTTTCCTTTAAATTACATTCCCATATCTTCCCTTCTTTTTCCTTCCTTCTCTTCCCCACCATCATCTTCTCTCACCCTCTCAGCCTTTTCTATCCAATACCATTTAACTCTCTTGTCTGAGACAATTCCTAAGCCTTTTGTCTTTCTTTCTCTTTTAGACATTGTCTTCTTTTCGGCGCCTTGCCTTTTCTACCCGTCTGTCGACTTCCACTCCTTCAGCCTACACTTCACTCCGTTTCTGTCAATTATCTGCACGTACTGTGTCTCTTTTCTTTTTCCTCGTTCATTCTTCGAGATTCACACATTTCCTCATTCTCATTTTTCTTGCTTATGTTAGGCCTCTTTTCTCATTGCTTCTGTCTCATTCTGCCTTTGTCTTTTGTCTCTACGTATATGTTTCTTTCATCCTGCCTCCTTGTCTCACTGTCTCCCTCTCTCTGTCGTTTTCTCAATGACTCTGTCTCTGTATCTCATATTTTTGTTTCTCTGTATCTCTCTCTCTCTCTCTCTCTCTCTCTCTCTGTCTGTCTGTCTGTCTGTCTCTCTCTCTGCCCCTGTCTCTCTGTCTGTCTGTTTCTATCTTTTTCTTTACCTACCTATATCGTTATTCCCCCTTTCTCTACTTGCCTGTTTCTGTTTCCCTATTCCACCATCTCTCCCTTCCTTTTACCTCCTTTCTATCTCCCTCCCTCTGTCTCTCTCTCTCACACCCTCTCGCTTTATCACCTTACCTTTCTAAAGGTTATTTTCTTATCTTATAAACTCAGTTCACCCTAACCATTTTCTACATTTTATAATTCTTTTCACTTTTATCTCCTTTTACATATCCGATCCCCGCCTCTCGACCCCCTCTCTTCTCTTTTTTCTCTTTTTTTCCTCCTCCTTTCACCTCCCAACCCCTTCGCCTCTCCTTTCTGCTTCCATGTTGCTTTCCTCTTTTATGTTACCCCCCTCTTTTCCTTTGTTACTCTTTTACTCTTCTTAAATTCTCTGTTTTATTTCCAGCCCTATGAACGTAAAAATTTTAAGCAGTAGGTTGGAATTGTCTTGATATGAAGAGAATTGCCTGACTATAGGCAGAATGAAGTAATTGAGCAATTTCATTACAGGGTAATTTAGTTACATTTTAATATCTTTATGTTGTGCCGGGATTGAAATCTTCTTAACTCAATAAAATTGTCTGGAGTTAGCGAGAACAGGAAAAATAGGAACACATTATGCCTGAGTGAATTAAGAATAATGATTATCATAATCATCACAGCTACAACGTATGACACCACCACCACCACCACCACCACCACCACCACCACCACCACCACCACCACCACCACCACCACCACCACCACCACCACCACCACCACCACCACCACCACCACCACCCCAACCACCACCACCACCGCCTTCGTGAGAACCATTACTACTACCATCACAAACAACACCATCACAAACACTAATCCCAAAGTAAAAACGACATCACCACCAAGAAGGCGAACAAAAACAAGAACGTGAACAAGAAAAAGAAAAAGAAAAAAACAATAGCAAGAACAAGAACAAGAAAAAGAACAATAGCAAGAACGAGAACAAAAACATGAACATGAACATGAACATGAACATGAACATGAACATGAACATGAACATGAACATGAACATGAACATGAACATGAACATGAACATGAACATGAACAAGAAGAACAATAATGTGAACAAGAACGTGAACGTGAACGTGAACGTGAACGTGAACGTGAACGTGAACGTGAACGTGAACGTGAACGTGAACGTGAACGTGAACAATATAAAGAAGTACACTGACATCATTACCGCCATCACTACCACGACTGCCACCACGTGAGCCACTACCTCCTCCACCGCCACCACCACCACCACCACCACCACCACCACCACCACCACCACCAACACCAACACCAACACCAACACCAACACCAACACCCACCCTCATCCTCTTTTACTCCTCTTCCCACTCTTCGTTCTCCACCTCCTCCTCCTTTTCCTCTCTCCTCTGTCTTCCTACGCCTCTTTTCATCTATACCTTCTGCCTTTACACTTTCCTCTATACTGACTTTCTCTCCCAAGGGTCAACCCTCATTCTCCTGTTTGTCTCTGTCCTCCAGACTCACTGTATTCCATATTTTCTCCATCCACTTCGTATGACTTCCTCTAGATTTCCCTTTCACGCCTCTATTCATTTCTCCCTTCTATGTCCCCTCCTCTTTGCCTCTTCCATGTCTCTTCCCTTTCCCTTCATTCTTGCCTCCTACTTATTCCACGATTCCCTTCCATTCCTCCTTCCTCTTCTTTTTCTCTTTTTCTCTCTCTCTCTCTCTTTTTTTTATTTTTTATTATTCCTGCTCACCGATAGGATTTCTTTTATATTTATGGTCATCAATTAATTTTTCCTTACCTTTTTCTGTTTTACCCTGTTCAATTATTTACTTATTCTTTTAACTGCTGAATCTCTTATATTTTTCATATATTTACTTCTGCTACATTTAACATATTTTATTATCAACCAATGCAGTGTGTGATCATAGCTATTGTATTCTAATAGTATTTTCCCTGATAATATAGATAAACTTATGCCATTATTTATTATGAATTGGTATATAACCATATATAAGAATTGTAAAATGGAATGGGCAGTGGACAAGGTGCAGGGATGACCCGTCATCCAGGAGGTGCTAAGATAAGAGGGAAGAGAGAGGGTGGAGGGGTGTGGAGTGTATTCAGGGATGGAATGGGTGGGAATGATTTTATGCCTTTTCCTTTTTGGCTACCTCCCTTGTAAGGGTGAAAAAGCCTTGGTATATGTATGTATGTATGTATGTATGTATGTATGTATGTATGTATGTATGTATGTATGTATGTATGTATGTATGTATGTAACATGGAATTTATAAATATAAGCAGTAATACACTAGTTATTCCTCAAATATCAAAGGAACAGTCACAATTTTAGAGAGTAGGATCATGTCTTTCCTGTGAAAAGGAAGAACCTTTGTCAATAAAGACGCCAAAGACAAGCTTAGTATCAAACTGAACACGTATACAGCAACAGAAGCAAGTTGGGTAATACCAGTACAGATTAGGGATTTATAGGAAATTTCTCGGAATTTGTTAAATGGGGCGCTGAAACCCACAAAGGATAGTCCGCAAAGTAGATAAAAAAATATTTAGACACAGCATTTTTTTCAGTATTTTTCCATTTGTTTATATGTGCGTCATTCACCTATATCTTGAATCACGTGGTGGATTTGTGATCGACAGCTATACCGCTCCAGGATCATAACTCAGATTTCATATATGCACCCACACACACACTCTCTCTCTCTCTCTCTCTCTCTCTCTCTCTCTCTCTCTCTCTCTCTCTCTCTCTCTCTCTCTCTCTCTCACACACACACACACACACACACACACACACACACACACACACACACACACACACACACACACACACACACACACACACACACACTTGCTCATGTGTGGTTTGCACTTGCGTGTGTGTGTGCTTGTATGTGCGTGCGATAGAGAAGTAACTTAGAATGAATTTGAAAGTGAATGAGGAGAGGTTTAGCATGGAAGGAACGAGTGGAGGGGCATTGGAGACAATAAAGGAATATTAACAATATGATGAAAGAGGAGATATAGGGGTGGGTAAAATACCACTGACTACGACGAGAATATTGAAGGGAGAAATTGAGAATGAGTTTTGGAGAGGGGAGAAGATAGAGGGAGAAAACGAGGTGTAGGATTTGATGGAAAGGGGGAAGATAAGGAGAAGATAGATAATAGAGGGAGAAGTATGTGAAAAAAAACTTGAAGAAAAATAGAAATTGAAGAAGAAGGAGGAGGAGGAGGAGAAGGAAAAAGAGGATATGAAGTAAAGGGGAAAGAAAAGGTGGAGCTGGAAAAAATGAAAAAGAAGTGGAAGAGGAAGAGTGGGTGGGGCATGGGGCAAGGGAATAGAGGGGAAGGAAGGGGACAGGAAGGGAGTAAAACAAAGGGTTGTGTAAGATGAAGGGGCCACAAATTGAAAGAGAAAGAGAGGAAGATAAAATTATGAAAAGGAGAAGGGTTATACAAAAGGAAAAGGGTCCTGAAAGGCCGGAAGAGAAAGGACGTGGGAAGAATAATAGAAAACGGGAGGCGGTGAGTAAAGAGGAAGCGAGTGAAGAGAGTTAAGACCAACGCTTAAGATTGCGAACACGAAAATTCGAATTCAACAAAGGTGATGTTGTTTATATTTGTTAAATTATTATCGTAATAGTAGAACTGAAAATTAATGTAGACAATCGTTAGTGGTGGTTATGGTAGTGTTAGGCGTTAGAGGAAGTAGAGAGTACTAAGATAAACGATACCATAATGAAGGAAGTTAATGCAAGGACGAATAAGGCAAATGAATAGGCTGAAAGCGGCCTTGGGTGGA
>NC_134804.1:20298886-20306386 GCF_046742065.1 Oratosquilla oratoria | reverse complement strand
GTATTAGTGGCTATAAAACTGGAGCCTTTGGAGGTAATGAGGTTAGTTTATCATAGTTGATGGTGTCGTTGGTGTTTGTGTAGTGGTAGCAAATGTAGTAATGAGGGTAGTGATGATGTTGATAATAGTGTTGTTTTATAGTGGAGTTGGTGGTATTGGACGAGGTCGTGATGGTAGTTGTAGCAATGAGAGTAGTATTGATGTTGATAATGGTGTTGTTGGTACTTACGGTGTTAGTAAATGCGGTGAAAATGGTGGTGGTGATAGTTGTAGATTTGGTTTTGGTTCTACACTGAGTTTGAAGGCGTTGAGACAAACAAAGTTGTCTTTCTTTAATCTCTCCGTAAAGCCTGATTTGCATCTTGGAACATTTCACGAGGAAAACACTGCTAGTTGCCAATAGTGCTATTACATATATATGATGGCCGTTGCCAAGTTAAGATATATATACAATTTATCCTCTACTATCTATTGCCTACTCTACTTTTACAATGTACAATACATGAACTGAGTATGAATACTCAGTATTTATGCATAAGTGATTTATAAACAAGCAATTAAAGCACATATTAAGAATAATATTGGTCGTATGATGACTTGCACTTAACAATTCAGACGCAGGTGTCCAGACGCGTTCGGCCGAAAGGACCGCGTTGAGGTCAGGCACAATAGGTCGTCCCGGGGAAGTTTTCTGGAGACGTCGGACCTGACAACTTGTAACTAATGTGTGCGTGTACCCGTTTGCACGCTGGACGTCCAAAGGATTGAATATTTCCTTCAATCATCTTCCAATATGGTGATGTCTGCAAAGGTGGTTTTGACGGTGGTAATCGTGCTTGTGATGGCAGTGGCAGTGGTGGCAGTGAAGCTGGTACTAGTAATAACGATGGTGGTAGTGGTGGTGGTGTAGATGGTGGTGTTGACGACTTCCAGGAGAAACAAGAACGCAATGTAAAAGAGAAAATTATACTTCAACTAGACTGGAGAGAAGCGATACCGAAAGGGCACCGAAAACAGCTGTGAGAAGAAGAAAAAACGAAAGAAAAAAAATCGAAGAAGGGAGGAGGCAAAAATGGATAAAAGAGAGGGCGAAGAGGGAGGACACAAGAGTCTTGCCAGCAGTGGAAAAAATATTAAATCCAGATATATTGTAAGAGTTGAGTTAGGCAAGGCCTAAAGGACGGAGTTTGTAGCAGGCGTTACGTTTTAAAGAAAATAGAATATACAAAATTGTATAGAAATGGGATACAAAATGTAGATAAAGAAAAGGAATATGAGAAATCTTCCCACATTATAATTTGCAAACCATTATCTTTATCCAAACTATCTCCTCCTCCGCTTTCTCATCCTATTATTCCTTCACCTCCTCTTCTTTCTCTTCTTTTCCTCCTCTTTCCTCTCCTTTTCCTCCTCTTTCTCTTACTCCCTCTTTTCCTCCTTATGATCCCACTCCCTCTCTACCTCATACCCATACTCTTTTCTCCCCACTCTCTTTCTCATCCTTATATTTCTACTCCTACTCTCCTCCACTTTAGGCCTTCTCTTTTCCTTCTCTTCTCTACTCCTCCTCTTTCTCCTCCTCCTCCTCCTCCTCCTCCTCCCCTTCCTCCATTTACACCTCTTACTGCCTCCCTCCTCTTTCGCACCTCTACAGTCTTATCTATTGTCTCCAACATTCCTTCCCACATTTGTCCTTAAAGAGAGAAGCAGTTAATTTGAGGAATGGGATCAAGTGGCTTAAGATGAAAGTCATGTGCACGCTATGATAATATGTGATATTATACACACACGCATATACGCGTGCAAATAACACGAAATTTTAGAATAATTTGAAACTATTATGAATGAGTGTGTTTGTGTATATATGTGCGTTCATGTGAATGTGTGTGTTTGTGTATGCATACATGTGTGTATGAGTGTCTTGTATTTAAGTAAACACATACGCAAACACACACACACACACACACACACACACACACACACACACACACACACACACACACACACACACACACACACACACACACACACACACACACACACACACACACACACACACACACACACGGCCCGATGGCGGATTGGTAAAGCACTGGCCTCACAAGCCGGAGAACCGGGGTTCGATTCCCCGGCCGGGCGGAGACAAGTTGGGTTTGTCTCCTTTCACGTGTAGCCCCTGTTCACCTAGCAGCGAGTAGGTACGGGACGTTAGTCAAGGAGTTGTGACCATGCATTCCCGGTGTGTGGAGTGTGAGTGGTCTCAGACCTACCCAGAGATCTGCTAATAATGAGCTCTGAGCTCACTGCCGTAGGGTGGTGTCTGGCTGTCTCGAAAAGAGGCTGCAGCAGATCCGAGGTGAGGTGAGGTGAACACATACACACATATACACAAATACACACACACAAACACACACACACACACACACACACACACACACACACACACACACACACACACACACACACACACACACACACCCGGTGTGTGGTGTGTGAGTGGTCTCAGACCTACCCAGAGATCGGCTAATAAGGAGCTCTGAGCTCACTGCCGTAGGGTGGTGTCTGGCTGTCTCGACAGAGACTGCAGCAGATCCGAGGTGAATACACACACACACACACACACACACACACACACACACACACATACACATAAACTCATCCCAGTACTGGGTTAAAGTCATGACTCCCTACACGTGTGCGCGCGCACACACGCACACATTTACATGTATATCTTAGTTGTTTTTTATTTCTACATTCACTCTTTGTATCTTTATTACTTTGTTTTTCTTAGATTTAATTAACTTTCCATTTCTTATAAATCTTTGTTCTCGAAGTACCTTCTTCCCTTCTTTCCCTCTTCCTCTTGTGTCGTTCTTTCTTATATTCCATTTTCTGTTTGTTCTCCTTCCATCTTTGGGGTAACTGTTTATCCTTAAAATTCCTACTCTTTTCTTTATCTTTACATTCCATACGTCTTATTTTTATCATTGTTTTCTGTCTTCATGTCCATCTTGTCTAATCTTGTACTGTTCTTCTTGCGCTTCAACACTCGCTTTCGAAATGAGAAATCTATTCTAGCCGAAGGAATAACTGTGTTTATGCATCCCTGTGCTAGGGATCTCCCGACAGGGCATAAATCAGCTCGACCCTGACGTTAACACAGTTCCTAATATGATTTAGGAATGCTACTATCGCAAACAAAAATACGAAGAATGAGACGGAACAAAAAGAGGAACAGGAAGAACAGTTGGAAGAAGAGGTGAAGGAGGAACAGGAGGAGGAGGAACAGGAGGAGGGGAAGTCAGAGGAGGGGCAGGAGGAAGAAGAGAACAAAAAGGAAGAGGAGGGGAAAAGGAAGAAAGGGGGAAAGATTAAGAAGAGGAAGAGGATGAGTGTGAAGATGTGGAAAAAGATAAACAAGAAAAGGGGAAAGAGAAAGAAGAATGAGAAAAGGAAGAGGAAGGAGGAAAGGAGAAGGAGAGGGAGGGGAAGGAGGAGAGAGAGAGGAGGAGAAGGAGGAAAGGAAAGTTAAGGACGAAAATGCCAAGAGAAGTGACGTCGGGAAAAGATGAACCAGAAAAGGGGGAAGAGAAAGAAGAATGAGAAAAGGAAGAGGAGGGAGAAAAGGAGAAGAAAAGGGAGGAGAAGGAGGAGATAGAGAGAGGAGGAGGAGAAGGAGGACAGGAAAGTTAAGGACGAAAATGCCAAGAGAAGTGACGTCGTTACCATGAGGGGGCGGGAAAGTGGATCCCGGAGTACACAAGCAATAAACGGAGATCTAAAGAAAGCTTCCTCTTCCTCCTCCTCCTCGTCTCCTAATCGCCCTGCTCTTCCTCTTCCTCGTCATTATACTTATCTCCCCCTTCCTTTATCTAATTCACCTTCTAATTTTCATCACCCTTTTATTCCTTCTACTCCATCTCAGTTCTTCTTCCTCCTCCTCCTTATTCCCTTATTCTTCTCCTACTCCTCTTCCTCCTCCTCCTCGTCTCCTAATACCCCTGCTCTTCCTCTTCCTCGTCATTATACTTATCGTTCTCCTCCTTTATTCAATTCACCTTCTAATTTTCCTCACCCTTCTATTCCTTCTACTCTTCTGTTCCTCTTCCTCCTCCTCGTCTCCTAATACCCTGCTCTTCCTCTTCCTCTTCCTCGTCATTGTACTTATCTCCCTCCTCCTTTATCTAATTCACCTTCTAATTTTCCTCACCCTTCTATTCCTTCGACTCCTTCTCTGTTCCTCTTCTCCTCCTTATTCTTCTTCTACTCCTCTTCCTCCTCCTCGTCTCCTAATACCCCTGCTCTTCCTCTTCCTCTTCCTCGTCATTATACTTATCACTCTCCTCCTTTATCCAATTCACCTTCTAATTTCCATCACCCTTCTATTCCTTCTACTCCTTCACTGTTCTTCTTCCTCCTCCTCCTTATTCCCTTATTCTTCTCCCACTCCTCTTCCTCCTCCTCATCTCCTAATCGCCCTGCTCTTCCTCTTCCTCATCATTATACTTATTGCTCTCCTCCTTTATCTAGTTCACCTTCTAATTTTCCTCACCCTTCTATTCTACACCTCTGTTCCTCTTCTTCCTCCACCTTATTCTTCTCTTATTCTTCTTTCTCCTCCTCGTCTCCTAATACCCCTGCTCTTCCTCTTTCTCGTCATTATACTTCTCTCCCTCTTCCTTTATCTAATTTACCTTATAATTTTCCTCACCCTTCTATTCCTTCTACCCCTTCTCTGTTCCTCTTCCTCCTCCTCCTTATTCTTCTCGTATTCCTCTTTCTTCTCCTCGGCTCCTAATACCCCTGCTCTTCCTCTTTCTCGTCATTATACTTATCTCCCTCCTCCTTTATCTAATTTACCTTATAATTTTCCTCACCCTTCTATTCCTTCTACTCCTTCTCTGTTCCTCTTCTTCCTTCTCCTCCTTATTCTTCTTCTAATCCTCTTTCTCCTCCTCGTCTCCTAATTGCCCTGCTCTTCCTCTTCTTCGTCATTATACTTATCTCCCTCTTTCTTTATCTAATTCACCTTATAATTTTCATCACCCTTCTATTCCTTCTACTCCTTCTCTGCTCCTCTTCCTCCTCCTCCTCCTACTCCTCCTTCTCCTTATTCTTCTTCTACTCCTCTTCCTCCTCCTCGTCTCCTAATTGCCCTGCTCTTCCTCTTCTTCGTCATTATACTTATCTCCCTCTTCCTTTATCTAATTCACCTTATAAATTTCCTCACCCTTCTATTCCTTCTACTCCTTCTCTGTTCCTCTTCCTCCTCCTCCCCCTCCTCCTCCTCCTTATTCTTCTCTTACTCCTCTTCCTTCTCCTCCTCTTAACCAACTCCTTTTCTGTCTCCTCAACCTCCACCTACTTTGTCTACTCCTATTCCACCTCCTCCTTCTCCTACTTCATTTCCTGCTCCTCTTTAATCCTCTTTATTCTCTTTTTACTTTTTTCTTCTTATTTCTTACTATTCTGTTCTTCTCTCCTTAATACTCATCTTGTTCCTTTTCCAATTTAACTTCCTCCTACTTTTCCTCTTCTCCTCTTGGTTTCTTTCCTACTCCACGTTTTCTCCTCTTCTCCATATCATTCGCTGCTTAATCTTGTCCGTATATCTTTGCTACGGCAAGATCTCTGATGGAACTTCCTCCTACTTTTCTTCTTCTCCTCTTGGTTCCTTTCCTACTCCACGATTTTCTTCTCTTCTCCATATAGTTCCCTACTTACTCTTGTCCGTATATCTTTGCTACGGCAAGATCTCTGATGGAACTTCCTCCTACTTTTCCTCTTCTCCTCTTGGTTCCTTTCCTACTCCACGAGTTTCTTCTCTTCTCTTACTCTTGTCCGTATATCTTTGCTACGGCAAGATCTTTGATGGAACACCCACGATTCCCATTGTTCAACTTTTCCACCTAAGGCGTTGTTTGCCATCCAAAAGTCCTGAGGACTTTGGGTTCCAGAGGAGTATACGACGAAAATATGCACAGAGAAAATTGTTTATAATTCTTAAATGACAGACGATTTTATTCATTTCTTTACCATGACCTGAAGAAGGTAAATTAAAGAACCTATGGACAAAGAAGTTAGAACCACTATACTGAGGAAGAGGAATAAAAGCTTTTAGTGTATAGATTTGTTTTGCTTCATTACTGCTTAGGGTTTTAGATAGAATGTAATCAATAAAGTAGCTTCCCTTCTTTGGAGGCTCTTCAGAGATTATTTCCATACTTCATAATAAATTTTCAGTTTCGAGTTGGAAAGAAAGGGGAAACACAAGTGTAATTTTAGTGGATTGTGGTTAGGTATCCTCTTTCTACAAATTTCAAGAGGAATTTTGATAACGCAAATAACACAGGCCTTGTATACAAAATATTTTAATCAACCAATGTAAAATTTAATTATTTCAATACACACACACACACACACACACACACACACATATATATATATATATATATATATATATATATATACATATATATACATATATATATATATGTATATATATATATATATATACACAAACGCACGCATTATATATATATATACATATATATATATATATATATACATATATATATACATATATATATGTATATGTATATGTATATATACACACACACACATATATATATACATATATATATATATATATATATATATATTATGTATATATATATATATATACATATATATATATTATGTGTATATATATATATTTATATATATATATATATATACTGTATGTATATATATATATATGTATATATATATATATGTATATATATATATATATATGTGTGTGTGTAGGTATATATATACATATATATATATATATATATATATATATATACATTTAGTATATCAGTCTTCTTCAAACACTTTATTTTGCCCAATTGAACAATTATATTTATGAGAATAATTACCTCAGACGTACAATGAGCAAAAAGATTAGAGGTGGGCCAGTGTGTTCCAGATAGGCTGGGAGTGGAAGAGAGGGAGTCGTGGTCCGGTGGGGATGGGGAGAGGGGAAAGGGGGAGGGGGAAGGAGGTTTGAGGAAGGTAATGAGGTCAGAGTTTGTCTTAACTTCTTTGTGTTAAGTTTATTTAGTTTTGCTATCCTCCCACGTCCCACACGTATTTTATGTAATTCAGTGTGTTGAATTAAGTTGATGTTTTCGAACGGGATTGTTTTTTCTTCCTCCACAAAGGGAAGACGTGCTTAAATTCACTTTAATATTCTCTTGTATTTCTTTTTCTCCTTTGATGAGTCTCGTAGAAATGTAATCTAGGTAAATGCTAGAAATCTTATTCAAGTAATGGGTAGGTTTTATATAAAATGAAACCTTGATCAAGTAGAATATATAGTTTTATACCGAAGTAACACAGCAGTTAAGTAGAACCTCGAGACATCATCCTGGACAAGGTTTGATAGAGTAAGGTATCTGAGTGATATGGCTAGAGAAGGGCTGAGAGCTGATGCTTAATAGAAATCGTCAAGAC